>NC_041335.1:34547205-34868455 GCF_004354835.1 Perca flavescens
CAGGTAATAAGTGATGAAAGGGTGAAAATACTAAAGTTATAGTGCACAACTTAGAGGTGGACGAGGCAAGCAGCGTAGGGAGGGAGGGAGGGAGGTGGTGTTGGACGTTCAGAGTGAAGGAGAGAGTGGGAGGGAGTTCAGGAGGGAGGCAACAAGGATACACTGTAAAGGGAGGGAGGGGAGAGAGAGAAGGAGCGTGTCCATGTAGGAATGTGATTGTGCTCGTAGTATGGGAGATGGGACGGGCTGATTGCACCATACCAGGTGTTGAAGAGGGGGTGAGAGGGGGGACTTGGAAAGATCAGCAACAACAGCATCTCTTTCTCTCCACACCAGCAGTGCTAACTAGTATCCGGATGGAAGTGGCTTGTCCACTGTGATCAACACAGCTTTGAGAAACGGAGCAGCAGCAGCGACAGTGACTGTGACTGTGACTGTGGGGGCAGGCAGACTATAATGGAGGTAAGTCACCTCCAGCAGGACTTGAAGGAGGGTTGTGGCTGTTTGAGTGGATGTGACAGGGGACAATTGATGGTACAGACTCAGTCAGGGTTCGCAGCCTTGCAACTTGAAAGGCACTGACAGGTCCCACAGATTTGAATGATTTGTTAAATGGAGCTGTCCTAATGGCTTACATAAAGTTTTTTTTTGTACTAAGTAAGGAACAAAATGTAAGAGAGGTTCATTTTAGTACCACACTGAATCATTTCATTCGTTTACGTAGTTTCAACATTCTGACTGAACTAAAGTTTCTCAGCACGGAGGCGGTCCAAGTTTTTCGCTATACGTTTAGAATGCACGCTCAAAGTTAAGACATCACTGTGTTTGAGGACATGCCAGCTCTGAATGAAATGTCTGCTTTCAACTTTGTTTTTTATTTCCACGCAGGAAACTGGCAATCATGTTCTTTACTTTCTGCACAGCCATTACTGGACAAACCATTGTATTTAAACTTGGTGAAATAATAGGGAGCAGCATGGGGCTTTATATAAATGTTACACTGTAACACCGCAATTTGGGGGAAATAAATGGCAGTGGACACACAGCTAGTTGTTAAAGCTATTTTAAGCATAAAGTGTGTGTATATATACACACACACACACATATATACGTGTGTGTGTGTGTGTGTGTGTGTGTGTGTGTTGTATTGTGAGCTGTATTATGTTATATATATATATATAACACAATACAACTCTTTTTGAATATTCTTATGATTTTTGCAGTATAATTAAAAGCAACACAAGGAAGATTCTGTGTGTGGAGTAATTTACCTTTTTCACAGCCTTCCAGTTTGCAAACTGTCACACCTGTGTACAGAAATGTAGGTGTTGAGACCTGTTGGGGGACATGAATCTACTCTACTGAGTATAAGGCACCTGCTCAGGCATGTTCAGCTTTTCTCTGTGACCGAGTCACAAGGAGAGGGTGTGGAGGATGAAAGTTGCAAAGATAGTTCTCTTGTATTGTCACAGCAGAGAATAGCTGAGCTGTCATAATCAATTAATCAGTTTGAGTCATTTCTTAGGGGGGAAAAAAGTAAGAATTATCTGAAACTAGCTTCTTGAATGTGAATATTTTGTGGTTTCTTCACTCCGCTGTGACAGTAAATTGAATATATTTTTATTTTTATACAAAACAAGACATTTGAGGATGTCGTCTTGGGCATTGGGAGACACTGATCTACATGTTTCACCACGTTCTGACCTTTTATAGACCAAACAACTAATCGATTAATTGAGAAAATAATGGTCAGAATAATCGACGATGGAAATAATCGTCAGCTGCAACACTAGAGAAAAGCTGGGCTATTTGTTTTCCTTATGTGAAGTGCAGGATTCCTTTTGTTGATGTACATAGCTTGACTTCACAGGTCATTTTATATCTTTTATCTTTGCAATTCTTCCATGGGACTTAATGCAGCTCAGTAACAGATCTTTAGCGTGTTACAAACCATTAGAGCTGTCATGACCTGCTAAGGAGGACGCTTCTCAAAATAACTGTCCCAGTTACCCAAATGCAGCATCCTTTCATTAGTGAAGGCTCTGTGTCAGAGAAGTGCAGCATCCCACCATCTTTGTGAGTCTCAGCTCATGTTGCAGAGTTTTCAACTTTTCAGCGATGATTCATATGTGAACATCCTTAAAAGAGAATTATATTGTGATGCTATATGAAACAGCTGAGCAACTGTGCACAGCAGGTGAGTACCAGACGTGACTTTCGTGAGTTATGGCACCTCAAACTGTTGAAAGAACCACGCAGTTTCCCTACAGTGAACAATTTAGCATTACAAGGTCAGCGGGGGGTTATTTTGGAACTGAGCGCAGGTATCGCATGCGGCACATGTTTCCAGCTGCTTTCAGAATGATATAGACCCCTGAAAGTGAGCTCATTATGTCTTCTCTTACATCCACATTACACCAGCGCCAAACAGTCACATACACACACACACACACACACACACACACACACACACACACACACACACACACATCGCCACAGCAGATTAAGAGGATGGGAGGATGGTTATGCTCCAGAATGACAAGCTTATCACTGAGTCTTCAGCTTGCAGGGTCAATGGGCCCCAGTGCCAAGAAAGGCCTCATTCTTTTCCACCTATCATTCCACTCTGATACCATATCAAACAAAAATATATAAGACAGGCTTTTGAGAAATGATGATCACGTGTCAGTATGTGAGAAAGGTTAGGTGAGTCTATGTAGTTCAAAACGTTTTTCTCTAATTTGTATTTGAAACACAATGTTACGATCTGACATTGTAATACCACTACAAAACCGGAACAAAACATGTATTCTAACTTGACACCATTAATATAGCCAGTAAAATGTGTTAGCAATATAACTTTGACAGCAAGTGTGCCTTCCTTGCTGGAAGCTTAATTATTGCACAAAAGAATAATATGACACCACAACAAAGCTTTTATGACAATCCATCCAAGTTTTACTTTCATATTTGTTAGGCTGTTGTGTTATAAATATATATACATACATAAATGACACAGAATGTTGAAAAACAAGTGGTGGGTACTGGAAAAGGTAAATATTCCTGGGTAATGGATGGGCAATAATTTGAAATGTCTAAAAATACTTCCATTTGTTACAATCCATTTTCACTTGCTGTTTTTAGAGTGGGATAAAAGCCTTAGGCGTAAATACTTCATGACTATGGAGCTGGCCGGTGATCTGCAGTACCTAACCGAAGACACGTACAACTCTTTAAAACCATTTTTGGACTGATTCCAGGGCACTGCATACAAAATTTGAAGCATTACAGAAAAGTGCAGAGACATATTGTAATGCAATAATCAATCCTGTATGGATGGATGCAGCTCAATGTAGGAATATGAAAGGACATTTTGGATATTTAATTTTAGGACTCCTTATATTCATGAGCATCAATTCCCATCGTCGTCGCAGCACTAAAGGCTTCCATTTAGACTCCATTAAAAATACATTTCCCTCTATACTCCATCTGCCAAGGTTATGCAAATGCCTGTATTAGAGGAGCAGTACTTGGCCAGCCATACAAACCCAGTGAGCAGTGCACATAACCTCCTTATCTACTAAAACCTTAGGAGGTTGATTGTTTGGTTGACCTAATGTTTCATTTGGATGCACATAATAGTATCTGAATGCAATCTAATTTGAACAACTGGGTTCTTCATGGGCGCCTTGGTAGCTCACCTGGTAGAGCGCGTGCCCATATACAGAGGCTCAGTCCTTGACGCAACAGCCGCAGGTTCGGTTCCGACATGTGGCCCTTTGCTGCATGTCATCCCCCCTCTCTCTCTCTCCCCTTTGAGAGAGAGAGAGGATGATGATCGTAGATGATGTGTGGGTCATAAGGCTTTCAACTGGATCAGCGGAGTTTGAGTACCGGAAAAAGTTAAGGGTAAAAACACATTATACACGTTATACTAATACTTAAGGGGATTGTTTTTTGTTTTTTTTAAATCTTTTTTTTTACTAGCGGTTTTTGTGCCTAAACCTAACTGTCGTTGCCACATGACAGTCAGCGTTTGACTGTCACGTTACATGGCGTTAAACTTAACTGCCATGTAACCGCTCGTTCGCCATAATTGCGTAGGAAATCATATGAATTATTGCACATCTTTTTTCGTTTGATACCATACGAACCAGTTCATGAGATGCGTTGCTCGAGTGAAATTGCCGTTCTTAAGCCTTTCTCTGCATCCAAACCCCTCAAAATTTGAACAGAGGAGACATTGACTGTTTGTTGGAAAATACAACGGTCATCAATGTACAATGCAATGTTAGCTCCACAGAATACAAATCTCTCTCTCTCTCTCTCTCTCTCTCTCTCTCTCTCTCTCTCTCTCTCTCTCTCTCTCTCTCTCTCTCAGACACACTGTCTTTCCATGTCTCTTTCTCTTTCTGCTCGTGCCTCTCTCTCTCTCTCCGTGCCTGGTATTCCATCTCCTCACTCTGGGGCGGTAATGAGTGTCTGCTATTCTGCTCTTCAGCATTGAAGCCCTATTCATGCTCGATCTCCTTCACAATGCACTAAAGGGATTACCCAATTAGCTGCTATTGGACGCCATTGTGTGTGCGTGCGTGTGTGTGTGTGTGTGTGTGTGTGTGTGTGTGTGTGTGTGTGCGTGTGTGTGTGCGTGCGTGTGTGTGTGTGTGTGTGTGTGTGTGTGTGTGTGTGTGTGTGTGAATGTGAATGTGTGAATGTGTGTGCTTGGTCAGTAGATAGATATGTTAGCAGTGAATGTGAAAGATAGATGGCTGTCTGTACAACACACTTCATCCCCAGTTGATGTTCTGCTGGAGTCCACATTACTCATCCCCACAACTCAGCCACAGAGAGTAAGACACAAGATGGAGAAGTGTGTGTGTGTGTGTGTGTGTGTGTGTGTGTGTGTGTGTGTGAATAAGTGTGTGCCTGGTCAGTGAAAGATAGATGGCTGTCTGTACAACACACTTCATCCCCAGTTGATGTTCCTCGCGCGCGCGCGTGTGTGTGACTGTGGCCTTGACACACCACAGAGGATGACAGAGAAAAAGACACACTATTACTTCTCAATAATTCAACCGATCAGCCCATCATTCTCTGGAAATATACTCTCTCCTGTCACACTGTGCGTGAGCTGTTTCTTCCTCCCCTCGCTTTCATTTGTGAGTTTAATTTCCACTCAGTCATGCCTGGGATAATGGGAAATGCCTGCTTCATCACATGTGAATCATCAGTTACCTTGTGTGAACCAGCGATCGATTCCAGTTATCTAGTGTGTTACATCCCGCTGGGAGCAACATGTTCAGTGTACATTTAGAAGATCGAACAGCATAATAAGGATTGATTTAGACTGATGTCTCCCCCAGAATTAAAGTTGCAACCCAGAATGTTTGACAATCTAAATTTTAGTTACTGTTTTGTTTTATTCCTGGTACTTTGCTGAACGTTCTAAACAATTTATATCATGCATACGTATAGGAAAATATTTAGACACACTCACCTTTTTTTTAATAATCTTTTTAATATTAACTATTATTGCTCTGGAGAGACTAAAAGCAGCAATGAATTGACTAACAAGTATTGCCTGTGAACTCACAGTCTGATAAAGGTTATGTTGGTTCACATGGATGTTGTGGAAATGTCAATTTGGTAGCTTTCTGCTTCAGTAGTCGACTCCTACCGTAAGTCTTTGAAGTCAGACATCCCTGCGAGCGCTTAAACACACCACGCTGGAAGCCTTTGCAAATCAAACTGTGCTTTCATCTCCATTATCTCACAAAGATAACCTGACTTTGACAAAAATATTTACTGTGATGGATTAGCTGCCTCAAGTAAGTTTAAGATCTACAAGATCCTCCACTGACATTTAAAGGTCCAGTGTGTAACGTGTTTAGTTGTTCACCGATATTTACCAACACCATAAATTCCAAGTATTCCTTTTGGCTTGAAATTTTAAATTTGAGTCTGCATGAAGTGGGGTAGACGCTCCATATTCATGCGCCATCTTGAAATACGTTAGCCAGTAAGGGACATACAGTACGTACTGCTCCGCCTTTCACGTTTTCGCTATCACATGATAAACTCACAGGTGCTGCTAATGCTGCTAAAGGGTATCGTAGCTTCCCGGCCCCCGGCAAGTTTGAAGAAGGAAACATGGAGGACCACACGTATTCAAAATCCAAATTTCAGCAACAGGAGTCTTCTTCTTCGCCCAGAAAAAGAAAAAATAATATTGAAAAGAGCAAGAGACCAGCTTTTTGAAGCGTGAAGGCTAGGTACTTTGAACTGCGTGGCGCGAGAGAGTTGATTGCGATATATGAGCTCAACGCTAGATGGGAGAAATTCCTACACACTGGACCTTTAAAGCATTGGTTGCCCATACAATATGAAAATGAATGGGAGGTAATGTTAGAGGGGAACTCCGAATTTACACATTCAGTTTACTCATCATGGGGAATACTTTATGGCACAGTCTGGGGCTCTGGATGATGGCATCAGGGTTAACTTGGGCTTTGAGACTTTTTAACCTTTTTTATATATATATACATTTTTAACATAAATCCTGTAGGCATGGAGTTTAAAAGACATGGATGGAGTTTAAAAGACATGGGCATGTACTAGGCATGGAGGGTTTTAAGAAACAATGCTATTGAGTTCCATTGTGGAAAGCTGGGGTAGGAAGTTTTCTTGACTTAGACATGCAAAACACTGTTACGTTACAGATGGAAAGGGTTTTAGCAGTTTGGGCCTTCAAATAAAGAAACACTGTGTATGAAATTGTGTGTGCGCATAAGACGGCACACATGAACAAAGAAGCATAATCTGTCTGAGACTGACCTAAAAAAACAGACACAGTGAACTAGATAGATTACACATGCATCTGTTAGAAATTACCATATAGACAGTGAGAATTAAAAGTGTTGCCATCTGGCACCGTGGCAGTGTAGAGGTACAGTGAGAACAGAGGAGAGTTCCATGGTCATTGTGAGACAGGTATAAATCCTGGGCCTTTATAACACACTGCTGCCTCACTGGCTGTGGTAATGGATTGGCTATGCCCTCGGAGAGTGTGTCTATGTGTGACTGTGCTGCTTGTGTGTGTGTGTGTGTGGGGGGGGTATTATTGTCAGCGGGACAGGGCTTTGTGTCAGGCAGGTCAGCTGGGGCTCGAAAGCTAGGAGGATACACCCGCCCATTACACACACACACACACACACACACACACACACACACAACAAACGAGTGCACACATTCTTTTGTGAAGACAGAAAAAAAACATGCAGCCAATCAGATATCAGATTAGATGTATGCATGCATCCGCACACATTCACCCCCTCGTCCCATCCCATCTCACCAAAGGCCTTACATCACACTGTCCACTCGAAAGCCGCGAGGTCAGACCATTTGTAGTGCTTATTCAAATTTGCTTCAAATGATGGAGCGAGAAAAAGGATTTTCAAATCACTTCACTATTTGTATCAAATAGAAGTGAAATTGACCAATTCTCTCCAGCAAGTGAGTGGGAGCATAAAAGTGTAATAGCAGGGTCATTGTCCAGACCAACCGGCTTGTCTGTGTGTGTGTGTGTGTGTGTGTGTGTGTGTGTGTGTGTGTGTGTGTGTGTGTGTGTGTGTGTGTGTATGTGCGAATAGGACAAATGGAGGAACAATGGTATAGCCAGCTGAAAGGATGAATGAGCGGTGCTGCTGAAAAAGATTATGGTAGATCTACAGAGATGGGTCAAAAGACTTTGTGAAAAAGACTTTATGGAAAAAAAAGCCTTCAGACCGTATGATGTAATATTGTGAAAACTTTAGTGCAATTGCGTCTGCACATGTTGCAAGATCACACGGCGCGGGGGTTGTGCTGCTGCCCGTAAGTTCAATTTGATTTCTTTATCGATTTTTCTGTGTGTGTGAGACGATATCGATGAATCAGCGGGGTTCTATCAGTAGATGCATATAAAAGCTGTCCGTTTTCTTCACATTAAGAGAAAGTATACCTTTACTCGTGACAAATATGGGGTATAAGATTTACACTTGTTTTGTCAGCAGCAGAGCTTGGGGGCCATATCTCTTCTGTTACTGTTGTTTGTTCATTTGGAACACAGTACCTTGTATATTTTCCTGTCGTGATATGTGATCGTATTTCATCCACAAGGTGTTTTGTCAACAACAGTGTGTACTCTGTGGGATGCTGAACGCTCTACTGCCTTTAGAGAGACTTTTACTCCAGCAATGAGGCTGTGTGTGTGTGTGTGTGTGTGAGAGAGAGAGTGAGTCAGTGTGTGTAATGTCTGTACAAACAGCATAACAGCAGGATGGTGGTAAATCACGGTAAAACTGAAGCTCTCCAGCCCTCTCATTGTGAGGACTAGTCATTTATTTAACACTCAAATACGGTCCTGGGCTGTTTTGGGAGAATACATCAACCGGGCACACAAGAGTCCACACAAAGACCGGCACACTTCAACAGACAAAGAGCGAAAAGAGAGAGGGCAAGCGGCTTTTTCCCCCCCCCCTCCTTCACATGAAGTGTTGTTTGTTCAGGGTGGGGTGCAGGGCACCGGTTGGGACGGATGGATGGAGGGAGGGACCGATGGAAGAAGGGAGGGAGGGAGAGAGGGGAGGTAGGATGAATGGTTATTACACAGTAAGTCAATGCAAAAAAAACGGAGGGTGTCTGTGGGTGATAGGGGGGTGTATAAGATCTTTTGTGAAGGCAGAGAGTTAATCACATGAGCGGCACACGCCAGTTCTATGGGAGCACATGTTGTACACTGGCTCCCCTGGGGGAAGCGGGAGGTCCCAAAACACACCCACACACCCACCCACACCCAGTTGAATTTACATGTCAGTTATAATGCAAAGCTGGGTACAGGCTGACTAAAAGGACCCCGCCCCCCTCCACAGAACAGTTACCTTCTGGCTGTGGTGATAGTATGAGGCTTGCATTTGCTGCTGGTTCATTCATTCAAGGGCATACACACAGACAGACAGACAGGCGCACACACACACATGTCTGCCTGTTCACTCTCTCCAGGACAGGATAGATGACTCTGCATGGGCCTTGCTAGAGATGGATGCTTAGAATGACCTGACAGTAAGTACAATCTATCGGTTCATTACTTGAGTCCCATGTCAGCGGTGGATGCTAATATCTGAGAGTGATAGTGAAGGCTGGAGTTTAGATTTAGTGGCAGACATCCAGGCACAGTGGAATAGAGGCAGTCATGTCAGAGACTGTTTACATCAGGAGCACAGACTGAGGGGACTGCTTTGAAGGTACACATTTAACACATGTACCATTGCTCGACATTTCCAGTGGTTTATTTTTGAGAAGATGTTTTGAATTTCACCCCAAATGAAAGACAAATTGGAAAACTGAAGCTGTGCCGGAAGATTCTGATTCTTCGTGATAAGAAGCCTCAATGCAATTTAGGATTATCTTTTCCTTTCTGCTGTGTTCTCCTCCTCACTGTCCGATTTGGATTCTGCCGTGGAAGCCAATTAAACTTTCCTCCTCTTTCTCACTTTCCCTGTCTCCGATGCTCAAATTGAACATACGTCAATACTTTTGGTGGTTAGGTTTTTCAGTGGTTTGCGTTCGAAAATTTGTTTTGAATTTCACCCCAGATAAAAGAGAGCATCAAAACTGAAACATTTAGAAGACAAGATTGTTTCATGATTAAAAAGCCCCAAATGCAATTTAAGATTAGCTTTGCTTTTGCTGGATTCTCCTAACTGTCCAATTTCTATTCTACTCAAACTTTGCTACTCGGTCTCACTTTGCTGTCTGCCTCTGATGCGTCTGTAATTCTCCTCATGATGAAACATCTATTTTGTACATGTCTCATCTCGCTTATCATTGTTTTCTGGGTGATGAAAAGTGACAGTCTTGATCAGCTATGCCGCCTTCATTCTGCATTTTCCCTCTTCAAGCATACCCATCAAACACCTCAGGAAAATGACACTGACAGCCATGCACATCCTTACAAAGAGCACTGTGCAACCAACTATCATGGATGAGCCTCAAGCCAAATGAAATGTACACTAATATGTGACTTACGGCACCATGCTTTGTTGATGTGGCTGTTATAAAATGATTACACGCTGAGGACCAGGTGGTTAGGGGAGCCCGCAGGCCTGATCAGCCAGTATGGATCCCAGTCACTACTGGGGGAACTTTTCCCCTGAGGGGGTTAGAGGTCGTGATGAACAGCATCTGGGGATCTGGTTGTCTTTAACCCTTGTGTTGTCTTCCCATCCACCATGCACTTTTTACGGTCTAGTTTTGCCTGTTTACAAAGCATAAAGTAAAAAATGATCACCCAGTTCTGTGTTACATCTTCGTAGCCAACTTTATTCCAACCTATTACCACTAGTTTTACACTTATTTTCGGAATTCATGCTCATTATACCTCATTTATATGAAATTATATATATATATATATATATATATATATATATATATATAATATTATTATGAGTTTAAAACCCCTCAGATATTATGAATTATTTAGACTAATAGTTAAGATCTGAGGGTGAATGTGTGTTGCTGGATCATCACAGCCTTGTTTCGTGCATGGAACCATCCATGTTATTTTTGGGCAATTTGCTTGAAATAAACCCATATTTGTTATATAGAAACTTTTGAAAAAGAGGATCAAATTTGACCGAAGGACAGCATGAGGGTTAAAAGGGAGGTGGGGACAGTTATTAGAGAGCATCACACAGTACCTCCGTGAATAAATGTCCTTGTTATTATGAGTAGGGCTGTCAAATGGTTTTAAATATTTAATCATTAGCCATTAATCGCATGATTGTGCATAGTTAAGTCGCGATTAATCGCGAAATTAATCCCACATTTTTGTATCTGTTCTAAATGTACTTTAAAAGGGATATTTTTCAAGTATTTAATGCTCACGTGGTATTTGAGACTCAACTTATTCCGGCGGTAACTCAATTCACATCGACAGTACATGCAGATAACTTTAGTCTTGTCAAGAGAGCCATCTGGAAGGGCTTTGAGACTGAACTTGCCATTTAGAAGACCCTTTTCTTTATGTATTTCTGTTCAAGGTTCTTTTCTGTTAGCTATCTACAACGTTAATGTTAACAACACAAATCCATTCACGTTCTGTCTTCTTATTCCAATCTTTATATCATAATTCAAGCCTTAATCAAATACTTAACATTTCTGTGTGGTCTGTTTATACTATGTTGAAGTACAATAGCAAACGCAAAATGTTTGTATAGTGTTATTCAGTTGGCAGCGCCAGCCAGGTGTTGAGTAGGCCGTAAGAGGCCAAATTGCCAGTTTGATAGAGGAAGGGCGCCCAAAGGGTTATTTGTCAAACCCAACGGCCGAGCCATAAATCTAGACACACAAAGCCAGGCACGGTGCCAAGATGGACGGGTTTTTCACTCTGTTTGTTTTGCCAATTGAACACACCTGCTCCAACGCTGTATGTCTGGACTGAACAGGAAACAATAGAATTAAACAACATTTTAAAAAAGCATCTCACAAAGCTATGCCGTAGTTTTGTCCTTTTGTTAAAAACAAGGATCAACAGCTAATATTTTCTCTGTGTAAAGCGTATTAGGGCTGCAGCTTATACGATTATTTTCACTGTCGCTGTCTGGTCTATAAACTGGTCAGAAAATGGTGCAAAATGTATTTATGCAAAGTCATACATTTACCACAGAAGAAGCTCTTATCAGAACGTGGTTTAGCAGCTAGATCAATGTTTACTTGTGCTTTAAGGCTGTAATCATTATTTCCATTATTGATTAATCTGTCGATTATTTTCTTGATCAATCAATTAGTTGTTTGGTCTATAAAATGTGAAAAAAAATGGGGTGGGGGAATGTAAATCAGTGTCTCCCAAAGCCCAAGATGATGACCTCAAAGGTCTTGTTTTGTCCACAACTCAAACAATATTCAGTTTACTGTCACAGAGGAGTGAAGAAACTAGAAAAATATTCACATTTAACGAGCTGGAATAAGAGAGTTACTTGTCGATTCATTCATTATGAAAATAGCTGTCGATTAATTTACTGGTTGACAACTAATGGGCGAATCGTTGCAGCTCTCGAGTGTATTATTCTCCTCTTGTCTTGCAGATGGAGCCACTGACAGTTCTTCTCCGGGGTCATGAGTTGTGTCTTCCCTTCACTTCTGTGTAACTCGACCACCTGGACTTGAGCCCCACCCTCCCCTCACCTATGCCTGCAGGACCATGGGCAGCGTCAGCAGCCTCGTCAACGGCGACAGCCTCGACAGCAAACACTGCCAGGCGTCTGAACACAGGTTGAAGAAGAGAGCCAACGCTCACAGAAAGAGTGGAGGTTGCAGCCTTGACGAGTTGCTGACGTGCGGCTTCGCTCAGGGCTCCTCGTCCGCCGCTCAGCCCTCTAAAGGCCTGTCCCACTCCCGCTCAGGACGAAGTGAAGATTTCTTTTACATCAAGGTCTGTGCCATCAGCTAAACACCAAGGCCGGGCAATATATCGATATTATATTGACATTAGTCTAGGTATTAGTTCCACTTCTGGGATTGCTCCGTTACTTTTTTCGGTACCTTCCGCTCCTTTCCGCACATCTGTCTGTGAATCTAGGGGGGGCGGAGCTCCTGAGGGGGGTGGGGCAAAGCTTTAGAATAAAAGAGTTGGATTGTGATGAATGGTGGAATTATTTACAAAAGAAATGTCTCTCTGTGTGAGAGATAATGAACTAATTTTGAGCAGTGGGGGATTAAATTGGCATCCGGACAGCTCCACCCACCCATGAGCAGAATTTGAGGGAGGGTGGTGTTGTATTTGTTTGGCAGTTGAGTTCAGATATCAACAAACCTACTGCACCTTAACATTTTGGATATCGTAATATTTGTTATGTGGCATCTTTCCTGGTTTGAAAGGCTGCATTACAGTAAAGCAAGGCCATTTTCTGAACTTTCCAGACTGTTCTAGCTGTTCTGTTATTTACCTTTACCAACTCAGTCATTATATCCATGTTACTGATGATTGTTTCTCAAAAATGTCATTGTGTAAATGTTTTGTGAAAGCACTCATATTCAACCCTACAATATCGCCACAATATCGATATATTTGGACAAAAATATCGTGATATTTTCTCCATATCGCCCAGCCCTAATTAACACTATGGTTTAAAGCTTTAGTGCGTAATTTTTTTATATTAATGAACGTCAGTAACATTCAAGCCATTGCCAAATGAGTTGCTACGAAGCTAATTAAGACTATCAGCTCCACACAACTCTCTCTGGATTTCTCAGTATGACTATGTTCAGAAGATTGTGGCGTCCGGCGACTTTCCACAAATGACACCACAAAGCATAACATGTTTATCCTTTTCCCTAAAAGGTGAGCCATAAACCGAGGTCAGCGCACCACAGAGGAGGACCAATGGAAGGTCGCGCGGGTGGAAAGAACCGAGATGGGGAATCAGATGGGCGACTGCAACCAAAACTGTTGCTCATGTCAGGAAACATGGCTGAAAGGGTGAGCAAAATGCCCCAATGTTTCTTCCCTCGTGCTTTACCCAAATGTTAGACTTTAATTAAACAATGTAAATGATTATATTTTAAAAGGAATGGTTCCACATTTTTGGAATATATCTATATTTGCTTTGCCACGAGTTACATGAAAAGATTAATAGCAAACTCACATTTTGTACAGTAAATGTTTAGCTGGAGCCACCAGATGGTAAACTTAGCTTAGCAGCTTAGCTTAGCATAAAGACTGGAAACAGGGGGAAACAGCTAGCCTGGCATCGTGCAAAGGTAACTATATGCACCTATCAACAACTCTCATATATCATTTGTTCTAGTGCTGCAACTAACGATTATTTTCATTATCGATTAACCTGCCGATTATTTTATAGATTCATCGAATAATTGTTTGGTCTATAAAATGTCAGAAAATAGTGGAAAAATGTCCATTCATGTGTCTTGAGGTCCAAGGTAATGTCTTACTTGTCAATTTGAGATGCTAATAACAACGTTTTCTGTTATTTTCGCATGAAAGATTACTTGATTCATCGATTATCTAAATGTCTGGCAAAGATTTTCCTGTCGATCGACTAATCAATTAGTCGACTAATCGTTGCAGCTCTAATTTGTTCATACTGTACAAAAAACTATATTTCATCAGATATATCAGATGTTAGCTGAGATTCTGATTGTATGTCCATTCATTATAGCCTGGTCAAATGTAGCAGCACTGTGCTTTATTTGACTGGAACCGGTTATTCTTCCAACCATTAAGAAGTCACACTGCATAACTGCAACAGACTTCAACCTCACAGCCAAGTTGAGGATAAAACATGCCCAGCAGGTAGTTTAATTGGTAGCAGCCAGTCCTTATAAACCTGTGTTGAACCTTCCCAGTTTATTAATCACCCCCCCGCCCCCCTCCCAGATTAATGACCTAAGAATGCCTTGATCTTCTCAGTGCAGTCATTTCTGTGCCAAGACGGACTCTCCTTCAATAGGTCTTTATTCCTCAGGGGCAAGAAGAGGGGGAGAAAGGAGAGGAATAGGAAGCAGCTTTGAAAGAGACAGAGCAGAGAATAAGAGAGAAAGGAGAGAGAGATCGAGGGCCAAAGAGAGTTTGAGGGATAGAAAAAAAGGGGGGTGGTGGGGTGAGGAAAGGCATCCCAGTCATGAAGTCAGTGAGAAGGAATGCTGAGCTCACAAGCTTTACCTCTTACACTTCAGCAGTAGCTCATATTATTAATATCACAGAGAAGGGCTATTCATCTTAACTCAGACAGCAAAAAGGGGTGGGCGGGGAGGGAGGGGGGGGAATGCAGAGGGGAGGAGAGGAGGAGAGAAAGGAGGGGTGGAATAGTACTGCTTGTGACGTTTCTTGGACAGCACAGATGGGGCATGTGGAGTATAAGTTCATCTTTGAAATGAGTTTTCTCTTTTATGACAGTCTGGTGAATCTTACTTGCAACTACTGCTGTGTGGCTTTTAATACCGCCAGCTTGTAGTGAAGCCATTCTGCACGCTTCAGTGGTTTGGGGTTGGGGGGGATCTCGCCATTTCATTTGTACAGACTTCCAGCACATGACAATATTTATCTCAGTGAAAGCCAGTCATTGTGATTCTCTTTCTAAGTTTTCACAATGTGACCCATCCTTGTCTCATTGTACTCTCTGTTACAGCTAAGAGGAGCCACTGAATATAAAATCCAAAAAATGGGAAGAGTAACCATGACTGCTTGTCATTTCACTCTTCTAGGCCTCTGCTGACAAGTCATTGGTCCGTTCCACTGCCTTCAAGCCTGTGATTCCCAGGAGTACATCGTCCACAGAGACAGGCCACAACAGCCTGGACCACATCCTTTGTCCTCTGGAGAAAGCGAGGAGTCCAGACATTAGACACAAGCGAGACACCTTCTCAGGTCTTTATCGATATTATTGATAAACGGTTGCCTTAAAATGAGATTACTCACTCTTTCTCTAATACTAAAGGAGCCAATTGATCCGTCCCATTATCACTGCTCTGTTTGGTGTTAAATCACAGGATAAGCATCTAAGTCAAACTCAAGGCCCGCGGGCCAAATCTGGCCCCTCACAAATTTTGATCCGGCCCACATTATCAATTTATGTTCACAATAAATTTTGTCTAGTTGCGCGAGAACAAGTTTTCAAACTGTAGTTACGCGACACTCGACACAATTTGGCAGATTTGCAGACTTTGACACCCACAAATGTTCACACAACCAGAGAGTTTGCATATTCAGGCTGTGAAACCAGTTGTTGTGAGTGGGCTGTGTGGTAGCCTGCTTTTAAAAATGTAATCAGAATTAATTGTTTTGCTATTTGCAAAACTCTATGACTCTATGATTTTAGGGCTTCATTTGGACCAAACTGTAAGTGAGAAAGCTATAGGAGACATGCAATAATACAGTCAAAAATATGTTACTTTTATCAATTAAAAGCATGTCAATAAACTAAATATGGCTGGCCCTTTATGATTCTCATTTTCCATGTGTGGCTCTCAGTGAAAATGAGTTTGAGACCCCTGATCTAAGTATTAATAAGTGTAACATGCTGGTCTTTTGCACTTTGTTGGCCAGGCGTCTCAATCTTTTCAGATGGAAAGACCCTCTACCCTCTTCATATAAAAGTTATGCAATATCTTAAACTAGAGCAGATAATATACTCTCTTTAAGGGTCTGTTTTAAAGTACCATACTCTTTGGCAGCCTTTCTTGACATTTGTAGAAAGAAGTGGAAGCAAAGAATGTAACCCAATTATACAGTGTAGCTTCGTATGTTGTTATTGATTCCTAATTATTTATTTAATTGCATGTATTTATTCCATTCTCCTTTCAGGTAAATATATACATTTTTAATTTAGGGGGGTAACCCTTACCCCTAGATGGGTGGGTCGGGTGGGGGGGGTAGATGTTAAGTAGTTTTGACTGTATTTTGTTTATGTTTTCACTACACTGAAAATCATTAATAAACAGACCTTAATAATAATATAAAAAAACATTACTCAGGTTGAACGACAGATTACACTAAAATAATTTGTCATCTCTTTTTACGTTCAGGGACTCTCTCCGACTCTGGACGGAACTCGATGTCTAGCCTGCCCACCCACAGCACCAGCGGCAGCCTAAGTGCTTCCACGGGCCCTGTCAGTCACAGCGATGGCATCTCAGCTCTCGCAAACAGCCTCAGCAAGGGAGTGCAGTCCAATTTCCCTCCATGGGTCAATGGGAATAGCACTAACCTTGACTGTAGCTACAGGGCTGCTTTGAACAGCGGAGGGTTGGCATCTAAGGCTAATGGGGACGCTGGCGCCCCACTTTCTGCAGATGAGCCAAGCGCTCTCTCCGAAACTGCAGCTGGGATTCGGTCCCCCATTACTACAGACGAGTTACTGATTGAACGCTTGGAACAAAGGCTGCTGGAGAGAGAGACTGAACTGCAGGAGCTACAGGTACCAAGCTGCAGCATGTGCTCTTAATCAAGATCAGTAAATAGATTGTACAACTGTGGCAGTGGTAAACTGAAAATAAGTACATTTACTCAAGTAATGTACTTAAGTACAAATTTGAGGTACTTGTACTTTACTTGAGTCTTTTCTTTCCGTGCCACTTTCTACTTCTAAGCCGCTACATTTCAGAGAGAAATATTGTACTTTTTACTCTATACTACACTACATTCATCTGGCAGTTTTAGTTACTAGTTATTTTACAAATTATGATTTAAGATTTTTGCACCCAAAACACATGTAGTTTATAAAATATGATGTTTTATTATAAATGAAACTACCCAACAATATACATGCCTACAAGTACAGCTGAAATTATTAACCAATTAATCACTTAGTTGATTGAAAGAAGTGTTTGGATCATTTCCAGTTTCTAAAACGTGAGGGTTTTTCTGCATTGAGTACCTTTACTTTGAATACTTAAAGTACATTTTCCCGATGATACTTACAAACTTTTACTTGAGTTACATTTTGCAATGCAGTGTTTTAACCGTGTGGTATTAGTACTTTTACTTAAGTAGAGGATCTGAATCCGTCTTCCACCGCTGAACTGTGGTCATGTTTAACTGAGATGTCTTCACCTTGCAACAGGGGAGTTTTGAAGACAAAGAAACAGACACCTGCCAGCTGTTTGAGGAGAGACAAAGGTACTGTGCTGAAGAGATGGAGGGGCTGAAGGAGCGATGCTCCACTAAGCTACGCCAAGTCTCCCAAATGGCCGCAAAAACCCAGCAAGCGCTCCAGCTGCAGGTCAGCCAGCTCCAGGTCAGCCCACCTCCTCTTTTCTTTCCAGTCCCCTTCATTTCTGGTTCATCTTCATCCCACCAACCCTTTCTCAAATTATCAGTGGCGGTTCTAGACCATTTCAAATGGAGGGGCCACCAAATATTTTAAGCACAAGTGTTACAAACCATCAACCCTCCATAGGTTTGGTTCTACAAAATACTAAAGATATACGCTACCGGTCAAAAGTTTGGGGTCACTTAGATATTTCCATTCCACTCCATTATAGACAGAATATCAGCTGTATTGCTTTTTTAATCAGTGCAGCAGTTTTCAGATTACATTATGTGCTTCCATAATTGCAAAAGGGTTCTCCAATGTTTTCTCAGTTAGCCTTTGAAATGATGTCAGATTAGTAAACAGAATGTGCCTTTGGAACATTGGATGAATGGTTGCTGATAATGGGCAATTTAGATATTGCATTACAGATCAGCCACTTCTTTCTACAACCCTTTTGCAATTATGTAAGCACATAATGTAATCTGTTTATTGACAATGAATTTCAAAAATAAGTGTAAAACTACTGGTAATAAATTGGTGTTTGTGGTGTCTAAAAACATTCAAATAAGTGCCAAAAGTGTAGAGAATAAAAAGACAAAAACGTTACAAAAAGGTTTTCTGACGCGGGAGGATGACAAGTTCATGATCGAATGGAAGACAACACAAGGGTTACCCTCTGAGGTCTAAGGGTTTTGTCACACATCTTCTTCAATTTACCTTTTTAGGGTATTTGCATAGAACCGATCATTGATTTCATATCAAAATGTTCAGAACAAACTCAGCTTTCCGTATAGGGACGCCCACAATTTTTTCTAGAGCAATGTGTAAAGAGATAATTGGGGCGCTAAAGCTGAAACGTTGATGTTTGAAATGAGTCGACCAAAGTCTTAGGTTTACAAAGTACTGTAATATATGAAATGAAAAAAAATCTGAAATGAAATGTTGTAGCCTAATATCGCTTTTTGAGCGCTGGTGTGTCTTTCATCCTCAGAGGGTTAAGAACAAAAAAAAGCAGTAGTAGAAGCATAGATATCGCACACCTTGCATGAATGAGTGAAATGAGAAAAAAAAAACTCTTGTACAGGTGGAGAAGGAGAGGCTTCAGGAGGATGTCTTAAAGCTTACCAGAGAGAAGGATCTCGTGGGGCTCAGACTGAGGACTTATGCATCAGAGAGCACACAGCTCGCTCCGACACTCGAGGAAACTCAATGGGAGGTGAGTCATGAGTCATTCATGATATGAATTGGGTTTAATACCTTGTAGCTCACAATACAACATAGGACAACCTTGAAGGCTGCTACTGAGATGAGGGAATATAATGTCCTTCCATCACTAGAGGAATAATCCACCATCATGCATCCATGAAAAGAGTATATAAATCCATAAAAGAGTCGAAGATGCCAACTTCTCTATTTACATTTTCCTCAGTAGTTTACAATGTTGCCTTTTAACATCAGGAACATTACTTTTTTTACCTACTTCATTTTACCTACTTTTGTTACGTGTAACGTGAAAGGGACCACTCGAATGGAGGAATCCACAGAATTATCTACCAACTGCTGTTTTTCTCATGTCGAGGGAGCTTTTTTTAGCAACTCTCAGCTCATTGTTTTGGTTTTACAGACGGTAATTTTACTGTTTTGGTTCAGTATCACCAATCTCATCAGACCGGTTTCCAGCTGTTTTGCCGCAAACATGCTCTCATAAACCAACTGTGCCCTCCCTGCCCAACACAAAGCGGCCAACAGATTCTCACTCCCATCACGTGAAATATACGGACGCTTGGTCAGGTGCATTTGGTGTGTTATTGACAATAAAAGTCTCCTTTAGCGTCATATCTAAACACGCTTTATCTAAACGCGCTGGGTCGGGACTATTGGCGTCACTTTTAACGCAGTTGGGTTAAGGAAAAGGTTGTGGGTGGGCTTACGTTTCCAACGGGACGGTTGGGTTTAGGAAAAGAAGTGGATGGTTGGGTTTAGGAAACGTAACACGCGGGACACGATCCCCAGTCTCCGGAGTGAAAGTCCTGTGTTGTTTGACCCATCCACCAACCCAAGCAACCTCCCTATGCGGATTTTCGGCCTTTCATACTACTCACTACCGTAGTCGCTCTTAGTGCTACGTCACCTTCAATTCCGTGTAGCTGCTGCTCTCCCTGGCTCGTTCCACAAACACGCTGAAGGGCACTTTTTTGCGTCGTTTCAGACGCTGACAGCCACTGTCCAAACGTCCGTATTTTACGAGTTCAGAGTGAGAATGGGTTGAAACAGCAGACAAACAAAGTTAGAGACTTTACATAGCTGGTGAACATAGTGGAACATCTGGCAACTAAAGAGACAAGAGAACAGAGCTAAAAGGAGAGCAAATATTGGATTACATTTGGCTAGAAACATGACTTCAAATGAATGTTAATGTTGCTTTTTGTCTGCTGGATGTAAATAGGCAACTATTTGCTAATACATTTGCCAAACAACTTTATGTACAGTCTATTCTGAGGATATGTAATGTTTGTGTTTAAAGCCGATTGCGCCAAATAAAATCAATTAGTGCACATTTAAACATATTATCAACCTAAAAAGTAGTGTTCCCCATATTGCCATTTATCATTTAGTAATACTTAATGTTCATTTCAAGTATTTAGCATCTTAGTATCTTTTGTGTTTTATAGACCTTTATAACACTGTGCACACAAACCAATTCAACAAGTTCCCAGACATTTTCTGGGTGCTGTCATTATGGGAAATGCACAGAATCCATAATTGTCCAAATGTACAAGAAGCCTTGAACATTATTAACAATATAAGGATATCCGGCGGTTGATTTTTCCTTTCAACTCCCAGTGTGAAGTACATATCAAACACGTAATTACTTATTATTGACGGCTTCATATTCATAATTGTCTCCAAATCCAAACGTAGGTGTGCCAGAAGACGGGGGAGATCTCCTTGTTGAAACAGCAACTGAGAGACTGCCAGGCGGACGTCAACCACAAGCTCAACGAGATGGTCAGCCTCAGGGTGTCACTGAAGGAAAACACAGCAAAGATGGAGATGCTCGAGAGACAGAACAAAGACCAAGAGAACAAACTCCACTCTCGCACCATAGAGGTTGAGGTTAGTCTGTTCAGGAATCAATTCATTCAAATAAAAACATGGTCAGGTCTAGGGGCATAACCGGCTTGGACCCAAAATGCAGAGTGTAGCGTCGAGGAGGCAGCAGGCAGAGTCGAAAGATGTATTAAACAAAAACATGACTTACAACAGAAGGTATCCTGAGGCAGGCAAAAAAGAATCCAACGCAAAATCCCCCCAAAAAAACTAAAGACTAGGAAAGGCAAAACCATAAGGAAGGAGCGACGCAGAAAATGACACAGGGAGTGAAGACGATGAACCGACAAGATACAAAGAAAGCACAGAGATTAAATACACAAGGTAACAAGGGTAGTAACGACAGACAGGTGACATGAGGGCTGATGAACAGGTGGAACAAATCAGGGCAGAGCAGACCATTGGTGTACCCATGGCCCTTAAAGGACAAATCCGGCGTAAAATGAATCTAGCTAACGGGCGGGCGCCATCTTGGGAAAGCAGTCACGACCAGTCGAACGACGAACGGAAGTAAAACGAGACATGACGCAGGAGAAACGGACTATACAAAGTAAAACAGGAAACTGAAGCATGAAATAGAAGAATAGAATACCTTTTATTGTCATTGGACAGCAGCTGTCCATCGAAATGTTTCTGCAGCTCACCCTCAGTGATAAACAAGTGAAATGACAAGTACCCTTATGAAGACAAAAGACACAGAATTAAAAAAAATATATAATAAATACAATGATAAAAACTATTACTATGTGGATAGAACGAGGATAAACAGAGAACACAGAAAGAACACGGGTAACACGCAACCATAAACAAACAACAGGGAAACATTAAGACAAAGACAAGGTTGACAAGGATAGACATGCTGGGCAGGACAACAGAGACACGTGAGGTAATCACAAGAGCAAAGAACTCAAAAACTGTCACATGGTAAAATAAAATAAGCTTTACGTTACATTACATGTCATTTAGCTGACACTTTTATCCAAAGCGACTTCCAATTGCTATATATGTCAGAGGTAACACGCCTCTGGAGCAACTAGGGGTTAAGTGTCCTGCTCAGGGACACATTGGTTGATGTGGGAATCGAACCCAGGTCTCCCACACCAAATGCGTGTGTCATATTCACTGCGCCATCACCACCCAAAACTAAATACAAAGGCCATCCGGCCTAAAGCAAAACCGACAGACATGCAGATAAAATGCCCACACAGTGCTTATAATTTATGTAATGTGAATTGCTTTACTTTACTTTATTTTAGTTTGATTAACTTAGTCCTCTTGTGTCTCTTGTCTGTGTTTTTTATATGCTGCTGCCTGTCTTGGCCAGGTCACCCTTTAAAAGGGGATTCTTAATCTTAATGGGTTTCTCCTTGTTAAATAAAGGTTATAATAATAAAAAATTATATTAAAGCACTCAGTCAGGATGGATATTTAGCATTAGGTGCTACAATCAACTGTGACCTTAAGACTGTTTTCAATGTCCGTGTTTTAGCAGATGTATATAATCATAGTCTTAATAAGTGGCATTCATATAATTAGACCTGTTACAATATCAGTCAAAATTAGGGCAGAACTATATATTGCTTTTTATCGCCATCGCGATATCAACTGGCGCAATAAACACATCACGAAAAAGCTGCGACATATAGCAAAAGACACTCCGAGATTTTTCGAGTTAGTTGAAAAAAAAAATCAGCAGAAAACTGCACTTTAAAATATAACGTCATTGCACTTTTTTCAGTGGTGCCTTTTACTTTCAATTCAATTCTCAATTTGTTCAATATAAGGATGTTAGAAATGATTTCCTTTCATTTGTTTGAAATTAAACAAGCGATTTGTCATATTTTAGCAGAATACTGAAAGCAGCAGAAATGCAGAACTGAGTGTATAATATCTGTTTATTTATCGCTATCGTGACATTCAACAGCGTTATCGCATGTCTTATATTTTCCTCATATCGTGCAGCGCTAGTCAAATAGTCCTCCTAATTGCTGCCTATGTCTGAACATTTTCCATTTCTGATTCAGGTGTGCCAAAATGAACTGCAGCGCAAGAAGAATGAGGCTGATTTGCTGAGAGAGAAAGTGGGCAAACTGGAGAAAGACATTCAGGGAATGAAAAAAGATCTGGCAATGGCCAAAGAGCAGAGGCTGCAGCTCGGTTTGCAACCCGAGGCCCAGGCCAACACTCCGGCCTCGGAAAGACTCACAGACCAGGGCTCAGACTCCCCCGCCCAGGGACAGGCGGGGGAGAACAGCGAACACATCTCCGCAGAATCCCTCCAGAGAGAAGTGGAGAGGCTGAAGCGGCAGCTCGGGGAGGAGAAGGACGCGCAGGAGAGGCAGGCCAACAGCTTTGAGCAGGAGAGGAAAACTTGGAACAAGGAGAAAGACAGGGTCATCAAGTACCAGAAGCAGCTCCAGATCAACTACCTGCAAATGCACAAGAAGAACCAGGACCTGGAGAGGATCCTGAAGGAGCTGACCGCTGAACTGGAGAGCCGCACGGAGCTCGGCATGGACATCAACTACAGCTCAGGGTTACAGACATACGACGACGTTATTGCCACAGAGATTTGATGGGAACGCTCACACACATTCGGTTAAAGTGGCCCACGGCACTTGGCTATTTTTCACAACAGATTTTTCTGATCAACACATTCTCACTCTCCCTTTGCTTAAAATACGGACGCTTGGTCATGTGCCTTTTGCGTTTGTTATTCGTGCTAAAAGTCGCCTTTTGCGTTGGGACTCTCTGCGTGCTTTGGCATTGGTTATTCACTCTAAAAGTGCATCCTTTGGCATTTGTTGTTCACGCCAAAAGTCTCCTTTAGCGTCGGGACTCTAGGTGTCCTTTGCTGTTTGTTATTCACTCTAAAAGCACGTCCTTTGGCATCTGTTATTCACGTTCAAAGTCTCCTTTAGCGTCGGGATTGTTGATTTTACTTTTGACGCTCTGGGTCGGGACATACTGACTGACTAGCGGCAAAAGAACAGGACAGTTAGGTTAAGGAAAAGATGGTGGTACAAGAACGGAACACGAAACCCGGTCTCCTGGGTGAAAGTCCTGCGTTGTTTGACCCATCTACCACCCCAACCACCCTTCTAACACGGCATTTCTGTCTTTCATACTACTCATTGTTGCTCTTAATACAACGTCATCTTACAGCGACGCAGTCGCGTTGATGCTCTGCCCGGTGCGTCCCGTACAGACGCTGAAGGGTGCTTTTTGCATCGTATCTGACAGAGAGCCACTGCCCGAGCATCCGTATTTTACAAGTTGGGAGTAGTAACGGGTTGTTATGATATGATATATAACACCTGGGGCTCATTCACTGCTAACAAGTGTTTCACAAGGGTTATTTAATAGAATGTGCATAATCTAGTGTATTTTGTGTCCAGGTCATACACACACAAAAAGATTTTTTGTGTGATGACACTGTTGTTTGAAAGTAATTAATTTAATGTTAAAATGAGATTTTTTTGTTTTGTTTTTGTTAACCATGCCGTCTAACAGGATCACTCATCATTCAAATTGTACACAATTATGTAGTTTAAACACCATTTATTAGTTTTTCACGGATACGGCCCAGACAATAGCTGATGTATCTGTTTCATGATTAATGTCTGATGGTAACACATGATATCATGATGAGCATGATAGTGGCTTAACATCTGCCCCTTCCAGCCGGGCAAATGGCAGTGATCAGTATCATCTGCGAGTCTGGGGTCTTGAACCTTAATAGACTTTGCCATATGTATTTTCACATTACTGTCCATTTTTAGGGGGGTTTCTGCATGGGAAAAAAAACAGTTTTAAAGTGCTCATATTATTCTCATTTTTAGGTTCATAATTGTATTTGGAGATTGGACCAGAAAAGGGTTTACATGTTTTAATTTAAAAAAAGAAATTGTTTTGTTGTACTGCACATTGCTGCAGCTCCTATTTTCACCCTGTGTATTGAGCTCTCTGTTTTAGCTACAGAGTGAGACATCACACTTCTGTTCCATCTTTGTTGGGAGTCGCACATGCGCAGTAGCTAGGTAAGGACTACTAGCCAGTCAGAAGCAGAGTATGAGGGCGTGCCACGCTAGCAGCTAGGCGAGCATTATAACGTGTGTTACAAAGTGAAAGTAAAGGCTGGACTACAATAGAGCTGTTTGGAACAGTTTGGGAACGGTGTTTTCTGTTGGAGATGGTAATGGTGCATTCTTTTTGTCTTGTAATCGCGACTAGTAGCTTGAGTATGACGTCACATCCGTGTCGAAAAACAAATAACCGCGGGTAGGCTACTGCTCCGCTTTCTGCTCAAGACTCGGCCATTGTTGTCATATAGCAACCGAGCGTCTCTAGCTAATTTCAGCTGCACAAGCTATAAAATAACTAATTAGGCGGTATTTAACTCCTAATAAGACTGTAGCAATATGCCTATAGGTAGCAGTATACAGCGCCATGTGTACAACTTCTTCATTTGGTTACAACAAAGACAAAAGTGCTTAAAATTGTAGAAAACCACAATGTTAACTACGTGTGATGCACGACGTAGCCATCTTTGAAAGTAAAGTCGGGGTCCTCTGAGTTCAGACAACTTGACGAGTCGTATATATACGACCTCGGTGGCGTTCTTTTTGCAACTTCCGGTTCGTAACTCCGGAAAACGACTCGTAGATCGACTTCGGTGGACAAAAAGAACGCACCATAAGTCCCTTTGGGGTGGACTTTGGGCTTTTTCACTTTGTAAACCTATAACGTGCACAAAACAATATATAAGACAATAAAGGATAGGGAAAAGCCAAAAAGCATAATATGAGCACTTTAAACCATTTTCTGAGTCATTTCAAAACAATACACAGGTCTCATGATGTGAATATGTGTTGTATCCACACCAATGTACACAAAGACATGTTTTGCACTACAAAATACATGTTAAAATCGACTCAAGCTGTCATGCATTTTCATCCTTAAATTCAATTCAACAGTGAAGATTTAAGTCAATATATGCACTATACTGAAGTTGATATATTTTATGTCATCTGTATTTTTCATCATTCTCTGGAATGATTGTTCATGTTTTGTCAAACTCAAACTTTCGGTTACCGAGAACATTTCAGAGAGAGAGAGTAAATTCATCTAGCAAAATTACTGTTAATGTGCCAATTCAGATGCCATATAAAGTCCTAATATCACTCATACAATAACCATCACTCCACTGAACACATAAATCATTGATATATGAAATTGTTTCTTTAGTAAATCTAATTTGTCTAATTAAGTAAGTCTAATTTCATTTTCTACGGCTCCATCTACAAACTTTAGCGGAGAATATGAACACTTTGGATCAGGAGTGTGCATGAAACCAGGACTTTGTTTAAGCCAACCTGTTAATTGCTGATACAGAAATGCACATAATACAGTATATACTGGAGAACTCGTCTGACAGATACCAAGGGCAAATGCAAATTTTGGGATTCACTTTGTGTTCTGTGTGTGTTTAGAGAGGGGGAGCGAATAAAAGCAAATATTTCAAGAGAAAAACAGAGGGAAAAAGGGAGATCTACCGGTAATGTCTGTCTCTCTCTCCCTCCCTACATTGTTCATCTAACTTTGTGAGAGTTAGCTGGCACTGTTCCACTTGGAGACAAACAATCCTTCCTAGCAGCACCAGCCCCGGACATTTGGCTCTGCTGTTTTGGAGCTATTCCACTTCCCACAAGGGCAAAGTAGTTTGTGAAGCAAAAAGTTCAACTACTCCACCCACGCAATACTCAGCGGCTCATCAGGCAGAAATATATTCACACCAGTGTTGTAATGTCACAAAGTACAAATACTTTGCTACTGTACATAAACCTACATTGTGTAATGTTTTGAGTTGATTTTTAGCAAAAAAAAACTTTGTTCTTTCACAAAATATGTGCTCATTCATGTGTAATTACTTTCACCAACTAATCAAAGTATTCTCGTAAGTGTAGAATCTGCCATTTAGAATCATTCAGAATACATACGGGCGAGTCGCTCGAATGACGGCCGCCATGTAGCGCCTCAATCTTTAAAATACATCAGCCAAAGAGGGACATAGCTCCGCCTTTTGCACTTTTACATTCAGTGGCTCCGTGAAGAATGCCAGGGGGAGATTACTCGCCAGGGAAGCAAAAAAGAGAATTAAAACGACAACGCAACAAAGCAACAAGACCAAAGTTAATATTGGAGTGGCTAGAACAGCTGCGTGTAAACGATGGAGATACTAAGAGCTAATTTCGGGTTCGGCTACCGTAGCAGTTAAAACGGAAAATCGGAATGGGAGGGGCTGGAAAGTAATATTCAGTTGGTTGTCATATACAATTTCACCACTAAATGGGAGAAGTTCTGACACAGTGTAGCTTTAAGTAGCATTTTCACGTATCTGTACTTTACTTATTATTATTATTATTATTACTTACTACGTTATTTACATTTCCAGAAACCTTTACTTTCACTCCTACTTCAATGTATACTTTTAGTCCACTACATCTTAGTTACTCGTTACTACAAAATAAAATCAGAAGAAATTTCTTACAATGGAAAAAAGCAGGTTTGGCAAATCATTGCTCCTAGATTGCCAAGATAATGCACTCTCCATTCCAGTTGGTGACCTAATGCCTGTTTGTTGCCAAGTGGCAAAAAAAAAAAAAAAAAGCATAGGCTAAAACAAAAGAAGAAGAGGAGGAAGAATAATAACTGATAGTGTCACGGAAGCACCTGCTGCAGGCTCTGCCGCCATGGTAACAGACGCTGAACACCCCAACGACGGTGGTGATGAAGATAACGTTACACACCATTGGCAATAAAGTATATAATCAACGTTTTTATTTTTACTTCTAATACTTGAGTACATTTAATATCAGAAATTGACTTTTGATACTTAAGTACAGTAAATATCAGATACTTAAGACTTTTGGTCAAGTAAGACTTCAACTTCTACCAAAGTCATTTTCTGGTAAGATACTTGTACTTTTACTCAAGTATTGCTTTCAAGTACTTCATACAAGACTGATTCACATGCTGCGCTGGTAAAGAATGTGTGGCAATCTCTGGAATGAGGCTGCTTGAGATTGCTCAGCTCGTCTCCCCACCATTACACTACATAAACCGCAGCGGGTCAGGAGAGATTTGGCAGCTGACAGACTAAGTGGAACTAAGGTGAGAGGCTGGAACCAGTGGCACTCAAACTCAAAAGTCAGACAAGTGTTTTATAGCCCTTCCTCCGGTCCTTAGAGTAAGGGCACGGAAAAGTGGTCAAATAGGGGAAGTAGCAAAGGACGGTTGATAGTGCAGCTATGGAAGCGGTGAAATCTTCATAGACAGTAAATCTTGCACACCTTGGACAAAAAAAAAAAAAAAAGTCTCAGTGAAACAGAGTGTACGCTGGGATGGAATTGGAAATAAGTACAAACAAACAAACAAGCCACGGTGCAAACACAGTTGATTTAAAAAAGTAGCAAATGTTTTCCATCCGTGCATCCGTGCTCCTTCTGACACTTTTCCAAATGTACTTTGCTGTTTTCTGAAATTCTATTTATCTAAAAAAATTAAAAATAAATGTGAATGTTACATTGAATCTCAGCAAACAGACTACACCCAGGCTCTTTTTGCCAGAAGAAGACGGAGAGCAGATTCATCTGTTCAAACATCAACAACAAACACATGATTATATACTGTTTGCTTTTAACAATTTACTATAACTGTCCTTTAATGCAGTAGTTCAAAACCTTTCCGAGTCGCGACCCCGCCCCAGAATAATGATAATTGGTGCACTACATCTTGAAAACACGGCACAGAGTTGTTTCCCCTCTACTCCTCTGGATGGAAACAAACCGGTGTTGGTTTTGTGGTTCTATTCTACGTGAATTTGCGAGATCTCGTGGGTCCTCCTGACTTCAGCTATCAGTCATGGCCGCAGAAGTTCCGCAACAAATCCGGACCTGGTGGGGTATTGACGGACGGCAGAGCACGGAGCCGTTCCGCAGCGGAGCCGTTCCGCAACCGGTGGAAATTAGGAGTTAGCCTCGTCCAATGTGCTCCAGGCCTTCAGACCCATTTCTGTGGTCCAGGAACTCCTGATTTACACATGAGGCTCTGAATATAACACATGAAATGTATCAAACTCGCACAGTAATAGTAACTCCCAGAAATGATCTTGCGACCCCGTCGGGGGTCCCGACCCCCAGGTTGTAACCACTGCTTTAATTTAGAGCTGCAAAGATTAAATCGATTAGTTGTCAAGTACTAAATAAATCTGCAACTATTTGGATAACCGATTAATCGGTTTCAGTTTTTTTTTTTTTAATCAACAAAAGAAAGTCACAATTCTCTGATTGCAGCTTTTTTAAAAGTATTTTCTAGTTCCTTCTCTCCTCCGTGACAGTAAACTGAATATCTTCGAGTTGTGGACAAAACAAGACATTTGAGGACGTCATCTTGGGCTTTGGGAAACACTGATCGACATTTTTCACCAATTTCTGACATTTTAGAGACCAAACTCTATAATTAATCGACGATGAAAATAATCGTTAGTTGGCTTAATGCACTTAAAAGGTGCATGGGTGAGTACTTTTGATTAGGTACACCACACCTCAATGGACAATACTGTGGCAATAAATGTATAGAGGTATTAGATTTTGGGGGGAAAAATGTCACATGCAAATACTGGATTTAGAAACAAATATGATGTGGATATATATTCAAAGCTGTCATCAACTGGGCCCTTTGTCAATCCTTCATTATCATTCTCCATTGCTCTTGGACTTAAATAATGAGAAGATTGTTTCCCTCTCCCGCCTAATCATCTAATATTGGCCTTCATAGTGTTTCCTTCCTCACACAGCAGCTCTTTCCAGCTGATTGGACCAAATCAAAACTGAAATCAAATTAAGGCTCATTGTCAGAGCGCGTAGCACCATCACTGACATGAAAAGGAGGACCGCACAGAAGAGATAACAAGAAATACGTCGCTGGTTTGACATGAAAGAAAACAACAGAGCTGACTGGATGAAGGGATTTTTCACTCCAAAAAACATTTAAAAAGGTCCAATGTGTGTGAATTTCTCCCATCTAACATGGAGCTCATATATCGCCATCAACTCTCTCGCGCCACGCAGTTCAAAGTAGGTATTACAGCTACGGTAGCCTTCACGCTTCAAAAAGACGGTCTCTTGCTCTTTTCAATCTCCTTTTTCTTTTTCTGGGCGAAGAAGAAGAAGTTTGTAAAATTTGGATTTTGAATACGTGTGGTCCTCTGTGTTTCCTTCTTCAAACTTGCCGGGGCTGGGAAGCTACGATACCCATTAGCAGCATTAGCAGCACCTGGGAGTTTATCATGTGACAGCGAAAAAACGTGAAAGGCGGAGCAGTATGTCCTGTATGTCCCTTACCGGCTAACGTATTTCAAGATGGAGCATGAATATGGAGCGTCTACCCCAGTTCATGCAGACTCAAATGTAAAATTTCAAGCCAAAAGGAATATTTGGAATTGACGGTGGTGGTAAATATTCAGGAAAAAGGACAAGTTTGGAAACGGGCAACACAGATTTTGTTAATGAACGACTAAACACGTTACACACTGGACCTTTAAGAAACATCACCTACACACACACACACACACACACACGGTAGTATACAAGATCCTTGCTGCAATGTTCTATACAGTATACAGCCATTTATAATGTGCTTTAGCAGAAGAATAGTTAAGAAGATGATGTTTTAACGGCATATCAATTCTGGCTTTCAATATTGGTCTTTTTCATAAAATCTACAATTTTTGTTATGCAGATCCATGCAGTAGCAGATTTGTTTTTTTTTTTTTTTTTTTGGGGGTTGTTGTGATTTACATCTCTTTGTACGGACTCAGCTGAACATACAGAGTTTTGGTCCAGCAGATGTCTCGCTGCGATTGGACAGCAGTTAGGCAGCCGTCAGAAGACACCGGGTGATCATTTTGCCCTGCCCTGTGGCGACATGATAATAACGCTCTCATATCCTGCTGTGATTCTCCTGATCGGCTGACAGTCAAGCACAAAGGAGCCTGCATTCATTAGTAATGGGGAGGCGCATTTGCAAACCTGTTCAACATACAAAAAAGGCATCTCTGCTTAAATATTAAACAAATGTAATAATAAATTCAGAATCGGAACTATTGCGGAAAAAAAATAATTGTACTCCTATGAAATGGTTTGCACTTTCTTTGATGGCCCGGCCCGACCCTCACCTCACCTTTCAATATTACAATAAATATTCCATAGCGGTAAATAATACATCAGTCAATAACACTATATCAGTTTCTACCCTGGCCTCATTACTCATTATACACTCGCATACTCAAATGTGCTATATACCAGCCATACCCCGAAACAATTAGTTGCTCTAAAATATCAGGGGCCTAGTTATTCAGGCATATTTCATATTTTCTATTGGTTTATACGAAGCTCTGCATGCAGACCAAGCTACGGCAAACAGAGCCTCAGCAAATCCCCGAGCTCCTCCGCAGTCAGCAAACTAATTGGGGAGGGAGTCCCAAAGGGTCCTCGCACACACTGCTGATCCCTTTGCAACCGACAAGTTGAAATGGCAATGGAGGTGGATAGGAGTCAGTGTTCGTGTGCGAGTGCGTTTGTGTGGAAGGTAGAAGTACAGGAGGTGGCTTGAGTACTTTGTGTGAATAGGCCCGCAGTCTTTAGAGGCTCCCTAGTTGGCTAGGAAACCATCTGCCCCCCACCGCCCCCACCACCACCACCACCACCTACCAGCTGCATCACCAATGGTTCCCCATTTCTAAGGGGATGTCAAATTCTGCTCATGGGTGGGTGGGGCTGTCCGGATGCCAATTTAATCCCCCACTGCTCAAAATTAGTTAATTAACTCTATCTCTCACACAGAGAGACATTTCTTTTGTAAATAATTCCACCATTCATCACAATCCAACTCTTTTATTCTAAAGCTTTGCCAGCTATCAGCTTGTGAAATTAGCGAGGAACAGTTGAATGTCGGATTAAAAGCCCCACGAGTGAATCCATAACGTTAAATAAGCACAAACAGAAAATGGGTTCAAGCTTATTCGAGGCCAGATTTATTAAATGTGCACCTTACGCTTTCAACCATACCCTTTGTCTGCAATTGCAACTTGGCTGATAAGATTAAGATGATAAAAATTCATTTTGTTTAGACATGCATTAATTGATTTTTCAAATCAATGTACCTCACATATTCATGGAATATGCTCATCCGATTCCCAGTTACTGCTACAGCTGTCTGCCACGAGGGACAAGGTGCATGTGCGTGTGTGTGTGTGTGTTTAACTATATTCGTGGGGTCCAAAAACTGGGAGTCTAGTATACTTGTGGGGTCCTGACAGCTTTATGAGGCCAAAATGCTGGACCCCACATCTTTAAAAGGGCAGTTTGAGGGTTAAGACTTGGTTTTAGGTTTAGGGATAGAATTAGGTTATGGTTAGGGTGAGGGTAAGGGTTAAGGTTAAGCACTTAGTTGTGATGGTTAAGGTTAGGGTAAGGGGCTAGGGAATGCATTATGTCAATGGCGGGTCCCCACAAAGATAGTGCCACAAACCTGTGTGTGTGTGTGTGTGTGTGTGTGTGTGTGTGTGTGTGTGTGTGTGTGTGTGTGTGATCTAACAGACAGACAGACAGACATTTCTATATATATATATATATATACATTTAAAAATATATATATATAAAAATGAAATCAACTCCTGTTTAAAGTGGTCAAATAATGCCACAAAGCCATATATGTACAAAAATACATCACAAGGCTTTAATTCACAACAACCAATTGTGTCAATGTTGTACACTGACTCTGTGCACTGAGACAAAGTGATCATATCCTGAGGTGATGATGAAACGAAGGTGGGTTGCGCTGCTTCCATTTAGCTGAAAAAGGAAACATAAAAGACAAGCTGCTGTTTTATCTCTTAGTTCTTTGCATTCAAATGTTTTACACGATCGTTATTTTTATTTCGACTCACCGAAATAGCAATTGACTGGAGATGTCCCTCTGTACATTCACATTCTATAAAACAATCAGTTTGTTAATCCCAATTTCAGTTCTTTGGTGTTTAAACCAAATGTTCAAACGGATACTTGAGATGGATGTTCCTCTTACCTTTCTCCGTGATCGACTCAAATTGAGAAACATTTTGCGAGGTGTTCTTTTCTATCTTTAGATGCTTGACTGCAAAAAAAAAAAGAAAAACATCTCTTTAAATGTTTTAAAAGGAACCAAACACTGAAAAAACACAAACTAGGTAGATCGTTTTTTTTTTGAAGAATATATATTCTCAGCTTTTGCGAGAACATTCAACAAACTGTCAACATTTTGGTGTGTTACTTCAGCCTAGGAACGCATTTATTTTGGCAATGTGTACGTTTAATGTGGTAAAATGACACTGCTCTACTAGCAGCATGGCTCCGTGCACGGTCCACCACTTCATTCCAGAATGAAATATCAACAACTATTGGATGGATCGCCATGACATTTTCTACAGACATGCATGGTTTTCCAAACGATGTATCCTAATCACTTTGGTGATCCCTTTCTTACTTTTCTTCTAGCACCACCATGAGGTTGGCATTTGTGGTTTTGAATGAAAAATATCTCAACAACTGTTGCGTGGATTGCCATGACATTTGCTACACACATTCAAGCCACCCTCAGGATAAACTGTCACTTACCACTTTGGTATACCATTTCCATCTAGTGCCACCTTCAGGTCAAAATGACTTAAACACTTTGGTTTATGACCAAATATCAGCAAATCTAATGACGTTCACATCAGCCTCAGCTGTACTTTGTGTTTACTGCTAACATGCTAAACCAAGACGGTGAACATGTTAAAAGCACCATACCTGCAGCATGTTAGCATTGTCCTTATGAGCATCCTAGCATGCAGATGTAAGCTTCTTAGCTCCAAGCCAGCCTCACAATGCTGGTAGTAAGCAAATCTAATGACATTCACATCAGCATCGGCTGTACTTTGTGGTTACTGCTTATTAGCAAGTGTTTACATCCCAACATGCTAAACTGAGATGGTGGTGGCCGATTAGCTCAGTTGGTAGAGCGGGCGCACATGTAGAGGTTTAACCCTTATGTTGTCTTCCCGTCAACCTTAAAACCCTTTTTTTTTTTTTATGTTTTTGACGCCTTTTTTTCACAGTTTGTTTTTGCTTTTTCCAACGTTTTAAATTGTTAAATTTTTCTTCTACTCATTTTCAGCGCTTATTTCTACATCCCATATTTTCTGATATAAAACAAAAATTGAAAAACGGGTCAATGTGACCCGAAGTCAACACAAGGTTAATCCTCGATGCAGAAGGTCCAGGGTTCGAATCTGACCTGTGATGGTTTTCCTGCATGTCTCCCCCCCCCCCTCTCTCCCCCTTTCACATCTCAGCTTTCCTATCGAATAAAGGCAGGAATGCCCCAAAAATTCTTAAATAAAAAAAAAAAAAAACTAAAATGTTGAACATGTTAAAAACAGCCCACCTGCAGCTGCAGCATGTTAGCATTGTCATTGTGAGCATGTTAGCCTTTATCACAAAGCACGCCTCACAGTGCTGGCAGTATGGCTATATACTCTTTTTTAAATGTACATTTATTCCAATCATGTTTTTCGTCCTTCAAATTTTAACAATCTAAATTTAATTCACATAAAGAATCAAAGAGTTTGAGGAATAGAAACATATGAAAACTAATTTCTGTGTTTCTCAGTTGGTCATAATGAAAACAGACCTCTTTACTTTTTACTGATCAAAAAAGAAAACTTCAAAAGTCTCAGAAAACTTGTACTTCATCTTAATAAAAGATTTGGGGTCCAAAAGTCACTTTTTGGTCCACCAGCAAAATGGCTTGTGAATGTTGAAATTTTACCTGCCACCCAATAGATTAAGATTGTGTTGTTTTGGCTTGTTTGGCTGTGTTGTTTTACCAGTATTTGGCTGGTGGATGGTGCTAATTATGAACCCTGTATGTGTGACACTAGCACAGCCTGCATACCATTATAGCTGTCCACTGTCACAGCAGAAATTGTCGTGGGTTCAGCAAAGCGAATGATGAACTCTTGAGGAAACATCCCGGTGGACATCCAAAACGTATTAGTGTTCCTGGGTGAAAGAAAACAGCAATTGTGAACACATACAAGGAATTTGACTCTGGCTTTTTGTCACTCTCAAAAGTACATACACAGAATTAGTGGGAATTAATGAATTAGCGTCAATTAGACATATACGACTAAAAACAAGGACAGAGAAGCTGAACAAGGTAAACATGAACATTTAACTACGTAGCCTACAGTTTAAGTTTGGATTTAAAAGATAAGATGAGATAAACTTTATTAATCCACACTGGGGAAATTCCTGTGCTACAGCAGCTCAAAAGAAAAAAATTTACACACATCAGAATAACACAAACACACATTAAGTAGACATAGGAGAAAAAATATACATACATACATCAAGTATAAGAAATATAAAAAAAATAGAATTAGTTATAATAATAATACTACATATTTACACAATAAACACCCTTATATAAACAGTATATAAACACAGATATACAGATGAGTAAGGTGTAAAAAGTGTATATATGCTATAACGTGACATACAAATACGTAACATTACAGACATACACACATGTAAACAAACAGCTCTATGTAAATAGCAATACTTTACATGCTTTTGTATTAACAGAATTTGTTGAAATATGATTTATTGCAGTTATCCCATGTTATGTTGCAGGATGATGCACTCTTGTATTTATTGCATAATACATTCAGTGGGTTTGAATAAAGTGAACACCTTACATTAACTTTCATGTGGCGACAAAACCATGGCGTGATTTCATAAACAACCATGCTAACACCACTAAAGATTCTCTATAACTAACCCTGTCTGCTAGCTAGCTAGCACTTTTTCTTAGCTAAGTTAGCTAAGTGCTGGCTACACTCACCCGTCAGTGATGTTTTCTGGTGGGTGATTCTCATCGCCGGACGATGCGACGACAACTTTTGCACCCAAAGAACTCAGCGAGGAATCAATCATGTCCAGTGACTGAAACAGCAAAGACTATGATGTCCGGTGCTGTCTGGTTGAGGAAAGTAATAACAGTAGTTTCGACAATAATACGCAACACGCAGTTTCGTTTACGGGGGGGGGGGTTGGAGAAGCGCTAATCTAGCTACTGTCGTTACCAAGCCAACCACCATAGCCAACCACTGGCGCTGCGTCGCAAGTTATATACGTCAACATTGCGTCACCATTTTTCGACGCACGTTGCTCGATAGTTGTTTAGCAATTAGCAGTCTGTTAGCAGCAGCGAGCAGTCAAATAAACATCTTCACATGGCGAATGGCTGTAAAGACGTGTTGTTTTCGCGTGGAAGTGGACAGGTTAGTTACGATGCACCTGTGAGCATAAGATGACAACACATGTGAACTTTTGTAGGCTGTTATAGATTTGGTTCAGTTGGTGAGCTAGGAAGCTAAGCTACAAATCAGCGCTGAGTTAAGTTGGGCTAGGGTTTGGCAACAAAGAAAAAAAGAAACAGAATAGCGGAAACCAGAAAGTGTATGATGTACCTGACGTGTTTCATTAGCCGAGATATTGCCTTAGTGTGACAACGTTACAGTGTATTGGACAGACATTACGTGAGTTAGCTTTAGCTGCTCAAAAGATGTTGTTCTTACTGTAGCATCCTTTCCACAGTGCAGGATGCAAAGGTTGACAGGTCAGATGTCAGGTCAACTGCAAAAAATTAGCGGCACAGTAAACATTGGCCGGAGGGTATCAAGAGCAAGACTCCACAGTCCGTTTGCACATTCTGTCTGGTTTTGCATTGAACATATTAATCCTTTCATTTGCAGAAGTTCTAAATCTGTTCTCTTTCCAGAGTGATGATTCGGATATATGGGATGACACAGCATTGATAAAGGCATATGACAAGGCAGTTGCAACCTTCAAGGTAAAATAGGTGCTTTGCAGTCTACAGAGTGTGTGCATGTTAAACGTTTTGCCACTCATTTCTCTGCTCTTGCTTTGTGTGCCAGACTGCCCTTAAGGGTGAAGATGAGCCAGAAGCCTCCAAGAAAAACCAACCTGGAAAGAAACGCAAGAACAACAAAAAGAACCAGAGCAGGAAAAGAACCAATGCACCACCAGATAAAGAGGTGAGTAACTGGAATGAAAGAACACAGATAACACAGGTCTGTGGAAGACTTATCTGAGTGTCATTTAATTAGTTTTGGTGCTCGCATTGATTGTTTAGGTGGTGCCGAAAATGGCTTGGGTGCTGCACCTACTGTAAGTCTAATAATGGTTGGGGGTCTAAACAGTTTAGTTTTTCTTCTTTGGGCTGGCAGTAACTCAGTCCGTAGGGGGTTGGGAACCGGAGGGTCGCTGGTACAAGTCCCAGTACGGACCAAAGTACAGAGTGTGGATTGGTAGCTGGAGAAATGTGCGAGTTCACCTCCTGGGCACTGCCAGGTGCTCTTGAGCAAAGCACCGTACCCCCCAACCACTCAGGGCGCTGGTCCAGCACTGGCAGCCCACTCACTCTGACATCTCTCCATTTGTGCATGAATAGGTCCTGAGCATGTCTGTGTGTATTTCAGGCCTGTGTGTAGTGATTTCTAACAAACGGAGTGTAAATTGTAATTTCCCCACTGGGGATCAATAAACAGTATAATTATAGCATAATTATAATTATTTATATGTTTCACAACACATTTCAGTGATCTAAATTAATGTTTGCTCCAGCTTTTTGGTTATTCTGGGTTTGGTTTACTCCAGACCAGGAGACAATCAAAACGGTACGGTTACACTTTGTTATGTCATGTCACAGTGGCAGGTTGGGGAGTCGTGCAGTGCGTACTGGTCAGAGGACGGCCAGCTCTATGCAGCCACCATCTCCTCCATAGACGAGAAGAAGGGCACATGCGTAGTTGTTTTTACAGGATACGGCAACGAGGAGGAGCAGAACCTTGAAGACTTGCTTTCAGAAATTTCTGAGGCGGACGAGGAAACAAATGTCAAGGTAAAGTAGTGTAAAAAAATAATTGTATTTATATTTATGAAATGGAATTCAGCATATTTTGTGTATTTTGAGTTTTATTTATTTTTTACATTGTTACCTGCTTATTTAACAGGTTAATGGTGGTGTACATTACATCTCAAGTCAATTTTGTTTGTTTATTTGTATTATTCCCTAATTTGTAAAACTGCAGAGGATATGATACTGTGTCCAAATAGGCAAAATTTGATAACTTGATAGGGATGCGCCGAATCCAGGATTTAGATTCGGCCGAATATTGGGCTTTTTCACGGGGTTCGGTTTGAACTAAACCCTGCACTTGTGCTGGTCGACGTAATGACGCCGCCATTGATTACGGGAAGGTGTTTACGTAGGTGGAGCATTCAATGCAGTAGGCTGTGAGAAAGTGAAAATGGAACTCATGAGCAGAAAAAGTGTTGTTTGGCAGTACTTTCAGTCAAGAGAAGGCGATTCAAGTTGAGCTACCGATTTGTCTCGTGGTGGAAGGACCCTAAACAATACAGTGCCTCTCCCGGGCTGTCAGCTGTTCTCTCGGCAAATGAGTCTCCCTACAGTGGGAGCAGAGCGACCGAACAGCCGTCTGCTGCTCGTTAGCTAACGTTATCTTTCTAATGTCACCCACCCACCCAACATGCCTTCATCATACACTGGTTAGTGAAAATTTGCCAAGCAAGTTTGTCACTCATTTGGCGATAGCGATGTGCTTTCCTACGATGTGAAAAGAGCGTGTGAATTCAACATTAAGTTGTTGTTATATTTAACTATTTTAGAGGCTGTGGACGTTGTTTACTTCATTAATATGTTTACTGTGTTAATGGACTGAGGATGGGAGTAGGAGTCAGTATTTGGATTCGGCAGAATCTTAACCAGTGGATTCGGTATTTGTCCGAACCCCAAAAATCTGGATTCGGTGCATCCCTGTAACTTGACTAAAATTTCTTGCTGTGAAAGTCAGGTTTTAATAATAATAATTTATTACATTTTATATAGGGCTTTATCATAGACACTCAAAGTGCTTCGGGGGAGGACTACTTTCTACCACCACCAATGTGTAGCACCCACCTGGGGATGCATGGCAGAAGCGGAGGGGGCGGGTCAAACCATCACCAATTAAAAAGGAAGTCTGTGCTGAGTTCAGTGATACCTCACACAAGACTCTACCTTAGATGGGTCAGCATTTATTCAAAAGGGCGTGGCTTCAACATAGGGGGCGGGCCAAACCATCACCAATGAAGAAGGAAGTCTCTGCTGAGTTCAGTGATACCTCACACAAGGGTCTACCTGAAACGGTTCAAATGTTATGAAGGGGGCGTGGCTTAAGCAATGGGGGCGGGCCAAACCATCACCAATGAAGAATGAAGTCTCTGCTGAGTTCAATGATACCTCACACGAGACTCTACCTTAAACGGTTCAAATGTTATGAAAGGGGGCGTGGCCTGAGTAAGTGGGCGTGGTCATATTATAGGGGGTGGCTCAGTATCACATGCAGACCACACATTCTAAGTTTCATGTAAATCGGAGGATGTTTGTCATATAAGGCGCATTTCCTGTGGCCAGGAGGGGGCGTTATGACCAAAAGTCAATTTTGGCCTGTAGGTGTCCTCAGGCCTGGACCCTTGTCCATCGTGAGAAATTTCGGGCAGATACAACAACGTACACTCAAGTTAGAATAACTTCTTTGATCATCGCTAAACACTCAAAATGGCCGCTACGCCCACACCGTCTGACGAAAAGTTTTTATTTTAATAACTTTTCATCGTTAAGGTGTTGGGATGGTACAGACCAAGTTTGAAGTCCATCGGATGAAATCTCTAGGAGGAGTTTGTTAAAGTATAGCAACTTGACTTTTAGACCTACTTCCTGTTGCTACTAGGGGGCGCTATGACTTTAAGTAAATATCGGCCATTATTTGTCCTCAGGGTTGGACTCTTATGAATCGTGAAAAGTTTCGAGGTAATCGGACAACGTACACTCGAGTTACACCCACTTCCTGTTTCGGCGGAAAAACGCTCAAAATGGCTGCCCCGCCGCGGCCACGCCCTTTGATGAAAAGTTTTTCTTTTAACAACTTTTCATCTTTAACTTCTTAAGATGGCACAGACCGAGTTTGAAGTTGATCGGATGAAATCTCTAGGAGGAGTTCGTTAAAGTACGACATGTGGAAATGGCCACAATCGCACTAATTTTGAACTTTGAAATCAAAATGGCGGACTTCCCGTTGGGTTTAGGGTATGGCTCTAATGAAGTTTTTTTGTACATCTTGATATGTTACATATGTGTACCAAGTTTCGTGAGTCTACGTTAAACGCACTGCAGGGGCTCAATTTTCTTAACTTTCTAAGGGGCGCTAGCGAGCCATTTTTGTGCGCCTATTCCCTAAACCCGTAAAATACGTAAATTTTCACCAGACTTGATGCGACCACCAAATTTGGTGAGTTTTTGAATACATTAAGCCCCTCAAAAAGCCAATTCATTTGACGGGAAGATAATAGAAAGAAAAAAACAATAATTCCTTCAGTTTTAATAGGGCCTTTGCCGCTGTCGGCGCTCGGGCCCTAAAAAAAGAGTAAATTACAGTGCTTGATCTGTAGCCAATAATAACACCTGCAATGCAATGAACATAACAAATTGCTATCTCTGTGTAATCAGTCCAAGCACTTGCATCATATGTGGATTGTGAATTATTTGGCCATAGATAAATTTATGTTTACCCCTACTATTTTTTTCTTTTTCTTTCATAGCTTCAAAAACAAATTTCAAATGCATTTCAGAAATCCCCCTATGTGTGAAGCTAAAGCAATTTGTCTCCACGCTTAAGGTAAAGGAGACCGAATCGTCAACAGAGGAGAGTGACCGGTCGACCACACCAAGCCAGCACAAACAGCAGCCACACAGTAAAGCCCAGAAGTCCAAGGCCCACAGAGAACCTCCTCCTATGTGTGTCCCTGGTTTCCCCGGGTTCCCTCCAGGCCCACCTCCCATGCATGCTTTCAAACCGGTAAGAACAAAGACTCCTTGGGCCCTATTTTAACGATCTAAGTGCATGGCGTGAAGCGCATGGAGCAGGTGCGTTTAGGGCGTGTCCAAATCCACTGTTGCTAGTTTGACGGCGGGAAAAAAGGGTCCGGGCGCATGGTTCAAAAGGGTTGTACTTAGTGTCTTCATTAATTCATAGGTGTGTTTTGGGCGTAACATGCAATAAACCAATCAGAGATCATCTCCCATTCTCTTTTAAAAGCCAGGCTGCGTGTTTGGACCTTGGCTCAATGCTATTATGATGGCGGATTTGCACCGTAATATTTTTTTTTGTGTGTGTGTGTGTGTGTAACAAGCATAGTATGCGTGCTGTGCATAAGCCTAGGCGCATTTTACAAATTTACTGTTAAAATAACAATGAAATGCTTATCTTCCTCCCTATCTCCTTTCCTCATTAGTCAGCAATAGACTTTTCATGCACATATTATTGCTTAAATTGAAACTTTTATAATTTAGATTAAAACAATTAGGACTTTATACAATCTGTGAGGTCAGCTCTTTGCTGCAGCAAAATGAATACTAGAATGAAATGTAAGCAATAAAGTGTTTACGATGTGAACAATAAAACTAGAATATAAACAACAACCTCTCAGAGGTGGCATTTATAGCTGGGAGATTGGATTGGATTGCAATGAATTTAACTGGCGTTTTATGTTAAAAGGTCTATGATGTAACGGTTTAAAGTCATAGAAAGAGGAGGTGTACAATATGGTTTCAAAAAGAATATATTTGATTTTAAAGGCCTCATGAAGTGGAACAATGATTTATTTTTCCAGTGTTAACCCTGTGTCCCTGTGTTAATTGTCCATTTATCTCTTGGTATTTTAAGTATTTTCATACCTGCGAACCAGTCGCTTTTTGGTGAAAATCGCCGTTTTGAATGGGAAAATATCATCCACGTGAATTGTGCAGATCCAAAGAGTTTTTATTGGGGGGGGGGGGTGTCCGAGACCCGGTGCCTTAACAACCGTTATCTACCGAACCCAATAGCAACGCGGATTTCGGTGCCACTTAAATGTCTGTCTATGGCTTCTCTCTGATGCTCCGAAAACGGACGTTAGAGGCAACCTAAACATCGCCGCATGTCACCCTAGTCAACACTCCACTCGACAGCAGGTAACGTTAGCCTACCGTTAGCTAGCAGCTGGAGTAAACACAGTTAAAATGCTTGCAGCTAGCTACAGTGTGTCTGTAGTTCACTGTGGAAGATTCTAACACCAGACTGTAGCAGCTGTTGTCTGAAAAACAACACAGACTCAGGACACAGGAATTTACTGGTGAAATAAGTTATTGTTATTACATTTTTAATTAATAATTTTAATATATTAATATTAAATTAATTTTGACCCAGTGGCCTTAGCAATACACAAGCCTTCTATGTTGCCATTTTGTGCTCCTTTTTTTTTTTTCAACTTTTTGTTTTATATTTTTGAACAGACCAATACAAATGAACAGGTTGTTTATTTATTTATTTAGCACCGGGTAAATGTTTTCCCTTTATTTTCTCCTCGGGAGGGGGGGAGAGAGAGAGATGTGTCACCTTTTTTTTTTTTTTTTTTTTTAGCCCTTCTGAGTTTGCAGGTATGTATTTTACATTATAGTCACAGCCTGTGAAACGGTTTCACATGTTCGATGACTCATCCTGCATTCTGCAGCGTTTACTAATTAATATGCAACAGAAATGTTTCAAGTTTGCACAAAATACATTGACGTTGAGATTACAAGACCTGAATGAGCCTCATGCAATTATTTAAAGTTGGGTAGAGTTCACTGAAGAGTGTCGTTTACCTTGCTTTCAAGCAAAGATGATGATGATGATGATGATGATGTTGTTGTGTGTTTATTTGGTAATACTGAGTTTTTCATCCATTATTTTTTATTTTTTGTCCTGTGTGTTTTCTACCAGGGGGGAAACAAGCGATCTGGTGGTCACGGGCCTGTACCTCCTTCCTGGCCTCCCATGATGCCGTTTGGTCCACCGGTGAGTTGGTTATCTGTACACTAATTAGAGATGCAAAAGCGACTGCAGATACCGTTTTATTTGAGCAATCATTAGGGCTGCTTGATTATGGGAAAAAAAATCATAATCAAAATGACATTTAATATTTAACATTGACTTTTGGAGAAATGTCTCATTTATTGAACTTAAAGGGTAACTACCGTTTTTGTAACTACCCTATTTTCCTATGTTTTTGTCTCAAGTCACATATACTAGACATGCAGAGGAATTGAAAGTTTGTTTCTCACCATCCCACGGTGAAGAATAAAAATGCACAACAGATAAGACAAGACATTCCTACCACAAGAGTTTAAAAAAAAAAAAAAAGTGCTCGACAGATTTTCCTAACACTAAAACAATAAACGGCAACAATATCACAAGACAAAAACACAAGAATGTCACAAGCAGCAACATTTTTTATATGATGTGTTGTGGTAGAGCAGAAAGATTTGCAAAAATGCTACAGCAGCAACTTCAGAGTCCACAGTTTGTGTGCAAACAGATGCTTTGTACAAAAAGAAACAGAAGAAACTTCAGAGTCCAGAGTTTTTTTTTTGTTTTTTTTTTTTTTTTTTTCCTTTGGGGGGGGGGGGGGCAGAGAGAGTGGGTAGAGAGGGGAGAGAGTTCAGTTTCCTGACAGCCTGGTGGATGAAGATGTTTGCTTGTTTGGTGGAGCGGGCACTGAGGCTTCTACATCTCCTCCCAGAGGGCAGGAGAATGAAAAGACATTGGTCCAGTATTAAGAGAGATTGCTGCTGCTTCAGAGCTGTTTCTGGTTAAAGGTCTCAAAGAGGTTTTAAAGGTCTATCTCTGAAGGGATCCTTTCCATAATGTTGTCAGACACTTAGAATATTAATCTGAGCCTGTCAGTGGCAAAAACAAGCACTTTTGTGAAGGTAAATACAAGCTGGACAATTGCCCTATTAACTTACATTGTAGTAAGTTGTAGTTTCAACGCTGCCGACTGCAGCGATCTCGCTTAATACCGGACCAATGTCAAAGATTGTTGTTCCCATCAGTCACTTAGACACAAAAACATAGAAAATAGGGTCCAGGTTGAAAAAACGGTAGTTACCTTTTTAAAAAAAAAGAACTTTAAATTTAGGGCTGCTGCTATCAATTCTTTCTGTAATCGATTAATCTAACACTTTATCGATCAATTAATCAGATAATGGTTTCTTTTTTGCGTTTTTAAACAACCAAAACTAGGGAAAAAAGCAACATTTGTATTGCCTACATTGCTTACAATATCATCTCTCAAAAAATTAAACATTAAGTGCATTTAAGTGCCATATTACATTGTTTTTAAAGATTTTTTTTTTTTTTTTTTTTAAATGATATCAACCTCAAACTAAGGCATACATTAAACATACACAAACCGTGCGGAAACACCGTCCGTCAGCGATACAACGTTGGTAACCTTGATTTAACGAAGCTTTGAGGCAAGTCATTTTGCATCGAGGATTTTTTGTAATCGAATTATTCGAGTTATTCGAGGAATCGTTTCAGCCCTAGTGAAATTTCCCTAAAAAATTCCACCTAAAATGAATAAAACAAAAAAAAGATTAAAATGTTGGCTGAATGAGTTTAGCCTTCCGGAAGGGGTGAAAGTGCACGTGTCGTTCAGAACGCGAGACAAAATAAAAGCTGACTTTCTCGATTACGTTGTTTTTGTGATCGTCGAGATCGCGACTCAAATTCTACTAACTGCACAGCCCTACTTCCACGTGCTGTATTGTTTTCCCTAGCTATGGGGTCTGCCGTCTACATGCAAGAAAGCACCCGTTTACTCCTCCAGCTGGTAAACTGAGGAACAACTTTCAATGTAGAAGGTTATTGGTGGACAGCAAACACTGTCAGCTCGCAGCATCTGCATTGTAACCACCCTCTGTGTGCCTCAGATGATCCCTCCACCTCCACCGATGAGCCCAGACATGGTGGACGACGAGGCTTTGGGCAGCGTGCTCATCTCCTGGTACATGAGTGGATATCACACAGGATATTACTTGGTATGTGCACAGGAGCTACCTGACCTTTTTATGGGCTATAAAAGGGATTCACCGCTTTTTATTTTCACCGCTGCTCTTTATTTTGCAGTAAAGAGCAGTGTGTGTACATTGGTAACTTGGAAGCCTTTTTTTGTTAACCCTTGTGTTGTCTTCCCGTCAACATAAATAAAACACAATAACATGAATAAAACATACTTTTGTTGTCCCTTCTCGGCGCAAGATTATTTTTTCGGGCGTTTTTTAGGCCTTTATTTCCATAGGACAGATGAAGACATGAAAGGGGAGAGAGAGGGGGAATGACATGCAGCAAAGGGCCGCAGGTCGGAGTCGAAGCTGTGGCCGCTGCGTCGAGGAGTAAACCTGTATATATGTGCACCTGCTCTACCAACTGAGCTATCTGAGCCACCCTTCTCTGCGTTTTTATAGCTTTTCCACGTTTTTATCACTTTTTCTGACATCTTTGTCGCTTTTTCCAACATCGTTTTACGCTTTCCCCAACGTTTTGTAACTTTTTTTCCTACATTTTCGCTGCTAATTTCAACGTCCCATATTTCTGATTATTAAAAAAAAAAAAAGTTAAACGGGTCAAATTTGACCCGAGGACAACATGAAGGTTAAAGTTACTCCATTTTCGCGGGTTATGCTTCTCAGCTAGAAAACCCTTTTCATCAAATGCCTCCAGCTGCTTGACAGGTGGTAGTCCTTGATCTTTTTAAGATGGGAGCTGTATGTTAACGTCATATTTTTTTTTTTTTTTTTTTTTTTTTTTTTTACAGGGGTTGAAACAAGGACGCAAAGAAGCCGCCAATTGGACGAAACTGCACCACAAATGAAATAATCAACTCCACATTTCATAGTTTGAGTTTCTCGGGGCGTCGCGTCATCTGGAGCAGCAGCAGCCACCCTCCATATTGTGCCCAATGTGTGTTTTTCTTGTTTAAATGAAATGTTCTATGAAGTGTACGTGCTGTGAACACAACGTTCATCACAGCTCAAGGAGGAGAGTTTTGTATTCTTTGTAAATAGATTAAATAAAGGCTATCGGAGCACAGTTGATAACTCGTTTCATATTTTGTCCTTATTGCACTGTAGCATTGACGCACTGTTGTGAAAGGAACATTTATTACAGCAGATGTGTGTAATTATATCCATATCCTTTTTTTATAAATATATTTTCTCTTATTTAACTATTTAGCAAAAAGGGGGAATTGTTATCCAAATGTGTAGTGACAGACTAAATGATGTGTGGTTGTAATGGCAAGTAATGTCCAGCAGAAGTCAGACTAGTATAATGTATTCACGTCATAGGAAACTATGGCATGAATACATAATAGTTTGGGGTTTAAACCTGTACAGAACCACTGCCAAACCCGCTACACTTCTCATTTTGTTTCTGCTGTACGCTTGTGTCTCTTGGCATGCCGAGAATGTGATTGCCAGCCAGACGTCAGTCCTGCTTTAAGTCCCTCTGGTGCTCTCCACACAGTTAATTCAGAGACTCGTTCCAGTATATGTGTTTCGTTCGAGCTCTCTGTTTTCCCTGAGGTGTTCCCTCGTCCACCGACCAATATAGAATCGCATCCATCATAATGTTTTTCATATCGGATGGGTGCATGTTTCAGAGTGATAGTAGGCGAGGTTCTAACTGCAAGACGGTATGGCACATTGAGCCAGTGCAGGTCAGAATCGAGTAGACGCCAATGTTTTGTCATTTTTCATGGTGTGCTTGTAATAACTTTGGGGCTGTACATATGTTATTTCTTTCCTGATTTGCCTTGAAAATTGATCCTGAAATGTTAGAAGTTTAATAATGTAGAACAAAGTAGGGGAATAGTTGGTATCCGAGTGTATATTTAGAATATAGAAAACCACATGTAATTACAGTGGGAACAGCCACAATCATTCTGCTGAGCCTGTAGCTGTAGAGTTCCCATATTTCCTGTGTGTGTGTGTGTGTGTGTGTGTGTGTGTGTGTCAAACAGAACAGGATTTTGTGGCACGATGTAACAGCATGATTGTTTCCTGTTTTTTTTATATCACGTGCTCCTCCTCCAGCTGCTCCACAGCCATTGCTCTTTGAGTGAAGAGCGGCCCCTTTGTTTGTGTACCGACCGTGTAGCCCACTGTGATTGTGCCAGTGTGTTGACTGCTGTATTTGATTCTCTCTGTAGCACTCGTTTTTTTTTTTTTTTTTCTTCATATCTGTGTGGGCAGAAGAGAGGAAAGAGGGAGGGTAACTGTGAGAAAATGTAGTTTGTGGGAATTACAAATAGAATATGCACTATGAACGACGGGTGATAAACAAGACCTATCTTTTCCCCACAGATGGATTTAAAAACTGCCACGGCAAAGCCTGCGACATAAGCCCCTTGCTGGTCTGACTCTGCAGCAGACTGAGCTGCCCAAAGGGCTGGATGGAGCCCAGCAAGGAGTTAAAAGGGGGTCAGGCCTATAGCTTGGGAAAGCACTGCTCCCCTCTGTGACTGTCTACCCCCCTACTGACCAGAGCAGCATGAGGCGCGTAAACAAAATCAGCATTTCACACAGACCCTTCTAGGAAGCAGACAGACACCCAAGTGAGATCACATTGCTGCATGTGTGACAGCGCCTTCAGCTATTTACTCTAGCTCCCAACATCAACAAACATCCTTCTTTTAAGTAAGAGACTTTGGGGGAGATTAAAAAAGGGGGGCGGCTACACAAGCCCCTTTCTTCCATAGAGGCCGATCACCAAACACTCTTCATGCAGACACCTTCAATGCATTGACAGAGGAGAGGAAGGTGTGGTCTGTTCTAAATCACTTTGTGAATGCAAGACTTTGTTTTACAGTGAGCATATTACACCCAACTGTTGAGTAATACTTACTTGAAACACACGTACACACCCCCACACCTACCAGTAGGCAAGGGTGGACAGGAGTGCCTGAATTAGAGCAAAAAAAAGCTACCCTTAATTCAGCAGTTGCATGACATTTGTCTTATACTCAAGTGTACATCTTGTAGGGGTGACCCCGTATAGTCGACTACTCGATCGATCTAAGGAGCCTGATTCGACTGCCAATCTCAAAGTTGAATTGCCAGAGTGTCTGAAAATGTTATGAAACAGGATCATTCCATTCTGGTTATATGGGGGTGCTGAATGTCTGTCTGATTTTACATATAATTGCTTGTGGGTTAGGGTCAGCTCATTAATAATACTAGTATAACATCTAAAAGTAAGGGAACTCGTGGACAAAAATGAGAAGTGCCAGTACTCAGTATTGGTGGACGGTTCACGACTCAATCCTGAATTGGATGCGAGTCCCAGTATCTGGATAAAATATGCCTTCTTGAGGGACTGAGCAGTGTGTGTCTTCGCAACACACCTCCGTCCCTCTCTTATCTATGTGGATGGGACCCCTGCCTCAGTGAGACTGATCCTCGGTGACCGGCTTCTGACCTTTCAGAATTCCCCTCACAGCAGGTCCAGTAAAGTCCGGCTTCCGCCACAGATCGTGATTCACATTCCTGCTGGGTCTTCATGCTGTGGTGCAGATGCTCATAAAACAAAATGTTATACCATGAAGGCAAAGCCCATACTCCCCGCTTTACAGACCCCCTTAAGTAAGCTACATTATTGGAAATGGGGATTGTCAGAAGCCAAAGAGTAGCAAATAAGCATTATCTGAAAAATCTTTAAAAAAGCTCCTGGTCCTTTATTGCTCTTTATGTCATAGGCATAGAATCCATGTGTTTCCCAGCTGAACCCACTAGTGGATTCATCATTCAAGGGCACATTACTTGGCCAAACATCCCATATGTACAGTGGACATAAAAAGTCCACACACCCCTGTTAAAATGCCAGGTTTTTGTGATGAGACCAAGATAAATCATATCTGAACTTTTTCCACCTTTAATGTGACCTATAACTTGAACAATGTATTTGAAAAACAAACTGAAATCTTTGAAGGGGGGAGGGGGGGGTGAATAAAAAATTAAAAACTTACAATAACCTGGTTGCATAAGTGTGCACACCCTATTATAACTGGGGACGTGGCTGTGTTCAGAAATAACCAATCACATTCAAACTCCTGTTAAATAGAAGTCATTACACACCTGCCATCATTTAAAGTGACTCTGATTAATCACACATAAAGTTCAGCTGTTCTAGTAGGATTTAACTGACGTTTTCTTATGCTACATTTACACGTGGCCGACTATTTTCATAAGCGTACATTTCAACCTCTCCGTTTTCAAAAATAAAATTGTGCACAGCTGACAGTTTTCAGAAAAGCGTTCGTTTACACGTACCCGAGTATATATGCCGTCAAGAGCACGCCAAACCTGTAGGTGGCGGTGTAACGAGAAGCTCAAGCCCACGTTAGCCAATCGGAATCCCGAAAATAGCAACAACCGCAACGAATCACTTCCTCTCTCTTCTCTTCCTCACTTCCTTGGCTGCCTAAACCGCCGTTTGTCTCAGTTTACATGCAAACAAAGTTTTCAAAAATCTCCACTCTGGCCGGAGTTTTTAGAAAGAATCGTTTTCAGAGGCGAATTCTCCGTTTGCGTGTAAACGAAGGGCACAAACGAAGGTAAATGTCTCCGTTTTTCAAAATAACCACGTACGTGTAAACGGGGTATTAGTTGCATCTCAGAGCAAATGCTTATATTTTTATTTTTCGCCCCTCAAAGATTTCAGTTTGTTTTTCAATTGAATTGTTGACATTATAGGTCACATTAAAAGTGGAAAAAAGTTCTGACATGATTTATCTTTGTCTCATTCTTTTACATCACAAAAACCTGGCATTTTAACAGGGGTGTGTGGACTTTTTATGTCCACTGTATTCAACCTCGAGCTTTCCAACAATGTCAGGTTGACCTCCTTAGAAATTGGGCGAAGTGGTACAGCCCAAAAAAAACGGACACATTTGTAAGTGAGTGTGATATACAAATTAAATTAAGTACAGTCCTATAGTGTGGGGTAATGCTTTACTTTACTTTGACACTACTTAAAGGGGAACTATGCCGGTTTTAAAAATTCATACATGTCATGTATGTGGTCTAAAGCCCTTTTTCTCATAGGACTAGTATGGGGACCTCTGGTAATTTGTAATAATTGCGGATGTCGTCTGTGATCTTAATCCAGTGCAAATCTGCAAATCGTGTCTGTTATTTCTCAAGTAAAAATTCCATATTTTGCCAAACACAGAGGTTTTGTGATAATATTAGTTCTGTGCAAAATTGCATCTCTGTCATTTGGGGTGAATTGGTAGTGATGGCCAAATGAGGCTTTGTGAACCATTTTCTTTTTTTTTTCTGAGCCCACTAGATGGCGCTCTCTCTCCAACAAAGGGTTGAAAACACACTGAACTACCATTCCTTTAACCTTTTTCTTTGAAGAGAGAGCGCCATCTAGTGAGCTTAGAAAATAAAGGCAATGGTTCACGAAGCTTCATTTCACCATCACTACTAATTGGCAATTATAAATAAGAGTTTTGACAAAATCTTGACATCATATCCGGGGGATAATGTCAGTATATTTGAGTAAAATATAGACGTTGCTTATCCTGTCGAATGTGCCGCACGAAACACAGACGTGGGGGGGGGGGTAATTTCTAAATCACATGAGGTCCGCCGGTAATACTAGTCCTGTGCAAATAAGGCTTTAGACAGTCCAAACACATTAGTAACAACACGGTCTCACGGCAGTTCGTGAAATGGTCACATTATTTTTAGTCCATTGATACGTGTTCACGGAGACGTTTTTGTCATTTTTTTCGTGGTGGCCAGCACGAAATGGTCTACAGGGAGATTAACGGGGGAAGCAAACGCAACACCCCGGGGGAGGACGCCTCACACGCCGGGAGACGGCCGCAGGGAACGCGGGACAATAACGGGACGGTTGACAGGGAAACAAAACGCCACAGGAGGGACGCGATCCCCAGCCTCCAGGTGAAAGTCCGGAATTGTTTGACCCATCCACCAACCCCCAACCAACCTCCTTAAGCAGATTTTCGTCATTTCATACTACTCACTACCGTAGTCGTGCTACATGAACTACATGAAGCAGGTCATTTAAAAAGAAATCTGGCTCCTCTGGCACCACCTACAGCCTGTATTGCGATTTGCAAAAATCCACCGCTCCCTGTTCAGATGCACCAATCAGGGCCGGGGGGGGGTGGGGTGTTTAACTGCGTGTCAATCACTGCTCATGCACATGCATTCATTCTCCCTTGTGGGGGGAGGGGCTTAGGAGACAGTTTTGGGCTTTAGCGGAAAGGGGGGAGGGACTGAGAAGTTGTCGATGTTCACATTTTTGGGCTAAAGGCCGTTTTACAGTTGTGCGTAGGCTCCACGCAGAGCTTTCTCCGTAGCCTACGTAAGTGGCCTGATGTTTATACTTGTGCGTTGGTGTGTGCATCGAGCCGGCGTGTGTGTGTGTGTGGGGAGTGGTGATAGAGTGAGGGAGAAGTGAGAGAGTGACGGCGATTAGCTTTGAAGCGAGTACTGACTAGAGTCCTAGTGAGAGAACCAAAGTATCTCCCCTGTTCTTTCTGACCACGGTGGGAAATCTGTAGCAGTAAAAGTTAACCCTCTCTTTGATTTCATGTTGTTTATGGAGAAGGAGAACCAGGAAATGAGTCGGGGGGGAAATGCAACGCTACCAGGCCACGGCTGAGCGACGTGCGTCGCTGCGACGTGTAGTTACATTTTTAGAGAGGTGCACGTCAGGCTACGGCCGTTGATTTTACGCACGACTATAAAATGGCCTTAAGTCCTGGATCTTCACAATCCTACCCACAGCACCTTTAATCATGCAATGAAGTATACAGTGTGGAAGTGCTCCATAGACAATGAATTGAAAAAGACATTACGGATGACACTGAGAGCAACCAGGGGAATGTTCTGAGTATATGAGGACATTTTCTCTTTCCCAACTGAGAACAATAGAATAAAGGTCATTTGGGTATAAAAAAGAAAAGAAAAGAAAATCTCCTATTCGTCCATGGAGAAGCGGATGAAGACGGATGGACATCACAAGTTTGAGACTTAGCCTATTTCTCTGGTGGCTTTGAGATGCTCATGTTCACATATCTATTGAACTTTCCTCGGCGATGGAAATAACATATTGGAATTCTAAATGGATTTAAGAGGAAGTTTAAAATTTGGGATTATGTAGGCTATGTTGTGGCACAAAAGTACAAAGTAAATAAATGCAAGTGGGCCTAAAGACATATAAAAGCATCCTAATTGTGATGATTGCCTTCTACATTTGCTTTTTGGATATTTGCAAGCTATATTTTGCAAGTTATATGCCAGAATGAAATAAATAAGGATACAAATGTTGGTAAAAGAACTGGTGCCGTGTGACATGTGGTTCCATGCTTCATCCAGCCCTGCTGATGAATGACTTCCCTAAAATAATGGCCCAAGTCATTTTTTCAGGTTTTTCAGAAAACGCAAAAAAACTGAACCAAACACTGAATATATATATTTATTAATAATTTTACTCAAAAAAGAAATTATGAAAATAAATGACTATTGACATACTAATAACATTGTCTGTCTATTATGCAACACAAGAGGAATAAATGACTTCTTTTTTGAACATGCCTTTGTGACATGAGGATGATGATTTAGGCAAGAAAATCTAATTTTGGCAAAAAATGGCTTTAGCCCATTATTTTAAGGAGGCGACGACAAACAGGCCTACAACAGGCATTCATCACCGGTAGGGGTCCCCGGATAGCCTAACAGAACAGGGCAAAGTAAGGTCCCAGCTCCAGCACATGGGGGTGTCACCGTGTCACTGTATACGCGCACAAGGGGCAGTGTTCTGGAAAGTGAAAAGTCAGCTGTAGTGGAAGACTCTGTAAATCACTTTTTTTGTCCCCCCCCCACCTTTCCTGTTGAGTGGACTAGCTTCAGTCACGGCTCCCACATCAGAAGAAACGTCAGTGTTTGATTCGGGGCTTGCCTTAATCTCTCGCGGGAGTGTCCTCCCCCTCTCCCCTCGTCCCCGGTGGGGCCAAATTTGGACCACCTGCGTCTGCGCTCGGCTGTTTGGCAGTTTTCGAAGCGATTCCTCCCTTTGAGCTCACTTTAAGTTGAGTTACTACGGTACTACGGTGAAGTTGGCCCGCGGCGGAGACGATATGTTTTGCCGTAATCAAACAGCGAGGGCGACCGTCGCCCGCGGCTCCGCTCTTGAAATGGAGATACGGCGAGGCAAGTTCAGAAAGAGCGTTTTCCTGGACACATCACAGGTAACTCCGATTGTCCGCCAGTTATCTCCACCTCAACACACACACACACACACACACACACAACAAACAAACACACAACACTCACACTATGGGGACTGTTTACAACTTGGACTGATCTCTCTCCCTCTGCAAACTTCTTTGACACACTTTTAATCATGTTCTGAAGGCGTGTGTGTGTGTGTGTGTGTGTGTGTGTGTGTGTGTGTGTGTGTGTGTGTGTGTGTGTGTGTGTGTGTGTGTGTGTGTGTGTGTGTGTGTCCTGCTTTGATTTGTGCGATGTCTTAATTCATTAATTAAACTGCACTGGAGAGCTATATTCTGCTGAGTTCACGTAGACCTACTCAAATGTAAAACCATTAATTGCAGCATTTCCAAACTACTTAGTATTTTACTCGACTCTAAACAAAAATAACATTAATATCCACTCTGAGACTTGAGAGTGTGCCTGCGGTACTAAGTGGCGGCTTGATAGTAACTTCAGTGTGTGATTTATGTTAAGTTCTGTTCCGTTCCGTCTCCTCATGGCGTGGTTTTAATATTCTTACGGTTTAATATTGTATAGTTTAGTTGTGATGCTGGCCCTTTCAAGTGGTTATTGCAAGACATTTGTTTTCATAATTGCTTGTTTTTTTTTTAAATGCATTAGGCTATACTTTTGCAATTTTGGTCTCAAGATATGTCTGCTTCCCTTGACATTCACCTTGATCAACTGTTCTCCCACACTGTCTTTAATTTTCAAAATTGCTCTTTAGCTCCTTGGCTCATTTGTATGTCTTTTTTTTTAACTGCTTTAGTGTTTTTATTTTATTTTTTTTCTTTAGCTTTATTTTAGTGCAGAATACACAAAAAAAGGGCTGCATCCAAAAATTTGAGAACTAGGTCAGAGCTGTAGCCTGTGTATCCCTCTCAGCTGTTTATCACTGGATTACTCTTCATGCCAATTTTTCCTCTTCCTCTCTGCAAAGCTCCCATGTCAACAACTGCTTTATATTAGCCACCGTTTGTCGGCAGAGCAGACAGGCTCAGAAGCGACCAATCTAACCTCTAATTATTTTTTTACTCAAGGGACACTTTAATGCTGTTTTGATGTAAAGTCCTCCCCTCTTGTCTATCTCCATTATCGTCCTTTCTCTCTGTCTCGCACACAAACGCACACACTTGTCACTTGCCTCTGTGCCCGGGGCAGTTTGGTTGTTCAGTCAGAAACATGTTTCAGTTTTAGTGGTGTTTGTGTGCATTACACTAAAACTAAACCCACTAGGGCTACAACTAACGAATTATTTCATTATCAATTAATCTGCCAATTATTTTCTCAATTAATCGTTTGGTCTGTAAAATGTCAGAAAATAGTGATAAATATCTATCCCAGTTTCTCAAAGTCCAAGGTGGTGCTTTTAAATGTCTTGTTTTTTCAGTCCAAAACTCAAGGATATTCAGTTTATTGTGATATAAAACAGAAAAGAGCAAGAAAAACTTCCTTATTTGAGTGTCTGAAAACATCATTTTCTTCAATTTTTGCATGGGAAATTACTTTAAAGGTCCAGTGTAGCCAATAACGTGTTTAGTTGTTCATTATGAAAATGGGTGTTGCCCGTCCACAAACATGTCCTTTTTCATGAATATTTACCTCCACTATCAATTCCAAGTATACCTTTTGGCTTAAAATTTTACATTTGTGTCCGAATGAAATGGGGTAGACGATCCATATTCATGTGCCATCTTAAAATACGTTAGCCGGTAAGGGACATACAGGACGTACTGCTCCGCCTTTCGCGTTTTTGCTGTCACATGATAAACTCACAGGTGCTGCTAATGGGTATCGTAGCTTCCCGGCCCTGGCAAGTTTGAAGAAGGAAACATGGAGGACCACACGTATTCAAAATCCAAATTCTTCTTCTTCACCCAGAAAAAGAAAAATGATATTGAAAAGAGCAAGACACCGTTTTTTTGACGTGTGAAGGCTACCGTAGCTGTAATACCTACTTTGAACTGAGTGGCGCGGGAGAGTTGATTGCGATATATGATCTCGACGCTAGATGGGAGAAATTCCCACACATTGGACCTTTAACGATAAATCGATTATCAAAATAGTTGGCGATGTTTTTCCGAATCAATTAGTCTCTGCAGCTCTGAAACCAACATTTTAGCTGAACGTAGTTTTGGAAGATCCGATTCAGAGAATTGTCTAGGCGATACAAGACAGAAAAAAGAGGGATGTGTGTGTGGAAGAGAATTTCAGGGATAGAGAAGAGGTGGGGGATTCAATTGTAAGAGGATATTTGAGGAATGTTAATGGTGCAATATGGCAAATAGGAAAAAAGATGGGGTATTGATTCTGTCTCTCTGCTTTCCTCTCTGAATATATCTTGCTATACACATTGTCAGCACGCGTACTAGTTGTTTATAATTCATATCACAGGAAAATGCCAGAGTCAGGCTCACTTGTATTGATGTGCATTCAGAATTAGTCTGATCTGGTGTCCGAGCAGCGTAAATTCATATCTGACACACAGGCTCATAAAAGGCCAATAATAAATAACACCTCGTGGAGAGGCAGTGTTGTTTTTGTGGTTAAATGTGTGCTCAGTATCTTAGGCGGAAGTGAATTATCTCATGTGTTTAGGTTTAGTTTCAGATGATGTGAGTTGATGATTGTCTCCGGGGGTGTACAAACAAGTGTAGGCTATTTTCCTCAGAGGCATTGTGATAAGAACAGTGGAACATGGAACATGGCCTTTTTTAGGCAGTGGAGGCATTCATGACTTATCTTGTATAATATTTATTAATGTATTTATTTGGCCAGCGGGGTCGGTTGAGGGTTAGATGAGGAGGGAGCAGAAGTGAAAAGAGGAGGACTGTTCTTTGCATGCTTTTGGGAAAGAAAAAAATAAATAAAAAGGGGATGGAAAAGGGACTGACCAGGCATACGCCGAACCATTACATTCATCTTCAAGGATATGCCACCACTAACTCATGTAGAGCAGCACAAGATTAATCGATTAATAGATTAGTTGTCAACTACTCAATTAATCGGCAACTATTTTATTAATCGGTTAATTGGTTGAGTTATTTTTTATGACAGAAAAGTAAATAATTTCGGATTCCAGCTTCTTAAATGTCTGTTCACTCTTCTGACAGTAAACTGAATATCTTTTGAGGTGTGGACAAAACAAGACATTTGAGGACGTCATCTTGGGCTTTAGGAAACACTGATTGACATTTTTCACCATTTTCTGACATTTTATAGACCGAACAACTTGATTAACCGAGAAAATAATCGACAAATTAATCAACAATTAAAAATAATCGTTAGTTGCAGCACTAGAAAAGAGGACTGTTCTCTACGTACATTTGGGAGAAAAACATAAATGAAAAGGGCATAAAAAAAGACACTAACCTAACAACCGTCACATTCATCTTCACGGATATACCACTACTAACTTGTATTACTTCATCCTGTTTAGTGTGCGTATTAGTTATTTATCAGGGTAAAGACTTCCCTTCCTTTCTTACCAAACAATCATTGCTTCCTTTACTGTGTAATCTGCTCTCCGCTGGTTCTCATACAAGATTAATTTGCGTCTCTGCCTTTGTTGCCAATGCTAATGATCCTCTTTCAGGGAATTCTGGCTCTGTGTGTTAGGGCTCTGTCAGTGCCACTGTGGAACCTGTCTGTGGCATTTCAATGAAGCAGGCTACCTCAGTGTGAAAGCACCCCCTTTTCACCATGCCAAGGAACATCACGTTTGTGTGGGCGCGCCCGTTTGTGGCAACATTTGAGCCTGTTATGTAAATGTGCTTATGGGAAGGTGGTTTATCTGGAATTTGTGTCGGTCAATGACATGTTATCAGAGAATGAAATGCACAAACGGCTGATAGAGAAAGTCTCGTTTGTTGGACCGAACCCAAAGTGGGTGGTGCCAGTTTTTTTTTGAAAACTCATTTGTATGTATGTGGGCAATGAAAATGTGTATTCGGTACTATGTGATTAGCTTACAAATTTAGTGTTTGTTGTTAAAGGACAATTCCGGCGCAAAATGAACTTAGGGGTTAAAAACGTATGTGTACCGAGTCGACCGTTCTCTGGGATATGTTTTCATGCTAATCGAATGTGTCTCTAGCTTGAAACAAGATACCGCAAACCGCTGATTAGCTTATAAAGCTAGTCTTCGGGGCAGAGGGTAAATCGCTAGCGAGGCTGAAAATAGCTTAGGTAGCATAATGAGGGTCCCTACATGTAAACCGAAGCATTGAGAACTTTGTAAGTGTACAGACAGTTTATTAAAAAGATAGTTTATAAAGACAGTAGAGTTCATGAATACAGGCAGGCGTCATCTTGGGAAAACAGTCACGACCAGTCGAACGACAAACGCCGCGCTTGAGCGATGTTACTGGATAGCTAGCGATTTACCCTCTGCCCCGAAGGCTAGCGTTAATCACCGGTTTGCGCTAGCTTGTTTCAAGCTAGAGACGTATTCGATTAGCATGAAAACATATCCCAGAGAACGGTCGACTCGGTACACATATGTTATTAACCCCTAGGTTCATTTAGCGCAGGAATTGTCCTTTTAAGGAGTAATGCTTGTAGAATCTTTTGAATGCACTAAAATGGCAATAAAAAAGCACTCCCAGTCACGATGAGTGTGTGTGTTAACATGCCTGGAGCCTGGAAGCAAATTTTGCCAAGACTTGTATAATTGATGTAGAAACCGCAGAACCACACTTTGAGGATTTATGTTGACTATGTACCTAATTATGGCAATCGGAATAAAAGATTCAAATGTTTAAAATATTGCCGGGTGCCAGTTTGACCTTTAGACATATATCCTCGGCTACTTGTTGTTTCCACGTGAATATAATTCAAGTGTCTTGGCATTATCAAGAGGAGTACCGACTCCACATCCTCTGAGGTCAGCTGCTGAATCATTCTGCTGTGGCAGTATGGTCAGAGAGTGGCAGGAGAATGAGAAATCAAGCAAAAGATTACATGCTCATATAGCATATGTCCAGAAATCCATCCTGCATCCGTCCTGTCGATCCTCTGCCTGCTGTTCTCAGCGGGAACAGAGAAGACATCTGCTTTCTACATCCCTCCTCTCTGATCCACAAGCCCACCAGTGTGTCTGTGGACTCTGCTCTGTCTCGGTCCTGTTCTGTTTCAGCCGAAGCCACCCAGGCATGCAGTTGGAGCCTGGGCTATCACGGTTATTATTATGGAGGTGGGGATGGAATGTCTTGTATTTTAATGCTCCGACTTATGTTTAGCTCAAGGATGGTCCCCGGTAGTCCACACCACTTTGGCTACCACCAGCTATGCAGGGCCAGGAAGTGGTTACGTGTGTGTGTGTGATGACACACCCATCCAACCACACACTCTCCCAGCCTGCAGGAGTGTATAGTATGGCAAGGTCTGGGAGTCTGGCTTTCGTGTTGAGTATAAGCTTAAACAGCTTTGGGCTGTGGTTTGGTTGGTTTTGGTGCTCTGCCCTTCTCCACCCTGTAGATCCTCACACTCTCACCCGTAAGTATCCAAACTGAACGCACTAGTGGCCTTAGTTAAAGTGTGGATAATATGGGTGTTTCCCTTGCTCCGCATATATTCATCCACCCTAAAAAGAATGTGTGGTCCCAACAGTAATGCAGTTACTCCTATTTTGAAATTTAAGTGAGGTGATGCAGTGTGTTTTTTTTTTTAGTTTTTTTTTAATGCAATTATACATTTGCAAAAGAAGTACTTGGTTTAGCAGCTAGAGAAATATATCCTTGTTTGTATTTTCTTGCTTTAGGGCTTCAACTAACAATTATTTTTTATAGTGGATTAATCTGTAGATTATATTGCAGATCAATCGATTAATTGTTTTGGTCAATAAAATATTACAAAAAATGGTAAAAAAGAATTTCGATCAGTGTTTCCCAAAGTGCTCCCAGTGACCCGAAGGACAACACAAGGGTTAATACAGCACCTCGGGGCTTTTTTGTACAGCATTTTGGTCAGCTTAAGCTGTGTTTAAATGTGCTCTGGAAATAAACTTTACCCACTTACTTTACAAGAGACAGGATTTAGAGAGCAATTCTCAACAAAGTAAACTGAAGTACATAAATCCCTTGTGTTGTCCTTTGGGTAACACAAGGGTTAAGCCCCAAAAACATTGCCGTCTAAACGAAAGGCACATCTGATCAAATATTTTGTCGTTTTCACCCGTGAGCGTATTCGTGTAAACGGGGCCTTAAGTAACTGGAATCAGAAACACTTTTTTTCCTCATTAAAAATGACTCCAAACGATTGATCGATTATCAAAGTAGTTGCTAACTAATTTAGTAGTTGAGAATTGATTAATCTTCGCAGCTCTATCTTGCTTTTATCCCAGGAAACTGTCGGCCCTGGTGTCATTTATCCCAAGTCTGAGATATTGTCTAACAGATGTGTTTACTGCAGATGCTTGGGTGTATGGTTTTTAGTTCAGTGGCAGACCTTGCACTCTGGGCAGCCTCATGTTGTGACCTGGCAGAAAGCTGTGATGAACTCAGCCTGTTAATGTAAGAATATATATTTGCTTCCCCACTTACACAGAGGGAGAGTTCATATAGATGTTGCCAGGACGACCCTTTTTGCCAGTAAGAGGAAGCACCTCAGACCAATCGCCCATTGAGAAAAGAGTCGTTTTCAAGGGATGCCAAAACTTCCCCCTGATTTCCCCTCTCAAGGCAGCCCTGTGTACCCATAGAACAATGAGCCATCGCTGCGCTGTAGCCCAAAACCAAGCCCTGTGCTGGGGCACGACATGCCACGAAAAGGGGCTCAGAGGCCTGGGGGTTCTTAGGAGTGAATACGTTCTACCAGAAATCTGATCAAAGTTACCAAGACTGGTCTATAGAGTTCTGTGAGAGTTATGAAATGAGATATGTAGCCCAATCTTACAAATTAGTGTGGGAGTACCCAGTAGTGCTTGAATCTGTATGAACTCTAAAGTGTGCTTGTGCAGCCCCAGGGCTTTCTGCCATGTTGAACACTGCAAGGGAGATGCCAGGGAAAAGTCTACCCCTTCTGAGACTCTTCCTTTCAAACAAAGCTCCAGCACTAGAGCTTTCTGATTGGAGGCTTTCTTTGGTATGCTGAGGGCAATTTTAACTAGCCAATGTTTAACTTTTTATTTTATTTTTTTTATTACACAAGCTTTGTGTGAACATCATTGTAGAGCACTTTTGTTCCCACTCAGCCTCTTGAGTGCTCGCAGAAATGAAAAATTGTTTAATCTCAGTTTCTTCAAGCCTTGAGTAAAATTCAGCCAATGTCCTCCTATTGTTCCCATGGTAATGACTGGACTGTTTGCTTAATGTGTTTAGTGAAAGACAGAACAAAGCTTTATTGTTCAAATCAAGTATTTAATAAGGATTCTTACTTTCACCATTGAATTCACATACACGCATTCTTTATCTTTTTATGCAACTAGGCAAGGTTATGTTGCAGTTTATTATTTACTACAGCAGGCCTGTTGTTTGTAGGGAAATGTTTTACATCAGATGTAATTCACGTAATGTCCTAGCTGTGAGGCAGGGGAATTCTTGTTCGTTGTCTTATTTGTTCATTTTCACTGTGAGCTATCGAAACAACAACAACAGCTGACGATTCTCATATACTTTGTTCACTTGTTGTTGCGCCTTGAAGGCCCTGCAGCTCTCTGTTCTTTCCTATTTAATATGACCCACACACACACACACCCCCCACAATTAATCTCATAGTCACCGGATGTCCTTCTGCGCTGGCCTTTCAAGGACAGCACTTTCTTTCACAGCCTTATCTTATCTAAGTCCCACTGACCGGACATGCTGGACGACCATTTAATGCTTGGCTTGGCCATATATAGAGGTTTAGTCCTCGGCGCAGCGGCCGCGGGTTTGACTCCGACATGCGGCCCTTCGCTGCATGTCTTTCCCCTTCTCTCCCCCCTTTCAAGTCTAAACTGTCCTATACAAATAAAGGCCTAAAGAATGGCCAATATAATAAGCTTTAAAAGAAATACTTTCATGTTCATGTCTTTTTTTTTTTTCCTTATTTAGTGCTTTGTTCCAGTGTCCTGCTCACAGACTGTAATAGTAGTGCAGGTAGCATCCGTGGTGTCACGCATTGGTTTGTGGATTGCCGTTTTTAAGCCTCAAATTTGGAACGTCGCCATCTTGTTTTTGTTTTTTTAAACCGGATGGTTTTCCCAATCTGGGGAGGATGACGCGGCCAAGCCAGTGTTGTTTATGGCGCTAAACGCTAAAGGGGGAAAGTAGCCTATTTTCAACCCGAAGCGAGTCATCAAGCGGAGATGTATCGGTGGGTAAATGCGAACCTCCTGGTACTGGCGCTATTCATCTGCATGTATTGCAGTACACACAAAATCAGCGGACTTTCCCTTAAGTTACCAGCTAGCGTTAGCGCTAGCAAGCTAGCTTTGTTGGCAGAATGCTGAACCACCCATTTTTAGGCGACGGAAATCATCCAATCAACTTTAATGAAGTGAAAACGCACAGCGAGAGGGTCAAAGTTTAAGATAAAAACATGGACGACACCCAAAAACAACTTCAGGTCTATTTTAATGTACACAGTGCCATAGATTTTGATTTGATTTATTAGACAGTAACAGAAATGAATGCATAACAAGATGCCATCACAGTGACATTGCACATTTAACAGAACTGTCGAGGATAACACAAGAAAGTTACAAACTTATTTCCATTGTGGTCCTCGTTGTAGTCTGATAAAGATGTCCAGGCAAGCTACAGCTGACTAAAAGGTACCTTGTGTACACTCAACCATATCCAAATACAAATAAATACAAATATATACATCAGAATAATAAATAAAATCGAATCTAATTAACATTTAACAACCATTCACCACATGCTCGATTAAAACAACGATCTGACTGGCTTAACTTAATCTCTACTGGGAGTTTGTTCCATTCCATTGCCGCCATGTATAAAAAAGTGTTTTGCCCAGAACAGGTCTTAAATCTACACGGAACTATGTCTGTGGCACTACCTCTAGTATGAGAGTTTCTAATAAGCTTGAAATAATCTTTAAAATACCTTGGCTCATTCTTATACAAAATCTTTCTCGTTAATCTTAGTTTCAACTGTCTCACCCTGTTTTCAACTGTCAGCCATTTTAATTTCTTAAGTTCAGAAGAGCCAACATGATCTCTATAGTTGAGATTTAAAATCAACCTGACTAATTTATTCTGTGCCGTTTGAAGTTGAACTTTTATCCTCTTGGGTGTGCTACTGTACCATGTAGTACAGGCATAATCGAAGTGTGGCTGAATTAAAGCATTTGCCAACATTTTTAAAGTGTCTTTATTTAGAAACTGAGCCTTACGAGCCAGAAATTTTATTCTTTGGTTCACTTTTTTGATAACCTTTTGACCCATACTTTCTCCACTCACAGAACACTTTTTGCTTCAATCTGGATACCACCCAAAGAAATGTCAAGCTCAGGAGTCCTACTCAACCTTATTTTAGAAACAAATAAAATAGATTCAGTTTTCCCAAGATGCAAAGACAGTTTGTTTTCTATCAGCCATTCACTTATATTTTGTAACTCATCACTCAAATGATTCTCAATAACTTTTATGTCCTTATTGGAGAACACCAAGGCTGAATCATCCGCATAGAGAAAAAGATTACAATTGCAAGCAGATTTCATATCGTTGATATACAAGAGAAACAACAATGGACCCAGGACACTACCCTGTGGCACCCCACACGTTATTTCTCTTGCCTCAGATAGAGTGCAGTTAATATCAACTCTTTGATAAGATAAGCAATGCTAGGCCTCTATCATGATTGACAGGTCAGCTTGTAGCCACGCCCTAAAGCATCCCCTGCTTTATCTTGCTTCATTTTTTTTTAAATAAATGGGACCATAATTTACTAAATAAACATCATGCTGTTTTGAAGACTTGAAACTAGAAAATGAGGCCATAAACCCGTTTATGAAAATGTTTACTGAGGTAATAAATCAAGTGAGAAGTAGGCTCATTTACTCATAGACTTCTATAGAAAAAGACTTCTTTTGGGCCAGCGTAGTCACTCCCTGCTGGAAATTAGAGTGCAAGTTTAAGGCACTTCCGCATTGTCTTCACTTTTCAGACCCGGAAGCTTCGTCCATTCATTTTACAGTCTATGGTTCTGATACTATTTAGTGATCTTTTTGCTGCTAATGGATACAGAGTAGACTGCTTCTGTGTGAGGGCCATACGTATCTGTAGGCATAAGTGTTTGGGCCGTGGAATGTGGTTAGTGGCTGTGGCTGTATGTGGCAACTGGTGTCAGGGTGCAGTTTAACAGCTGAGGGTCTGTTGCTGATGTTGCAAGTAAACCCCAGCCAGCCACCGATACAGTACAGGACTTCACTCAGAAAACAGACGTGTTTGTACGCATACAGGAAGTGAGTCACACATACTGTCAGTATCCTGTTCACAGATGTCTGCATCTCCATGTGTGCCTCCTTACCGTTCTATGTTATGAAATAAAGCGGTTTTGAATTTTTCACTAGTCATTCATGATAACTGCAGTTTGTCAGCCTCTGGATCACAGACGCACAGCTTCAGACAGTGACTAAGCAGCAGTGTCTCCTTGAGCAAGGTCCATTGCAGATTATCAGACACAGACAGGCTTTGTTCACCCGGTGTGCGCTGTCCTGAGCGAGGCTGTCACTGGCAGTGACTTGGTTAACAGACAGACGGAGAGATAGATGGTGGCGTAATCACTGGAAACTTTCCCACTCTCCAAGATGGGGAAACTTCCTTCATGCATCATCAGACCTGTCTTATTTAGTAAGCACCTTGGTTAGTGAAGTGGCAAATGCTTTTGAATCAGGAGTAACCCAGAACTGTTGCCATGCCAAGTCCCCTTTTTGTCTCCCCTATTTTAACTGTGTAATACTGGAGAAAATGTGACAATGGAAGGCTTTGGGTTCAACCCTTTTTTGTAAACTATCTCAGACAACATGATTGTCTCTGAGCCAGACGTTGTAAACATTCGGGGCTCCGCCCAAACTAGGGCTGCAACTAACGGTCATTGTCAATGAATGTGTGGATTATTTTCTCAATTAATGGATTAGTTGTTTGGTCTCTAAAATGCCCGAAAATGGTGAAAAAAATGTCAATCAGTGTTTTCCAAAGCCCAGGGTGACGTCCTCTTGTTTTGTCCCCAAATCAAAGATATTCAATTTACTGTCACAGAGGAGTGAAGAAACCAGGAAATGTTCACATTTAACAAGCTGGAATCAGAGAATTTTCATAAAAAATTACTCAAACCAATTAATCAGTCTTCAAAATAGTTTGCAATTAATTGAATAGCTGACAACCGATTAATTAATCGATTAATCTTTCCAGCTCTAGCCCAAACCTAGGGGGGGTTGGAGGGCGTGCTCCATTTACAGCAGCTACTGTATTTGCACTATTTTTCTAGCCATTTCACAATACAATGCATACAAATCTGTACATCATTTGGGAAAACATGATAGTTGCTAAGGGAAAGAATAATCCTGTAAAGCCTACATCCTAATGATAATGAAATTGGTTGACATTAAAGAAACATAGGCTACTATGGCTCTATACTGCTGCCTCTGTGTGTCCTTTCATTCTCCCCAATCCATCAACCTCAGCGCCTCCCTTTCCCAGGAGAGCAACGTTATGTGGGCCACACCACTTCTTTGAGCCTCAGCTCCCCTGACATAGCAGGAAAATGGGTCTTTTTTTGTCATGTACTGTAGGGCTAACCTACTTCCCTGATCCAGATTACACTATAAAGGAAGTCCACCTTTGTCTTTACCTCTAGACAGCCATGGAAGATTACGGTTTGTTTTATGTCCCTTTTATCTTTAAATCTATTGTCGCTGTTTGTCTTTGGGTACACACCCCACCAGAGACCTTAAACTAAACCTATCGAGCCCGGGGGTTAACAGACCGTGCAACAGAACTTGACTACCTCATGCCAAAGGTATCTTCTTCCCGTGAACATAAGACCCCCACTGTGTACTGCTCTGTTAAACATTGGCAAAAAGACACCCACACACACAGATTCCAATGTGTGGTTTCATTTACAGTCCTGGACACTTATTGTCAGTCCCCTTTGACTTATCACAGAGGGCTTGGAAACATGAGAGGCTTTGTTTCGCTATGCTGGACATGTTGAGAAATGGTTGGACTCATTTAACACCGATTTTTGTTTTTTTTTTTTTTTTTTTTTTTTTTTTTTTCTTCTTGTAAATCTTACTGGAGTTATCCAAATAAAGGTGGCTGGTTTGTTTATCTTTTACCACCCCTGTTATAGCATTGGTAACACACAAAGCAGAGGTGCCTGGGTTCTGCTACAGTTGTATGTACATGCAAACCAAACAGGTCAACGGTGGACTGAAGTTGAAAATACAAGTAACACTTTACAATAAGGTAGCGTGAACTCACATAGGCAGTGCCAAAAAGTCACTTTGCACCCTGTGTGAATCCATAACAACACTATGCTAAACGTTTAGCCTGTAACTTCACCAGGGACAAGTCATTACCCTCGAATTCAACATTGCCGTTAAGGCTGAAGAATATGGGGCATGTCTATGTCGGCGTACCCTGCGTACGTATCTTTGCTGCTGTTCGCTCTATTCAAGTCTCTTCTTTCATTTGTTTCTGGACAAAGAGGCTTTTTGTCCCATGCTTCTACACATCACATATACCTACCTGACGTTATTGTGAAATAGATGGAGTCAGGGCCTCTCTTTCATACATAGGAATGCACTGTGAAAGGAATCGATACGGCAGAATGTTCAGAGGTGTGTGTGTCTGTGTGTCTGTGTGTCTGTGTGTCTGTGTGTCTGTGTGTGTGTGTGTGTGTGTGTGTGTGTGTGTGTGTGTGTGTGTGTGTGTGTGTGTGTGTGTGTGTTCCTCCACTGATTTGGACTTTTGTTTTCATGTTGTGCACTCTCACTGAGTTACAAAGCGATGAGTTCAAGCAAAGTCACCCACACGCTCATTGCGAACCGTGTGTAACCGGCTGGAGGTGTTTAGTTGATGGATGTGGCCGGTGTATTGCAGTTCTGCCCTGGTGCTGTTAATAAAAAAAAAAAAAGAATGTTTGTACCGAATAATTTAGCGCAGCATTGAGTCTAAATTCCAAACCGCATCTAAAGAGGGAGAGGGCAAAGGGGCACAACCACCGATGATGTTGCTCTTTGTTTTGATGATGCCGAGCAGGTGTTTAACTTTATGAGAGCAGATGGGTCTATTATGCATGTCTGCCTTCCCTGCATGCTGCATAGTGCACGAGTCCCTGCCAGCATACCTGTGTTTTAATGTGTTTGTTTACTGGGCCCAGTGGCAGACGGTGTGGTGTCACATCTCGTTGTATCGTCGTGTTGTCCCTGCTGTCTCAGCAATTACTTTTATCGTGTCTGACGCTAGTTTTCCATTATTGCCTACCTCAAGAAAGAGAAAGGGATCAGCATGTCTCGATGTTCGCTCAGGTGCAGTCTGAAGGTGTGAAGCATACTGCCCCTACGAGCATACCATGAAATATTAAGGGTCGAATTCAACTTTTATGAAAAAGGACTTAAATGTATACAGGGAAGTAAAAAGGCACAACATGGGTGGATCAGATTGAGTGCCAGTTAGCACCATTTTGTCAGCACTAAAAGGCTTCTGGCAGTCAGCTCTAGAGCTGCAACGAATAATCGATTGGTTGTCAACTATTAAATCAATTGTTTTTGATAAACTATTTTGATAATCGATTAATTGATTGAAGTCATTTCTTATGAAGGAAAGTATAAAATAATCTGCTTCCAGCTTGTTAAATGTGAATCTTTTAGTCTCTTCTCTCCTCTGTGACAGTAAACTGAATATCTTTGAGTTGTGGACAAAACAAGACATTTGAGGACGTCATCTTGGACTTTTCTGACATTCTATAGCCCAAACAACTAATCCATTAATCGAGAAAACGATCAACGGATTAATTGACGATGAAAATAATCGTTAGTTGCAGCCCTAGTCAGCACATTGAAATATGCTGTGTCCAAATTAGCTGCATCAGTTACAAAAAGCTGTAAAATATATTTAATGTTCATAATTGGAAACTGTCTCAAAAAATGCTACATACTAGGGCGATTATGGAAAAAAATATAATTGCGATTATTTCGGTCAATATTGAAATCATAATAATTTAACACGATTACTCATTGACTTCTGGAAATATGTTGCAATTATTGAACTTAAAAAACAGTGGAAAAAGTTAAATAAATCAACAGTAAGAAAACACATACTGTGAGTTTACTTACAAAACGTATTGAGCCAAATAATTTTTCTCGATAATTCTGTTTTTGTGATCATTGGGCTCCGAAATCATAATCACGATTACATTTCGATTAATTGCACAGCCCTACTACATACTGCACTGAAAAGAGGAAAAAGATCAAGTTAAACAGGTATTCACACATTCATAATGGTATGTTACCAAATTGGACGCACATTCTATTAATCAAATTAATAATTGATTGATTCATTGACCACGTAATGAGCCATGTATATATACAGTATGGCATGCACTTTTTTTGCATATAATATGTATTTTGCTTCACAAATTCTGTGATTACTGTATGTGTAAATGTGATCCAGACTGTGACTAGCCAGCCAGATGAGAAACACCAGCAGATGTTTGTGGCTTGATGATTTGGGTGAAGTCATTTTTTTTTTTTTTTTTTTTTTTTTTTTTTAACAACCAAAACTCAAGTGTTCTCCAACGTTTTGAAAGCAAGACAACTTCAAATACCACCAATAAACATTTTTATTAAATGTGACTTTAATTCAAACCTCAACGCGAGCATTACTCTACAACATGTTGTTGGGACCTTTTTTTGAAAGGTAAAACATCCCAATTAATTTAACCAATGGCCAGAATGACTCGCGCATATTGACCTTGTTCAGTTAATTGTCTCATTAGACTTTCTTCTGTTCCACTCCCAGCTGACCAGAAATCAGTAACCTTTAAAGAGGTTATGCTTGTCACTTTGAGATATGGTCTTCCTCATGTCTCCTCTGCAGATGTTTACTTTCTTATATTGTTTCTGCAGATGTTTACTTTCTTATATTGTTTCTGCAGATGTTTACATGCGTGGCTTCTGTTTTACCTATTACCCAGACAGACTTTTACTACAAACAGCAGCCTCTTGGTGTGCTACAAACATGTATTATGGTCTGGCAGAAGTGACCTAACACTTGTGACCTAAAAGTGCAGAATTTTATTTTTTTTTTTTTTAAGCTGAACTATTTGCTGTGTACATATGAACCAATGACTTTCGTTCTGTCTCTCTTTGTTTCGGTCTCTGTCTTCACTGCTCACTCGTGTGTCTGTGGAGCTCATCTCCGTCATGTCTGGTTAGACTTGGAAATGAAAATATGAGCGTATTACTTTCTCTCTCAGTATTATTAGTATTCACACACATCTCAATCTTAATGTGTAGGTACATCCCATGCCCCTTATTTGATAGCTCCTCGACTCCTCGGCTGAACCGGGAGTAGTTCCGTCCCTCCTCGGTGAAGGCCGTCTCAAAGCTCTTATTTCTGCCCCGAGGAGCGAGCATCGAGGAGGGATCATCGAGGAGCTATAGGCGAGGATACACCAGAGCAGCCTTCCCTGGAGCCATGCAGCTGAAGGAGTTGCAAACTCCGCCCAAGCAGCTGACGATTTCATGTGACTCTTCAGAGGACAGGACGTCTCATCCCTCTAAGACAGACCAGCAACGGGACAATTTTAAAAAATTTCGCCTTCTTATTCATCACTAAATTCACTTCTGACAACGTTTTAGGCGAGAAATGAAGGGTTTAGATTTCGAATATAGGCATTCTTGCGAGAATTGATGCCGAATTGACAATTTGCTTCAAAGTTTTCAGAGTTGAGAAGCTCCACAGTCCTGCTCAGAGACCCCGCTGTAAGCTGGAGGTCTCTCAGACCACTTGTAAATAAGAGGCTTTTTATTTCGCTTTTATGTCTTTTTGGAGTGAAACTCCAAGCATGGACACACACACACACACACACACACACACACAGTCACACATACAAACACATGTCCACAGCGCAGCAGGCAGAGGCGGGGGAGAGAGAGATACCCGTTTCTCTTCGGGAGACTTGTTTCAATTATGACAAATATACTTTAATCATTAGATTTAGTATTTAGTTCATACTTTTTTTTTATTTATTTGTTTTCTGATTTTTAACGCTATAAAGACAGTTGCCGTGCTTGCATCACTCCCTTACCCCTCCTGTAGTCCCTATGGCCACTTGGCCAGTGCGAATGCAAATGGCAAAAAAAGCTTTCGGGGGAGAGTAGTTAGTAGATCTGCTTAGAAGTGGACTTTTCCTATAACTACGTTCCTGTAACTACTTGGTAGCGGCTTTAGATGCGAGGAAGGGAGACAGGTGGAGGCCTCGAGGAGGCAATTTAAGAAACATGAGATGCAGCTTGTGTAACTTACCTGATGGTAACCTGAGGGTGGGGGCACATCTTGCTGTGTTGTTCTTTCTGCTCTGCAGAGGGAGCCATTGCTCCACTTCAGATCCTGCAGCTTCCCAGGAGCCAAAACACACCTTCCTCCCTTCTTTATCACCTTTCCTTTGACAGATGTGACATCCACTTCATATTCACCTTACAGTCATTAATAATACCTTAAGGGAAGCATTCGTATGATTAAATACAAAATGAATTGCCTGTGTGTACATATCCTTTTAAATCCACACATATCCGTCTCTTGTATTGCACAGCCTGCGCCCCTGAGGGTAGAAATCAATGGAGATGAATTGCCTAACGAGGAAGTTTCTCTTTCACTGAGCTGCGCGCTTCTTCACAGTGATGAGATGCTGCAGTGAGTCTCCTGTGAACGGCTGAGGTAGCGTTCCTGATAGTCAGCAACGATTCTGGGCGGCAGCCAGAGTGCTCTGCTCACTCCTCGTGTGTGTGTGTGTGTGTGTGTGTGTGTGTGTGTGTGTGTGTGTGTGTGTGTGTGTGTGTGTGTGTGTGTGTGTGTGTGTGTGTGTGTGTGTGTGTGTGTGTGTGTGTGTGTGTGTGTGTGTGTGTGTGTGTTCTTGTTTAACTATATTCGTGGGGTCCAAAACCCGGGAGTCCAGTATACTTGTGTTCAGCTTTGTGGGGCCAAAATAATGGACCCCGCAAGTTTGAAGGGCTGTTTGAGGGTTAAGATTTGGGTTTAGGATTAGGGATAGAATTAGGTTATGGCTAGGTTAAGGGTTAGGCATTTAGTTGTGATGGTTAGGGTAAGGGGCTAGGGAATGCATTATGTCAATGACGGGTCCCCACAAAGATAGTGAAGTGTGTGTGTGTGTGTGTGTGTGTGTGTGTGTGTGTGTGTGTGTGTGTGTGTGTGTGTGTGTGTGCTTTCACAAAATACGCAGACAATGAGATTTTTGATAAATAATAATCAGTTATGTTGGTATAATAATATATAATATAATAATATATAAGTGGGTAAAGGCAAATAATAGAACAGTTACAACAGTCTGGCGTGTTCAAAAAAATGACATCACTGCAGCCGTTCAAACCAGGAAAAGACAACACTTGTGTCATATCAGGATATTACAATATCCAAAATTTAAGACGATATCTAGCCTCATATATCGATATAATATTGATATATTGCCCAGCCCTGCGGCCCTTTGCTGCGTGTCATCCCCCATCTCTCTCCCACCTTTCCTATCCATCCATTGTCACTCTTAAATAAAGAAAAAAAATGCCCCCAAAAAATAATCTTCAAAAAAAAACTTAGTCGAAAAAGAAATCTTAGTCGACAGAGACCAAAATGACCGATTTTGTCGAGTAATTGACTAAGAGGGGGCAGCCCTAGAAATGAGATGGGCCCTCAAACCAGGTGCTAAAATGAGTCGCTGTTCTGTTATTAGTAGGGCTGTCCTCGACTAAATAAGTTCTTAGTCGACTAATACTCATATGATTTAATCGACAGATCTGTGTGATCGTTGAGAATAGAAAAGCGTAATATGTTTTCCCCACAAAGAATCATGCAAAAGTACCACTTTAAATCTCGTTTTTACCAGAGATGTGCTCGTACGCTTCTTGGAAATAAGTAATTTAGCATGAATAAACATAAAAGAATCTCTAAGGAAATCGATTCAGTTTTTTTATTATTAATAAGAGTGGGAAGCCCTAGTTATTACTGTATGTGATGAGGCAGGCTACTCCCCCAGCTTTTCTAAAATAATCCACAGTCTGTGACGCATACATCCTTTTCTTCAATATGGGATTTCCTGTAGAAGAAGAGTCTGCATGATTTGTAGCTCCGTCCGTGCTCAACATTTCACTTATATATTACCCAAATGTTGATCATGGATATAGAGTGGAACGTTCTTCACGACATCATCATAATACCATTCCCCTGTATCTAATCCTGAAAAAAAAGTTGGATCACTCCGACATCACAGGGTGAAACAGACCCACCTAATAACAAGGTAGACGGTGTGGTGACATTACTCGGTCTCCCGTGTCTGAGTTATGACTGCGTAGCTGTCAGCGCAGGTCTTTCGTGCTCTCTAACTGAGAACTGACCTCCAGGGGGATTTCTCCGTGAGCCGTCTGGTTTTCACAGCTCGTCACGCGCTGCTGTCATCAAGTCAAACAGATGTGACCCGGTGTCTGCCGTAACACAGCCATGTGGCCAAAGTCCTGTGATGTTCAAATCTGTCAAGGCTGTTGTGACGCACATTTCACAGGAACAGATTTGATACACGAGACTAGATCTGCCAAGATGAAATAATAAGTTGTCAACTATTAAGTTAAAGCTTTAGTGCGTAACCTTTTGATATAAATAAATAAATAAATGAATGTGTGTGTGTCTGTGTGTTTGTTTGTTCCCGTGGCTCACAGAGTGTTTGTTTATGTCTGTTTATGCCTGGGTGTGTATTTGTGTATGTACTGTAAGTGTAGGTTTGTGTCTGTGTACGTAAGTCTCAGTTGGCGAGTGGGAGCCCGCGGTGTGGGACCGGGTGGGGTTCAGTTTTTTCAGATTGGGCCTTGATGACAGTCAGGGTTCTTTGTTGTGGTTTGAGGCCCCGGCTGGCCTGGGGCCCTCTGCTGTTTCCCTGCCCTCTTCTGCTGGCTGCCACGCTGCGAGTTAGACTAAAGACCGCTTCCAACCTTCAGCACAAACGCTACAGTTGTGAAGATAAAAGGTGGCGTTGCTATCTGAGGCCATAACAGCGTGCTGATTAGAAGATGAAAATGACATTTGTATGATAATTATCAGTGTGTGTGTTTTTTGTTTTTTTTTGCACTCTCCAGATTGTTCATATGAATCTCCTCTGGGCTCTTTTTTTTGTCTTTTGTACACTGCCTGTCTGAACACTCGTTCTCTGTATTCAGAAGCATATGGAGCCTGGTGATATTAAAGTGCTCATATTATGCTAATTTTCAGGTTCATAATTGTATTAAGAGGTTATATCAAAACAGGTTTACATGGTTTAATTTTCAAAAAACACCATATTTTTGTTGTACTGCACATTGCTGCAGCTCCTCTTTTCACCCTGTGTGTTGAGCTCTCTGTTTTAGCTACAGAGTGAGGCATCTCACTTCTGTTCCATCTTTGTTGGGAGTCGCACATGTGCAGTAGCTAGGTAAGGACTACTAGCCAGTCAGAAGCAGAGTATGAGGGCGTGCCCTGACAGTACCTGGGTAAGGACTACTAGCCAGTCAGAAGCAGAGTATGAGGGTGTGCCCTGACAGTACCTAGGTAAGGACTACTAGCCAGTCAGAAGCAGAGTATGAGGGCGTGCCACGCTAGCAGCTAGGCGAGCATTATAACATGCAGTGTTGGGGAGTAACGGAATACATGTAACGGCGTTACGTATTCAGAATACAAATTATGAGTAACTGTATTCCGTTAAAGTTACAATTTAAATAGTTGGTATTTAGAATACAGTTACATTGTTAAAATCAATGGATTACATGATGATACTTCTCTGTTTCACGAGTTTATTCACTCTGAATAAATTAAGGCAACTTAATGCATTTTCCAGAAGCCCCGATATGAAATAGAAAAAAATAGCTATTTGCGTGATCAGTCACAATGGAGTCGGAACCGGCACGACAGAGCCAGGGCAGCAATACGTTTCTATCTTGGAAATTCAAACAGCATTTCACATTAAAGAACGAACAGGGACAATTAAATACAGCTAACTGTGCCGTGCAGCCTCTGCTTGCCAGCAACCAACCTCCTTTCAGCTCCAAATTACTCCACCTCCAACCTGAAGAAGCATCTTAAAGGAAGTTATTTTTTTAATTAGCCAAGGGTAGTCGTCTGCTGGTCACCTTGCTATTTTAACATTGACGTGCGACTTTACATTCACCTAGGTGCTGATGTACTAGCTCCAGAGCCGTTTAAAGACTATAGCCCCGTTTGACATGCTAACTAACGTTAGCTAAAATTAGCTTGTGGTAGCTTAGACCGCGGTTAGATTTTTGTAGTATGCAGTTCGGGACTACCAATACAATAATCTATCTGCTTGTTCAGGTACACATTCAGTTGTAGTTGGAATAAAAAGAACACACCAGTATAGGCCTGTTTAGTAAGCTGGATGGGATGGCCGCATTCCTACACTTATAAAACGCAATTCAATGTGGAAGTAATCCTGAAGTAATCCAGTATTCAGAATACGTTACTCAGATTGAGTAACGTAACGGAATACGTTACAAATTACATTTGTGGGTATGTATTCTGTAACAAAATACATTTGGAAAGTATCCTTCCCAACACTGATAACGTGTGTTACAAAGTGACGCATGTTTGTCTCTGAAGTAAAGGCTGGACTACAATAGAGCTGTTTGGAGCGGTTTGTGAACAGTGTTTTCTGTTGGAGATGGTAAGTCCCTTTGGGGTGGACTTTGGTCTTTTTCACTTTGTAAACCTATAACATGCACAAAAAAGATATATAACACAATAAAGGAAAGGGAAAAAGCCAAAAGGCATAATATGAGCACTTTAAAGGATAATTATTACTAGAGTATTATTTTCATGGTTTTGTCTTTATTCCTATTGTTAATACTGACATTCAAATCACCATGTTAATTGCAGAAATTCATCCAAACTGTTTGATGTTAATATCAATCAGAGTTTACTAGGGTTGGGTACCGAAACGCAGTACCAATAGAGCACCGGTTCTGACGTAGACGGTAGTAATAAGACCGAATAAGAAGGAAAATTTAGGTTCCTTGTTTCGCTGCATGGGACGCTACGTTAACGCAGTGGTTAAAATGCTGACGTTAAGCGGTGTAAAGTGTGGCTGTGTTTCCCTGTAGAGGATTCCAACAGCGGGACCTAACGGTCTGACTGCAGCAGTCGGAAAAACAACACAGACGGTGCGTTCACTTGAAACTCGCCAGCCTTGTGGTGCATTTTAAGTTATTGTAAAATACCCTTTTCCCACCTGGTGGTTGTTTTTGTCGTTTACCAGCAATTTACTGGTGAAATAAGTAATTTTTATAAGTTATTGTTATTACATTATTAATCAATCATTTAATTTTGACTATATGGCCTTAGCAATAAACAAGCCGTTCTTTAATGTCGCCAACTGTCGTTTTGTGCTCCTTTTTTATATATTTTATATTATATACATTATAAATATATTATATATATATTTCGGTTCAGGCACTGTTTAGGCACCGGTTTAAAAATATCGATTTGGCACTGGTATCGGAAAAAACCCAAACGATACCCAACCCTAGAGTTTACAGAGCTACCTCCTGGTTCAACTGTGACTTTTGCCGTAGTTATGCACTACCAAATGATGTTGAAAACATTTTAGGTTAACTCACTTTTGGTTTCACCTCCAAATAAATTGGTTTAGATGATCTGGCTAAAAAGGTTGGATTGTTTACAACGTTTTTGATCATCTGAAAGCTAGTTCTTCTTGCACCTTCAGATTTGGCCTGTTGCGTTCCTAAAGTCAGGGGTTTTCCTGTCTCAGAATCTGCCTACGCACGGCAGTAAGCATGATCGCTCCGCCAACAGTAAACGCAGTGAGTCTGCGTTACCTAATTTGACAGAAATCTTTGCAGTTTCCTGTTATGTCTGACAATTTGATTAACAAGAATTATACTTGAGTAAATGAAACCCCAATTAAATAAACTGGTTTAAAAAAAAAAGTAATATTCATATTTAAATAAATCATCGGGAGAGTCTGGTACAGCCTGACTCTGGACGGTAAAACTGAGATTACCTCTCATATTTAAGGTTATGTTCTGCTTGTTCAACGGTTGTTTGGTGAATTGCTCTTCATCACATGTGGACAGGATTTTAATTGCAATTTTCTTTTTTTCTTATCATTTTTGTGCTGGTAATTTTCCTTTTAAAACCTTTTCTGGGGGATGCCAAAAATTCCTTTATGCAGGCAAAACCCTGTGTACAGTAGATATGGGCAAGGTGCCTAAGGTAAATGATGACTGACACGATAAGTATAAGTTGTGAAAACAGACATTACCTTTTAACATGTCTTACATTTGCAATGAACATATTTTTTTTTTTTTGTCTTTTTACTTTCATCTTCAGCTCATTACTTTCATCTTTTATTTTAATACATGCTTTGTATTTTATGCTCACTTCATTGCCCAAAACATCCCCAGTGGTCCACCTGATTTACCAATAACTCGTGCTTTTAAAAGATGAAAAATATGAATCTGTCTTACAATAAATATTTGTTTCTTTCCTCCCCTGCAAATCTACACCTATAACACTTATCTGTAATATCTCTTTGGCTTCTTGGTGAGTGACTCTCAGCCCCGACTCGGGCATGTTTCCTCCAGCTGATTAGGTGTAAGGACAGGACAGGAAGTGTTCCGTATTCCTCCACACATCCGTTCAGAAACAAGAAAAGCACCGGCGATTGTCTTGAAAGCAGTGCAGCCTATTACGCGTGTGTGTGTGTGTGTGTGTGTGTGTGTGTGTGTGTGTGTGTGTGTGTGTGTGTGTGTGTGTGTGTGTGTGTGTGTGTGTGTGTGTGTGTGTGTGTGTGTGTGTGTGTGTGTGTGTGTGTGTGTGTGTGTGTGTGTGTGTGTGTGTGCTGTAATTGCAATATAGCTATACAGTGAAACCGTAAGTATTTTTGCTGAAGGTTATCATACCGTCAGAATCTCATACCGGCATTGTGTGTGTGCGTTTGGGAGAAGGGATTGTATCCAAATGTTGTAATCTTTTCATAGAACAAGTGTTTCCTGTTGGTGTTCTATATAATCCTGTTTATAATATAATCCGGCTAATTAGCACATCTGGCCCCGTTGTAGTCAGTCCAAGCTGCTAATCCACCGTCCCATCAGTAGGTAATCACCATTAAACACAGCAAAAAAAAAAAAGCTGTTAGGCCTCCACGCTAACAACCGATCTCCTGTCTCTAAATACCTGCGCGTTCCTCGTCCTCGGTGGCTCCTGGCCAAGAAGCAACCATGCTCACGCAGTGTTTGAGCGAGTCGCATGCCTGCCTGCCTGCCTGCCAGTGTGCCCTGTCATTGAGATAATAGCTGTTTTCTGTCTGTTTTTGTTCAGCCTGTAGGCTTTTGTCCTAAGGTGTCAGTCTTTGTGTTGAACTGCAGGGGGAATTACCTGCAGCATGTCTTGCTTCAAGGAGCCGCTGCCGGTTTAAAGGAGAAACTAAAGAAAGACCAAATGGATCAAGTCACACTGGAATAATACTTTGTTGTCCTGTTGCTTGTTCATTCTTTAAAAAAGAAAAACAAAGTTGTCCACGTGTATCAATGTAAAAGAGAGAACAGCTGTGAGAAATAAACTGTACCACTTCATTAGAGGCTTGTTTTAACACAATTCGGTACGGTGTTCAAGATGTTTGAAGTCTTGTTAAGTGAATTTTTTCTTTAGTTCAGCGGCACGCCAGATCGACTTTCAGAGGAGCTTGACTGGATATGAATCTACACACAGTGAATTGTGAATCAAAGGCACACACACACACACACACACACACACACACACACACACACACACACACACACACACACACAGGTCCAAGAATGTTTTCTGAGCACCTATAACCCCACACTCCCTTTGTGCATTCACCTCAACTATTTCTCTTTCCACCCAAAGAGCAATAAATCTCTTCTCTTACTGTGTGTGTGTGTGTGTGGTGTGTGTGTGTGTGTGTGTGTGTGTGTGTGTGTGTGTGTGTGTGTGTGTGTTGGTGTCTGCCACAGATTAGCTGCATGATTTAAACTCTCGAGGGCGGAGGCTTTTCTTGGGGAAATGACCCGGCTTGCTACCGGCACCCCCGGCTCCTCTGAGGTGAAAGGGCTTTCACAGCTCCTTTTTGTTTTCTCTGTTTGCCTGTGTAAAAGAGATTGCACTTCAGAGAGATGGGAGTGCCATATGGGCATGTGAGTGGAGAGGGATGGCCCCAACCAGTCATGTCAAAGTGACTTGCCTCGAGACATTGTTGTTCTAAGACTTTCTTTTCTACGACTTTTTTTTATTTTATTGAGTGATGTTCTTCTTCCTCATGATGAACTCTTGAAATCATGCAGCATCCCTCTGAAATCCCCACTCCACCCTGCATTGGTGGTTGTGAATTGTGTGTGTGTGTGTGTGTGTGTGTGTGTGTGTGTGTGTGTGTGTGTGTGTGTGTGTGTGTGTGTGTGTGTGTGTGTGTGTTTTTAATTAATGTGCCTCTGCGTGAGCAGTGCACAATGTGATGCCGGTTTCCTGTTGAGTGGTCGGCTTGAGTGGTCTCACCCACGCCACAAGGAAGGACACACACACACACACACACACACGTGACACAACCGCTGCATCAGGTCCAGGATTAACGCGCCTAAAATGACACCAGGATGCATGTTGAGGTTTTGTTTTTTGCTCTTGCCGTGTATGTTGTGAAGAGCGAAGGCCGACTGGCAGTGTTCCCAGAGGACAGGAGCGGAACCATCAGCCAGTTTATGGCTGAACGTCACATGGAGTAAACTGTGGGATTCTCTTGTTTGGAGAACAGAGGAAACTGGCGACCAAACAGCTGGAACGATGGGGAAAGGAGACTGTCTTCGCCCTGGCATGGGCATTTGTTTTTCAAAGCCAGAAGATATTTCTTCATTTTAAAACAACTTTCTCATTTATTTATTTTTTGTGCCATCCAACTTTACACAACACTTAAAGGGGAAGTTGACCCGTCTTTTTGGGAGCCGATATTTTGGTTGGATATGGTAAGAATTGCCAGGAGAGACTTAAAATGAATATTTAAAAGGTTAAGCAATAAAAGATTGAAACAGTCTGTGACACTGGGGATCTGCGCTATGAAATATGGATTAGAATCTGCCAAATGTGACCCTGTGACCTACTAAACGTAGTACTTATGTTTCTTCCCAAATATCTGCGCCTGCTTTCAGTATCAGATTTTTTTTTAAAAACACAGTTTGTTTTAAAAAGAAAAAAGAATCTTTGTTTCCCAAGACAGAAATCTCCCTTGTTTTAATGTATCACACTTGGAGTTTTTCTCATGTTACTGCTTGATAACATCTCTGGGTGTTAATTTTCACTCTTGCCTCCAGCTGACACGGTTATAATTTCACCATTTATTATCGAGCCAGTAAAAAGAACAAAGCTCCCCACCCCTGCTATGCTTGTATGCTGCTGTGGTATTTGCTATTTATTTGTTTAAAAAAAAAAAGGGCGTAGGGGCTGCTACAGTAATCTCTCCCTCTTCCCCCCCCCCCTCTTCTTTTTCTTTTTTTAAAGTTCATTACCATCACCAGAGGCGCGTCGTAGGGGTTAATTTAGCGCCGAGTTGGGGGAGCGTCAGGGCGCACACACTGGACTAGTTGTGTCGATCACTCCCGCAGAGGCGATGCCCTTTTGTGGAGAGGTCTCTTGTCACACAGAGGACAGACGGCATTCACAGTCGGGACACAGGGACACAAAGAGAAGAACTGCATTTTAAAAGGCTCCATTCTTTTCCCCCGCAACCGCTGGGTGTTGACTGTGGGTGTTTTGAGAGGATCTTTGTTGCCCGGAGAAAAGTAAGAGAGGAAGAATACGCGCCGTGAACGGGCTGGGGGGGGATTTTATGGACAGGGTTACTACAGTACAGTTCAGGCGATGCTGTCAGCCACTCCACCTATGTTTGCGTCTGCCGGAGTCACGTTTTGGACGAGGAGCTGAACTTTTACGCGTTGTTTTACGCACTGAGTGCACGAGACGCTGGCGTAATGAAGTTTCTCTCCGCGGTACCTGCTTGGTGAGCGGTTTGAGTCGGATCATTAACTTCTTAAGAAGAAGTCATTTTGTGGATATCTGCCGAAAGGATGCCGGTTGATAAATTCGCAAACATGGAGGAAAAACTGTGGATATTGGAGGACCTCAATATGATGTACATCCGTCAGATTGCACTCAGTTTACAGGTAAAAAGTTAATTTCTACTTCCAGTGGACCATCATTTCTCCCTGACCCTCTGAACCCTCTGGTGCTCTGATTCGCGCAGTTGTCCCCAGATTTTACAATCTCAAGGCTGTGGGGTTTGTCAGTTGGAGAAGCGTGTGTGCTAATGTCTCGGACTGTTTTTACTTTCTTTTTCTTGCCTTGATTTGCAATCCATCTTGAAGACCTCAAGCTCACTGATAACTGACATCTTTCTTTCCTAAAGTACAGTGCATCACTGTGAGTCTGCAGCTGTGCCTCTCAGCGCGTTGCAAAGTTTACAGAGGGGCTGGTTGGAGACTGAGAAGTCAAGCTGACACTGGTGTGCTCTCCCCCGTTACAGATGGCAGATCTTACCCTGACAGCCAACTGAAAACAACGCAGCATGCCATCCATCTCTCCCTCTGTGCCTAACCTTCCAATTGGGGTTCACACTCAGTCCACAGCTGCACATATGGGCCTCATAAGTCCCCTGTGTGTGTGTGTGTGTGTGTGTGTGTGTGTGTGTGTGTGTGTGTGTGTGTGTGTGTGTGTGTGTGTGTGTGTGTGTGTGTGTGTGTGTGTGTGTGTGTGTGTGTGTGTGTGTGTGCGCGCGCGCGCACTAGTATTGTGTTCTAAGAAAGACAGAAGGGAGTCGTTCCATAAAGAGCTGCAACGATTAATCGATTAGTTGTCAATTAATCTGCAACTATTTTGATCATCAATGGATCGCTTTGAGTCACTTTTTGATGGGAAAAAAAAGAAATTCTCTGATTCCGGTTTCCTAAATGTGTGAATGTTTTCTAGTTTCTTCTCTCCTCTGTGACCATAAACTGAATATCTTTGAGTTGTGGACCAAAACGAGACATTTGAGGACGTCATCTTGGGCTCTGGGGGAACACTGATTTAACATTTTTCTGGCATTTCATCGAGAAAATTTTCCACAGATTAATTGACAATTCCATACAGCATGACAAATGTTAATCATTAATGCAGTATCTATCGCACAATCTATTCCTGTAGCAGTTTCAGAGGAAATACGGTAAAGAATGTGTCTAATCCATCTTTAAGAGTTGAAAGGAAGAGGAGATGCATTGGAAAGGTTACAAGAATTTTGAAAGGAAATTCTAATATACTTTTTTTTTTCTGGCCCCATAATCTGGAAAGGCTGTGCCGCAGCTGTTTAGAGGTGTTTCTTTCTCACTGTTTCCCCCGAATTCTCATCCAAAAAGCCTTCAGCTGTGTGACACAAGGGCTGCGTGAGAGGTGATATCACTCGCTGGTTGTACCTGCTGGCAGTTTGGCATTGTTTTCATGCGCGGGGGTGTTTCTTTGTTTATCTACCTGTGCCAAATGCCACAGAGCGTGCCAGGGGTCTGCTGCTTTTTATCACATAAGAGGAGATACGTGGCTATGGTACAAACACACAGTCCTATAGAGCTGCAACTAACCTTTGTTTTCATTGTCGATTAATCTGTTGATTATTTCCTCGATGAATCGGTTAGTTGTTTCGGTCTATAAAATGGCAGAAAACTGTGAAAAATGTCGATCGGCGTTTCCCAAAGCCCAAGACGACGTCCTCAAATGGCTTGTGTTGTCCACAAGTCAAAGATATTCAGTTTACTGTCCCAGAGGAGAGAAGAGACTAGAAGATATTCACATTTAACAAGCTGGAATCAGATATGATTGGCTAAGACAGATGGCTAACCGGACTGCTCCTTATTAAATTCTAAAAATATTCGGTAACACTTCACTTGAAGATATCTGCATAAGAGTGACATGGCACTGTCATGAACACATGACAGTGCCATGTCACAGTCACGACACATGAACCCTAACCCTTACTCTAGCCTTAAACATAACCATAACTTGTCATGACAAAAACCGAATGACAAAAGAAGCGTTATGTCCTAAACGTTTATGACTCGTTTATAACGCTTACGACACGTTCATGACAGTGTCATGTCACTCTTGTGTAGATACCTTCAAGTAAAGTGTAACCAAATATTCACATGAAACCGTTCTCAGAGGATTTCTATGAATAAATAGTTAACTAATCGATTCGTCTTTGGAGCTCTGTAGTCTTGCCAGCTTCAGCTTGGGTGAAGCCCGTTCTCTTTCAGGGACCTTATGGTTCCCTAACTGTTGGTCTGTCATTACACTTCAGAGACACAGGTTTTCCTGAGGCTTTTATTGCGCCTGTAGCCTGCTATCACAAGGTCTTTTTACCAACAAGTTGATCGGCACGAAGTAGCTTATTAGTTCCTGTCACAGGGCCTCCTTTGATGAAGACACTTTGTTTACAGCTCGGACATAGACTGGGAAAGTGCTACTTTGTCTGAATATTGAATCAGGGGCATTATGGTGGAATGTAGACAAGTTGTTTGTGCATTTAGTTGACTCAGTTCCAGTTGCATTTCCGTAAATGCAATTTCTAGGGGAGGAATGTACAATAACAAGAGGATTTAGACATGTGTGAAAACTCATCCTTCCCAGGGAGTTCAGAGGTCAGGGTGTGGCTGCAGAGAAGCATTACTCTGCAATAACCAGTGAGAATTTCAGTAAAGCTGCAAAGATGATTGATTAGTTGTCAACTATTAAATGAATCGTCAACTAATTTGATAAATGGTTTACAGGTTTGAGTCATTATTTTTATTTTTTTTTACAAAAACTCTGATTCCGGCTTCTTAAATGTGAATATTTTCTATTTTCTTCTTTCCTCTGTGACAGTAGGCGGAATACATATTTTACATTTGAGGATGTCTTCATGGACTTCGGGAAACACTGATCGACATTTTTCACCATTTTAGAGACCTAACAACTAATCCAATAACCAAGAAAATAATCAACAGATTAATCGACTGTGAAAATGATTGTTAGCTGCAGCCCTAAATTTCAGATAGTTGCATAGAAAGTCGTGCTCGTCTTCAACTCACATGAGTATGTTTTGCTGGTAAACACTCACTTGTTTGCTCACTCAGTCAGTCACTCTCTCTTCCCTCCCTCTTCCCTCCCACCATGTCTCCTGTGCCTGTGGGGGGGTTATGAGACAGGGATTCTTTGTATGCGGCCGAGCTGCACGGCCCACAGTCTAACTGTAATTTCAGCTAGCTGTGGATGTGCTTTGCTCCAGGGTCTTTCATAAATATCCTGCTGGGTCTTCACGACTTGCAATTATTACACGGTAAACCCTTTTCTCCTCCTCTTTGTTTTTTCCCCTGCGGCAACATATATGTGAAAGCCACTCCCACCCCATGCACACACAAATACTGTACACACATACATTGACGACATATAGGCCTACAGAAGACAACACATTCTCATGAATGGGTTTCGTAAGTTCAGGGGTCTTTACAGTTAAATGTATCCGACAAAAGGTGACAGTGAGCCGGGTTCCAGTCACCAGTGGCGTAGTCTGCGTGATACGCAGGTATACGCAGTATACCCACTAAGAAAGCTCCAGGATTTCTATATACCCACTTAAACGTATTAACAGTATATTTTTTTTTTTATATTTCTTACTGTCCTTTCTGTTTTTATTCTCATATGTTAAGTGAGTGTTAAACTTGGAGAGCAAAGATTAACCAAAGTCAAATTCCTTGTTTGTTTGCGCAAACCTGGCCAATAAAGCTGATTCTGAAAAATGCCCAATGACACGCAACAACATACTTTCTGTTGTATTTTTGATATATTTTGAATTGTCATCTGTGTTTTTCTTCTTCGCATAGGCTAAGTAAAAGTATTTCCACCGTAAATTGGTGCATGCATGCTCAAAATAACCCTGATAACTATGATAGTGTGGGGTCTTTCTGTGTGTGTTTTTCACTATGATAGTGTGGGGTCTTTATTAAAACATATTTCCCTCCCCCCCCCCCCCCCCCCAAAGGCAGATTCTGGCCCATAAATATATATAGGCCAATATATAGTATACCCATTACAGTACATTAGACTAACCACTGCCAGTCACTGTGAGGTGCCGGTCATTTCAAAGGCCGTTGTAGTTGAGTTTAGCCGACAAAAGGTTAACGTCACGTGGCGACGTCCGTTACGTTTAAGCACCTAAAGGAATAGAAAAAAGATTGTGGTTTAGGTTAAAACACCGGACCCCTTCAGTAGTACCACCGGGACACGAAAAGTGTTTCCTGGGTGAAAGTCATGTGTTTTCCCCTCAACTTCTTCCGGGACACGAACTCCTCTCCCTCTGCTTAAAAGCCCTTTGTTTAATGACCCACCCATCCACCCTACGCGGACCAGAGCGCTCTTATACCATATATATATGCCCGCTGACCATGTCAACAGATAGGATTGTCTGAGTGAGAAAGTGAGCACATCATGCATGTCCTGAGGTTCCAGCATTCCTCGGGCTTGTATAATTGCTGTGTCAGGAGGGGAGAGAGAGCAGCCATTGTGTCCATTTGCGAGCTCAGTAGGAAGACTCTGTTATGCTCTTCAGGTTTTAACAAGTCTGTTATAATAGGAATGGCAGCATTCTTGGCTCCAGCGCACTGTTTTCTTCTGTCTGTCCCTCTCTTATGAGGCTCGTAAGATGGTCGCTGTAGTGTTTTCATCTTTTAAAGTCGTATGCAAAGCGTACAAAACATTTTGACCTCAGGTCCCCCCCAGAGTCCCCTCAGAGGAGACGGTGGCGGATGGGAAACGGGAAATGCTCTTGCCATTAATAGACACATACACACCATTTCCTGTCATCACAGACCCGGATACACCGTTTTTTTTTTTTTTTTTTTTTTTTTTTTTATTTGCTTTGTTTTTATGTCCTGTTTTATTCTTCTATCCTGGTTCTCAGGCTGTGTCCCCCTTCGTCCTGTCCCCTTCTCCACATTGGTAGCCCGAGGGCCGTAGATGGACACTTTCTCCCTGGTCTAATTTTAGCCTGCAGACCGGCCTTAAATACACGGATGGTGGCTTTGCCAAAGTTACATGTGGATATTTGTTAAAGGGCTTCTGAGGTCATTCATTTTTGCGCAAGTTATAGAAGCAGGATTTGGGTTGTGTTAATTCTGTCAGTCATTGTTTGTGAAAGTCATTTCGTGTGTGTGTGTGTGTGTGTGTGTGTGTGTGTGTGTGTGTGTGTGTGTGTGTGTGTGTGTGTGTGTGTGTGTGTGTGTGTGTGTGTGTGTGTGTGTGTGTGTGTGTGTGTGTGCGTGCGTGTTGATGTCACTGGGTCAGGGTGGCCCTGTTCTACTCAGAAGGGATGCAGCCTCGGGCATTAAGCTGCTAAAGCTCTACTCATCATACCAATGATGTCATCTAGGGCTGCACAATTAATCACAAATGTTATCAAAATGGCAATATGGGCTAGTTAGTGCCATATCCAAATCGCATGGGGGTTGGCGTGATATTTGTTTAAACATCTTTGTTTGGTATAGATCATCGCAAAAAGAAATCGCACCATAATCATTTACATTTTTATTTTTTATTTTAATATTTTTCAATGAAAATGAGTGATACAAAAATGATCATTGCCCTCAATATCATGAGTCCTATCACAATCGCTATATCAGTCAAAATAATCACAGTTTTTCCTCATATCGTGCAGCCCTTATATCATCTGTAGATTAAAGAGATCCCTTTTTAGGGTTCTGCTTGCGATTAAATTTTTTAATTACTTTTTGTTTTTCAATTAATTTATTGAAAGCATTTGACATTGACATGTTTTAATTATGTAAAGACATGTTCAAGGAGTTCAGATAGAGCCTGTATCAGGGCCATATTTAATTCAGTGTATTATATGTCACTATTTCTGGTAGCCTACTGTACTTAAATGGCCAGTATGTACTTTATGTTCTTTATTCATTGAAGCCTCTATGTTTACAGGCTTGTGGTGATGCGCAATGTGCTACAGGCGCCCAAAAAAAATCTACGTTTAGTACTGCCAATTTGTTTTGTTTTGTCATGGTTCATGTGTGCAATAAACATTACGCTTCGTGAGAAAAAAATCGTGGCAGAGAATCGTGATATCAATTCTAAGCTAAAAAATCACGCAGGCCTATTTCGGATGTTGTATTCGTTGAGGTATTAGGACCCAGAACTGACCCATCACTATGTGTTAAACCTGTGGAAAACGCCAACTGGGAAGTGTAGCTAGATTAGCAATTGTGGTTAGAAAGTTCCCAAATGAAGAGCAACACTGAAATAGTCCAAAGTTCACTATTTGAGTCTTTTTTTTAATTAACTTCCCTTGTATCAATCCAAAGCATTCTGAAGTGTTCGGTGAACATTTCCTGTAATGCGTTTTGATCCTCCCAGGATATTCTAGTAATCGGGCTGATAAATTACAACTTTCATTTTGATATGGAAGTCGTTTAGCAAATCTACAAATTAAGTTTGTTGCTGCCTCACCCGGTGGACTCATGTTTGACCTCTCACACGCTCCCAAACCCTAAACTTAGCCGTGGCCGTGCCTCGGATAGTTCTGCGCATTCTGGACACCACAGGCGGGGCGTTAAATATCCATTGGCTGGGATTCATGCAGCCTCTCTCTGTCTGATCGGTTTGATTGAGTGGGACTTATCAGAAATTAGTCCGTCCACACAGATCAATGCAGCCTCTGTCTCTGTTTCAATCATTTCCATACGATTCAGTTTGTTCCCTTGCACATATTTCTCGGCTTGTGTCTGAAAACTGTGGCTGATTTACAATTTCCGTACTGTATATAAAGTGTCAGTCCTGGTAACAGATATTTGACCCCACAGACCCCCACATGCTTTCTAAATGTAGGAGGTCCAGGAGGGCAGAGGCCAGATTGGGAGCAGTTAATCCCTGCCTGTTGGGGGACAGTAAGCCAGTAGATAGGCTGATGAATCTCAACCTGGATAATACATTTGTAGTAGGAGCAAAGGTTAATCTTCTGTATAATGGGACAGCTTCAAATCCCCTGCTTTACCTGGGCATAGACGTGTAGTTGCATTTAATTCCATTTGTAATATTTTAATCCTGTTTTTTTTCTATTGTTGTCGTTCTCAGTTTTGTTCTCACCATTCATTTGTTCAATCTTTTATCGTGTTTTCTGCCCTGTGATGAAGTCAAACTTATAGCTTTGAAGTCTGTGTCACTACTGTATATACTTCCATGAAGAAGCAGTCAGCAGTTAAAGTGTGTGTGTGTGTGTGTGTGTGTGTGTGTGTGTGTGTGCGCATATCTGTAGGTAAGTGTGTGTGTGTGTGTGTGTTTGCGTGTGTGAGTATCTGTAGGTGTGTGTTTTTGCGTGTGAGTATCTGTAAGTAAGTGTGTGTGTGTGTGTGTGTGTGTTTGCGTGTGTGAGTATCTGTAGGTACGTGTGTGTGTGTTTGCGTGTGTGAGTATCTGTAGGTACGTGTGTGAGTATCTGTAGGTGTGTGTGTTTGCGTGTGTGAGTATCTGTAGGTACGTGTGTGTGTGTGTGTGTGTGTGTGTTTGCGTGTGTGAGTATCTGTAGGTACGTGTGTGTGTGTGTGTGTGTGTGTGTGTGTGTGTGTGTGTGTGTGTGTGTGTGTGTGTGTTTGCGTGTGTGAGTATCTGTAGTGTGTGTGTGTGTGTGTGTGTGTGTTGGTTCAGCTGTGAGGTTATTTAGGTAGCCTAAGTTACACCAGACCTGCTTGCTTCAGTGCAGGGGCTGCTAAGGCTAACAGGCTCTCCTGCGGTACAGGATACACAGTCCCATCTGAGCCAAGACACATTCCTCCACAACGGACCACTTCATCGCACACCGCTAACCTGCCCAGCTCGTCTGTGTGCTCATGAGATTGTGTGCGAGTAAATATTTAGCAAAAAGTAATAAGCCAACACTGTAAGCTATATAATCAAGCCGAGTGCTTTGATTAAATCAGGGACATTAGGTTTATCACTGTGGATTTCACTGTAAATGTGAGTTTTTTATTGGGCCTTTAGTTTTTTTTTTTTTAATTAGATGGAAGAGTTTCCTACAGTATTGCTAGAGCCTCAGCATAATGGGGAAAAAAAGCCTGGTTTATTCACTTGTAAGTGTTATGTACATGGGGATTAGGCTTCACAACTAAAATCAACTACTTCTTCGTTTTTTAAACAAATATCTTTTGCTGGTGTGTACACCTTGAGTCCACACTACTCCGCCGTTTCCGAGCCCCTGAAACTGAGACGTTTGGAAACACTGCCACCCCCTTTTGAATAGGGCTGGGCAATATATCGATATCGTATCGTTATCGTGATATGAGACTACATATCGTCTCAGATTTTGGATATTGTGATATGACATAAGTGTAGTCTATTCCTGGTTTTAAAGGCTGCATTACAGTAAAGTGATGTACTTTTCTGAACTTACCAGACTGTTCTAGCTGTTCTGTTATTTGCTTTTTCCCCACTTTGACATTATGTCCACGTTACTGATGATTATTTATCTCAAATCTAAGTGTGAAGGTATTTTGTTAGTGCACCAACTGTCAACCTTAGAATATCGCCGCAATATTGATATTGAGGTATTTGGTCAAGTATATCGTGATATCTGATTTTCTCCCTATCGCCCAGCCCTACTTTTGAGTTTGAAAACTCCGGGGTTACCTTGTAGTCTCAACAGGCAGAAACGGAGACCCTTGGAAACGACGACGCACGTCTGTCAGTCTTATCGGTTAGGCAGGCTTACGTACCTTTCAGTCACAGTTCCACCTCGTTGTTTAAAGCAAATGATTCCCTGCTCTTACTTCACACCATTGTTGTTAATTCTACAAAGTATTTTCTGGATTTAAAACGTCTACGTCCATGATTTTCGACCGCAGAGTAACGTCCGACAATCTGCTTCCTGTTTACACCGGCGCGCACATGCCCAGTGTATGCAGATAGTCGCGTGATATGCGTTGTCAGACGCATTGAATGGACGGAGATTAGTTCTGCTAGTGGAGCTAAAACGATTGTGTGGAAGGAGATTGTTTTAGTTTCAAAACGCTGTTTGAAAATGAAGACGTAGAAGTGTGGATGTAGCCTAAAGCTACATGAACGAATATGAACAAATAGATCTTCATTGTCATTGTTATAAGAACAGTTTTGCCGCTCTTCAGAATTGGCAATATTAAACACAAAGTAGCAGCCAAAACTTGCCTCTGCATCTGGGCGCGCACCCATCTCGGACTCAGACTTACGTCGACACTACTACGTTTCATTTTTTAGTCTGTTTGCTGTGTGTGTGCGTGGTGTTATTTGGAAGTGTGTCTTAGGCATCTGTATCACGGATAGTAAACAGTGGGTTCCAGTTCTTCCAGTGCTGTATGCCAAAAGCAGGGTGTGTGTGTGTGTGTGTGTGTGTGTGTGTGTGTGTGTGTGTGTGTGTGTGTGTGTGTGTGTGTGTGTGTGTGTGTGTGTGTGTGTGTGTGTGTGTGTGTGTGTGTGTGTGTGTGTGTGTGTGTGTGTGTGTGTGTGTGTGTGTGTGTGTGTGTGTGTGTGTGCGCGTGCGCGTGCGTGAGGTAGAGGAGAAAGGGAGCTTTGTGCAGCATCTCACACACACACCCATCGCTCCCTACCAAGCCCTCCTCTCCTTCTTGGAACTGAACATCTAGCTCCTAACCCTCGGGCTTCTCTATACAAGCCTTCCCCCGTCTCTCCTGCCAGCCTCAGGTCTGCTCACTTCAAACCATCTGGCTCCCCACCTCACCCCCAACACCCCCCCCTCCTTCTGCCTCCGTCCTCACCGCAGCCGTCGCCTATGCAGTAGGTTTAGGTGGAGCAGTACAGGTCTGAATGGGCACTGTGTGCGTGTGAGCAGGAACCAGTTAGATGCCGAGGCCTGAGCCCAGCTTCCTTTGAACAACAGCATGCACGAGCCAGGGGAGGGAGAAGGAGAAAACACTGAGAGGTGCTGTTATTAGAAGACCGACCGGACTCCCTGCACCTTCCCAGTCTGTTTCTTCTTTTGTCATTCACTTCCCTTTCCGCGCTATCTCCGCCTGGATCCATTTGATAATTTCCCCTCCCGCTGTTCTCCTGTCTCTCTGCTTCTATCTCCGCTTCCAGCCCCTTATTCCCGCGCTCTTTTTATCTCACCCTTCAGCATCCCCTTTTTCTTTAATCCTCCTGCTCCACTCTTTTGGCTTTCACCTGGGCACGTACAAAGACACTGTGGCTTTAGCAGTTAAAGGATTATTTTTTTTTTTTGCAGCTGCAAAGAAAATTGGAGTCACTTAAGCTGTTTGAATTGAGAGTACTGCAGGCATTATTCAAAGCAGCACTGATTGGATTTAAAGCTCTGTTTGACTTATCGTGTCAACAGCTCAGAAGTTACAGTTTTTCAAGTGGCGATATTAAAAATGCTGTATCGCTTTGTAATGCATGTTACGAAGGAACGTCTCAACATGCTGTGGAGATGCAGCCGGCGGCACAGGCTGTTAAATCAGATGGTTGTCTTTGAAAATATGTGCGAGCACTTGGTAATGTGTTTAATGGAGCCAGTAGATGTTGTTTTTGTGCGTTTGTCCATATGGATGCAATTTATGATCGCGTCTGCGTGTTCTATTTTGTGTGCTTTCCAGCATGTGAGATAAACTGCACAGTCTACACGATTGTGTGCAAGTTTATGGTTCACACAGTGGCTTTATTGATTGACGGGTCTTTGCCGGGGTTTAGGTACAGTTATGTGTTGGAGTTTTAAGAATGAATAAAGAGTGTGAGTGAATAAATTCAGTCTAATTTTGTGTTTTCTATCCCTCTAAACACTGTCAACATGCAAAGCTAGTGTCGCGGAACAAAGAGTAAAGGGAGCCACACACCGGGCCGATAATCGGCCGTTGGACAATCTGGCGAGGTCGGCGACTCGAGTCTGTTCGGCCTTCATTTTGGCCAACATGACATGTTCGGTCGGAGACAGGGCAGTCGGGACTCACGCGGAAATGGCGAGAGGAATGTATTTCAGATCTTTGTTGATCTGAAATGAAGACAGATTCAGCAACTGCACGGCCTATTTCTCGCTTAAAATGTTTTCAGAAACACATTTCAGTGAACTATTGTAGTACAATATGAGATCGTATTCTGAACGAGCCCCCATGACAGTCTGGCTTTGAATTTCCGGAGAAAACAAACCCACCTGACGTGACGCGTTCATCCAATCAGCTGCCGGTTTTCATTTTTTTGGGCAACAATACAGATTAGCGCCGCCTGCTGCTATGGAGACGTATTACGTCTCGTTTCTTTGGTGTGTTCCGAGGCACTTTTTTGACCAACTCGGGGAGACTGATCAGTCCCACGGCCTTTTCTGCCGACGGTTGGCCGTCTGGTTGGTGTGTGTAACCGCCTTAAAGTGGAAGTCAGACAGGTACAAAACAAGAGCTGTCTAAACAAATAGTTGCCGATAAATAAAGCTAGAGTGTGTCGTTTCTGTCGCCCCTCCATGAGGAATTCTAAGTAATGACAACAACACTGTCAGTGCATCCACATGATACAAAGCTCCGGTGATGGCGCACCACCCCGACCCCTCCTCCACACAGTTGCTAATACGGAGGATAAAAAAAAAAACACGATGGACTCTTCACAAGAGGTAATTATCTTGTAATTTCTGTATGTCCTCTTTGTCTCTAAAGCTGGACGCTGCTGTTGTCTTTTCTCAGCTGGGACGTAAAACACATCACTCGAGCTCCTGCGTGGGAAAGTCGCCGGACTACACAGTTTTCTCAACATGGCCATACTGAGAAATCCAGAGAGAGTTGTGTGGAGCTGATAGGCTTAATTAGCTTTGTGTCAACTCATTTGGCACTGGCTTGAATGTAACGGACATTTATTGTTACGAAAAGGTTGCGCACTATAGCTTTAAAACAATCCGTTTCCCAGTGAGGTGGATAGCACCCATTGTCACCAGCATCCTTGTGACTCTACAGACTGTGTCTTTCGGGACTGTGTGTGTGTGTGTGTGTGTGTGTGTGTGTGTGTGTGTGTGTGTGTGTGTGTGATGTGTGCTTAAGCAGCAAGCCAAAGTGTCTAATTGAATCACTGCACACTGCAGGATCCTTGGCCACACAGTTGCTGCGTGTGTGTGTGTGTGTGTGGCAGGTGGAACAACTCTGTCAGCATTTGGAGGGCTGCCGTGTGACCCTCTGAGAGTCCATTCTGCTTTCATCAAGGACAAGAGATGATCTCTCTTTGATTCATGACGTAATGCCGTTATTGTCTCTTGTCTCCATGTCTCATTTTCACAGCCTCGGTAAGCGACGCTGTGACATCACGCAAATAGCCGTTGCTTCGGTTGTATAAACGTTCCTTAATTTGAGTCATACAACACTTAAAGTGACACAGAGAAAGCCGAGCAGATGGCCTCCCAGCATGCACAGAAGGCTTTGTTATGACTGCAACGAGAGACTCGCTTCGAGTTTTATGTGACTTCTTCTGTGGTTGGGTGCCTTAAGATTGATGGTTGCGCTGTTAAGTAAAACCTAAATGCCAAAGGCGATCTGTCACGGGGGAAGTCCAGGGTTTAGAGTCGGGTCAGCAGGAGCTGAGGGCTTAAAGCTGATCTGGATCTGAAGGCCAAGGCTTCTGAAAAAGGGCCCTCTTGTTGTGGTACAAGGTGCTGAGAGGAGCGGATGAGCTGTTCCACCCCCAAACCCCCCCCCCCCTTCACAAAATAACAACCTCTCTCTGCCTCACTAAGATGAGATCAGTGGAACAAACTCTCCAGCTGGATGATGTCATGTTTGGGACTTGGGGTCAAAATCTCAGGGTCACATTAGGAGGTGTGTGTGTGTCTGTGTCTGTCTGTGTGTGTGTGTGTGTGTGTCTGTGTGTGTCTGTGTGGGAGCTGAGGAGTGTGTATAATACCCTTTGAGAATTTTACACAAGCTGTTGTGTTGATACTATAATCTCTTCTCCTTTCTGCTGTCTTCTTGCATACACAAATACACACACAAGCGCACACACACACACCTTTGACTTTATTATTTTCTGCGTCCTCCTTCGCCTCCGCCATTAGTGAAATTATTTTTTCTTTTTTTTAAAGCTTGCAGGGCCTCCTCAGGTTGTCAGAGTTGAAGGGAGTCCATATGTCGGTGTATGCGTGTCTAATCTCGGAGGTGAGGAGATGAAAAGTAGGGTTGCACCTAACGATTATTTTCATTGTTGATTAATCTGCCCATCATTTTTTTTCTCGATTAATCGATTAGTTGTTTGATCTATAAAATAAAATGTCCACAACTCAGATATTCACAAGATATTCAGTTGCCTGTCACAGAGGAGTGAAGAAACTAGAAAATAGTCACATTTAAGAAGCTGGAATAGGAGAAGTTTAACTTTTTTTTTTTCATAAAAAATAACCCAAACCGTTTAATCGATTATCAAAATAGTTGGCAGTTAATTTAATAGTTGACAATTAATTGATTAATTGATTGAACTTTGCAACTCTAATGACAAGTTTAATCCATCTTATCATTGGGACAGACTCAGGGACTGTACAGGTATTCCTATTGGTTCTGGGGAGAAGCATGGCTCGATATGACTGGCTGAGACAGATCGCTAACCAGACTGACACCCTTATTGACCCCCGCTACACCAAGCTTCTATATGAGTGTCATGTCTCACTGGACACAGACTGGCTGTTATGTAACCACACGTGTAAGTTTATTGCCGCACTATTTTGGGCCTACATTTAAAAAAAAAAAAAAAAAAAAAAACACACACACACAGCTCATCAGTCCTCACAGTCGGCATCCACAGCTGTCACTGTAAAGTCCATCAAGACTGACGGTTAGTATAAATAGCTTTGAGATAGGATCACTGTTTATTTAACTTGCATAATACTAAGGCATAGGTTGCAGTAGCTATGCGTCCCTGATGACATACGTGTCTCAGGATGTTCGTTAGGTTTCTCACGTTGCAGATGTTGATACTGTTGTAGCGATAACCATGAGACATACAGTTTTTGTAATCTAGATTTACAGGCTCGTTAAACTCTGCGGTCTAGTACGTAAACTGCACTGCCACTGCTGTAAGAGGTGAATGGGCCTCACCTCTTATAATAAATATATCTGTGGTATTGATAGCATGTATGTTTGGTGTCAGGCTCTAGTCTCCTCTCAGCATACTTTACCTGTTCTACAGCACCTCAGGCTGCCTGCACGTCTCTACATGCTTCTTAGTCCTTGCATAAGACAAAACCTGGACAGGCACATAACAACATGGACACAGTTTCTGAGACTCGAGGCCCAGTTCAGCAATGAGAGTAAATAAGAGGAGTGAATGATCCTGTTTCAGTGGGTACATCCCATGTCTAGGGCTGGGAATCGCTCAAACCGGTACCGATACCAATACCGGGACTTTTATACCGGTTCCTAAACAATACTTTTTTTCGATTCCAATTTTATAAAAAAAAATAAATGACAACATTACAGCATACATCTTTTGCTTTATTTTTCAGCTCCTACTAGGTGAGCGCCGTCTCTGTGCATATCCTGCGTATCTCTGTGACGTGTAACGTTAGCCAGCCAATCACAAGCATTATTAGCTCTTGGTAGAAGCATGCTGCATGCTGATTGGCTCACTGACGCTGATGAGATTTACTCCTAAGGTATTGAGTGACGAGGCATTTTTTTCGAAACTAGATACTTCAGAGAAAATTTAGTTGGTGCCTAAAAAGTATTGAATACCCAGCTCTACCCATGTCCCTTATTTGATGGCTCCTTGCTCCTCGGTTGAACCGGAAGTAGTTCTGTCCCTCCTCTGTGAAGGACCTCTCAAAGCTCTTATTTCTGCCCCGAGGAGTAAGCATCAAGGAGCGAGAATTGAGGAGGGATCACCAAGAAGCTATATGCGAGGATACACAAGATCACCTTTCCCTGAAGCCGTGCAGCTGAAGGAGTTGGTAACTCCGCCCAAACAGCTGACGAATTCATGTGACTCTTCAGAGGAAAGGACATCTCATCCCTCTAAAACCCATTTTCTCGTTTCCTCTCCCCGCCCATGATTTCCTCGCGTCTCTCCCGTGCTTCCTTGGTGGGAGAGACTAAGAGGTGAGAAAGGGTGGCAAGTGGAGGAGTCGGGAATGCAGTTTAAAGCTTTAGTGCATAACTTTTTGATAATAATGAACGTCCGTTACATTCAAGCCATTGCCAAATGAGTTGCTACAAAGCTAATTAAGACTATCAGCTCCACACAACTCTCTCTGGATCTCTCAGTGTGACTATGTTCAGAAGATTGCGGCGTCCGGTGACTTTCCTGCGCAGAAACTCGAGTGAAGATAATGACCTCTTCTGAAGAGTCCATCATGTTTTTTTAATCCTCCGTGTCCTCCTTGGCTACTAGCAACTGTGTGGAGGAGGGGTGGGGGCACGTGCGCAATCACATAAGGCTTGTATCATGTGGACGCACCGACAGTTTTGTTGTTGTTAGAATTCCTCATGGGGGCGACAGAAACTACACACTATAGCTTTAATCAACATGAGATGCACTGAGTGTCTGTAGATGTTGCCTCGCCCTCTTATGGCTAATAGGGTCTAACAGGCTACCCAACTTGAATACTTTGTTTTCTCCTTCCACGTCACATTTAAAATCAAAGGATTCAGTTTAGAGCCCTCAATATTATTCAATTACTGTAGTTGTCAACTACTAAATCGCCAACAATTTGTATAATCGATTAATCAGTTTAAGTAATTTTTTAGGAAAAACAAATTACAATTCTCTGATTCCAGTTTCTTAAATGTGACTATTTTCTAGTTTCTTCACTCCTCTGTGGCAGTAAACTGAATATCTTTTGAGTTGTGGACAAAACAAGACATTTGAGGACGTCATCTTGGGCTTTGGGAAACATTGATCAGAATTTTTCACCATTTTCTGACCTTTTATAGACCAAACAACTAATCGATTAGTCGAGAAAATAATCAACAGATTTATCGACAATGAAAATAATCGTTAGTTGCAGCCGTAGTTCTGTTGTGCTATGACTGATGAAAGGTAGAAATTAGGAGAGGCAATACATAATGCTTAGATTCATTCTGTAATATGGCTGCACAATTATTTTAAAAATAATTTTTAAAGTTTATTTATTAGAATAGTAGGTGCCCCAAATGGACTTCATATTTCATTCCCATACAATTTCAGGCACCAAAGTTTGCACATATGCACATATATATACATAACCCTGTTAAAACAGCTATTTGTAGTTTAGGTATTGTTTATGTACTGCACTATTTAGCTAAATCATTGCGATGATTGTCAGTGTGCCATCATAAAAGAACTAGTGGACTAAAAATATGGTGGTAACAGGAAGAGAAAGCTATAAAAACTTGTATTTTCACTCTTGCAATAAAGCAATTGAAGCTTATCCATGTGCTCCACTGTTTCCTTTGGGTCAGTTTATGTGAAATTGCCCAGAGACTTTATTCAAACAAAGAAAAATGGGGGTAAAATATGTGAAAGAGAAACACAGGCCTGTCCCTCAACAATCACTGCCAACAAAGGCACCAGATTCAAATCTGCACAAACCCAAAGTGGGAATTTTGCTAATCTTACTTACTGTGAAGTTACTCCTTTATGCCGTGATAGGAATTAAGATTGAATTTTTATTCGAGCTTATGAAAAGATTACAAATTAAACAGAAATGCTTTAGAATGATGGCCTATAATTGGACACGTGGCTACAACAGGCTCTTCAATCTACAGAGGGGAGGATGTACAGCAGCAGCCGAGAGGAAGAGAAACGCTTGTTTGGGAAAAACACTCTTGTCGGTGTGAGTCAATAGGAAGTGCTCGAGTCTCAGAGGGAGGGGGCTGAGTAGGTTAGTCTGGCTGGAGGAATGTTGTCTCATCCTGTCATACTGTATGCAGTGCTATGACACTGGGAATGATGGCAATCATTCATTCAGCTGGTCCCGCTGAGTCATTCAGCATGGGAAAACTGAAGCCGACCGCGTGCAAGCAGAGCCGGATTAGATGGATAGATTACACGAGGCAGACTGCATTTTTTCGGGCCCCCTCAAAATGGATACTTTTTTATTTGGTGAATAAAGAAGATTACTTTTAACATGATTAATATGCTAATTTGTTTATTTGGGTATTTTAAAGCTATAGTACGTAGTTTCTGTCGCCCCCATGAGGAATTCTAAGTGGTTGGTTGGTTGGTTGGTAGGTAGGTAGGTAGGTAGGTAGGTAGGTAGGTAGGTTTTTATTGATCCCAAAAATGTGAAATTACAGTGTTACAGCAGCAAAATATCAGACACATAGTACATACAGAATATACATGAAATTATAGGATAGAATACAAGAACAAATATTTAAAATGTATACAAATTGGGAATAAAAATGTACAATTACTTAACTAGTATGATAACACAACTTACCACGTTACCTTGCGTAATAATGGACGCCTGGCCATTAGTAGCGTGTGAATGCTTTTGAAGGGCGGGTCTAGCCTAGAAGTTGCGTAGGTTCCATAATAACACCTCCTCCACGCAGTTGCTTGTAGCCAAGGAGTATATAAATGGAGTTAAACATCAACACTAAATCAACCATGCAAAACTAAAACCCACACAAGATAAATGCACACCAGAAAACTTTGACACAACATTATTACAACATACTTTAACTAGGACGGAAACCGTTCCGCAAATTTTTTTCCCATGAGCTTTTGCACTGCTTCAGCATGACTCCACCCATCCTTAGTTATCTCCGCTAATATGACCTGTGCACTGCATACTTAAGCTGATTATTACAAAAAACTAATGTGATTTAGTAATGAATATGGTTTTAACAAAACATGAAAGAATAGGTAGTGACCACTAAAAGGTATAGTTACAACTAAATCTGGATCTAAAGTTTAAGTGTTAGACTTCATAATAACAGAGGACGAGGTCTGTAGTCGTTTAATTAAACCTTTTCTGATTCTGATTGGAAATTTACATTTTAAAATTGTTTTTAAAATGATAAAAAAATAATATTTGGACTTTTCCCTCTTATTGGGCCCCCTAGTATCAAATGGCTAGTATGTAAGTGTGTGTCTTATCTAGGGCTGTGTATCTTGCAAAAATGTTTGGTACCGATACATAGTTTGATACCGGTTCCTGAACAAATCCTTTTTTTTTTACCATACCAATTTTATAAAATCCATTTTAACATCTAGAAATTACAGCATTTCACTGTACGGTATTTTTTTTTTTTTTTTGTCAGTTCCTTTACAAATATGTGAGGCACACTGTAGTCAAGTCTCTCAAAATACCGGTACATCACACCCATGTGAGCCCCGTCTCTGTTCCTAACAGAGTTTTGTCCTGCCTGCCTCCTCAATGTGTAACGTTAGCCAATCACAGGCATTGTTATATCTTGTTACAAGCATGCTGCATGGTTATTGGGTCACTGACGCTGATGAGATATATTCCTTAGGTATTGATATTTGGTATTGAACGCCAAGATGTTTTTTGATGCTCGACACTATGGAGGCAATTAGGTCGGTGCCTAAAAAGTATGGAAGTTCTGCACCCAGCCTTAGTCTTATCTAATGTCCAGATTATTTCAACATGTTTTTAATATATGTGTTTGCTCAATACCATTTTCCTATTTAACAAGTGACAACATTAGTGGAAGCCACCACTGTTTTGTCTCTGCATGTTGCTGTGTTGGAATAGTCACTCACTGGTGTTGTTCCCTGGACCCTTCAGTGAACTCGGAGTGCAAATTTGTCTCCGACAGCACTTCTCTGGCACGGCTACCTGCTGATGGAACCTTAATCTGATTAACTGCAGGATATTTACAGCTCTAAGTCCGGAGTTATCAAGGCTCAGCTTGGTTTTGGTGCACACGTTCACTCACACGGAGAGATGAGTAGATAGAGATATACGGGTTGTATGAGATCAGTGGAACAAATTGTAATTTTTATTTGTTGGTGTCTTGTCGGTGGTGATGAAGTGAATGCCATGACAAAGCACCCCCCCACCCCTCCCCCCCCACCTACCATCTGTTGTCCTTAGCTAGAGGTAAAGAGCTGTACTATACTATTCACCCAGCCAGATGCACAGATGTATTATTGCACCATTGACATAGACTTTGTTGCTCTGTTGCCATTAGCCAAGGCTGCCCACAGACTGACTCTCTCCTCCTCCATCCTGATCCTCCTACATGTCATCTGCTGCATCTCTGGACTGCGTATCTCATTCCACTTCTCAACCCAAAAACGGCACACAACAAAACAAGTGTTTTTTTTTTTTGTTTTCCATTGCTGTGATTGTATCCATTTTGCTCTGCTGATATTTAAGAAAATGTCAAAATAATAAAGCAGTTGGATGCTTTACAGTTATTTCCTGCAGAGGTACACTATGTTCTATTTTATGTTAAAACAAATGTCTTGAACGCTCCAATTGTTAGTTTGCCAGTGCGGATTTCTGGGAGCCAAACATTCAGTCAGCAGACTCACCCTAATGCCGGTTTATTCCCCACTCTCGATTCTAGCCGGACTCATCTGTGTTTTCCGTTTCCACCTTCCCACAAATCACTCTCATACATCACCGGCCGACAAGGCGGTGCAATCAACTGCACAGCAACTTCCCAGTGTGCACGTATGGGCCAGCCAATAAACAGAGGCAGACACAGAAAGAGGAAAGGGCAGAGGGAGACGGATGGCAATTTTTATGTTTCTGTCAGTAGAATTACATATTATTGTACCAACTGTAGGCTGCAGGCCAATATTATTTGCGCACACTGTGATGAACGTTATGTTTTCACATGCAGACTAACTCACTGTCCAATTCCAAGTAGAACTATTTAATCTTCATAGCATAAAGTATCCCTGTGCCAATCAAGACTTAAAATGCTTTACTGAGTTAATAGTTTACAGTCCTCTAAATGTACAGTATCTCCTCTATGGGATCAGATAACTAGGCAGATATCTCACCTGAAGTCCCTGCATTATTTGCCTCTGTATATCTGAACTGCATGGAGGTTTTGCTCCGACTGTCTTGTGTATCGAATTGTATGCAGTTATTAAAATGACTACATTTGATAGAAAAAGACTTGCCCTCAAGACAGAGTGCAGAGACAATGTTTTTTATAAACTGACAGCATTTTATTTTATTTTTTTACACATGGAAGCAAGCAAGGACGTGTGGGAAAAGAGGGATGTTTTGCAAATAGAATATTGTCCGGTGCCTGGAGTTGTAACTTTAAAAAGTTGTGGGCGGGTGTAGGAACAGAGCAACCACAGTGGATTTTTACAGACACACATGCAACCCACGGCCAAACTCAGGGCTGCCAAATCCTCCTTATGTCTCATGTCAGTTTCTCCTAAGTAGCTTTAGATCATGCCAGATCTGCCATTTTGTAAGATCTCAGAGGGACCCTGGAACCCCATGGGACAGTGAAAAATGCCCTGTGGACTGACTACAACGGAGAAAAGATTATTTATATTTTTTTTGTCAGTAGGCTACATAATCTCATTTACTGTATGGTGAATGAAAGTGGGATGATGATGCCTGGACACAGCCTCGAGAGCTACTGCCCTAAATGACAGCTCGCTCCCCTCTGCTTGCGCAGATTAGGAACACACACACACACACACACACACACACACACACACACACACACACACGCCTCCTCAGAAACGGCTCTCGGTTGGTCCATCACTCGGTCAGTCTTCATCCTCCCTTGTGCTGTGTGTGTGCGTGTGTGCGCGCGCGCGCGTGTGTGTGTGTACCCGGACTGGAGATCTGGAGCTGTATACTGAGACGACGACGACCATCATGGTGATAATGAGGACAGCACAAGAGAGGGGCTGAAACACATGACCGCTATCGTTCCCAAATGGCCAAGAGTGGGGTTTACGGTTTCTGCGCGGATCCGTATTAACAACTTCTGTTGTGCGGCTAATAAACGGCAGCTAGACTCTCGGGTACTCTGCGGATATTGTCATTTTTTTTTATTTTTTTTTTTTTGTTGCCTTTTTAAATGGAGGTGACTCAAAGGGAAAATCTGAGTTAAGGTATTTCACGGGGGTGTGTGTGTGTGTGTGGGACGTTTAACGGACCTCGGTGTTGCGTAAAGAGCAAGAGTGCCGCCAGTTTTGGAGAGTTGTGAAGCGGAGTGCTCCTCTTTGGATAGGATGAACAACTCAAAGAATCAAAGGGTAAGGATGTTGTTTTTGTTTCCGAAAAGATTTCGAGGACTTTAAGCTTTACATGAAATGGGGGGGGGGGGGAGAAAAGAAATGACCGTCAGCTGTAATAGCCCACACGTCAGATTTAACGGGTTAATTCGTGACCGTCAGATCAATCAGGCTACTTATGATCCTTGGAGACATATGTCATCGGATCTACTATTGATTGTCGCAGTCTGCTCTGATCATTGCTTGGAGAGGACTCAACGCCACTATTGAAAAGCCCCGACATTTTAAAGTTGTCTTGTTTATGTCCCGAGTCTGCATTCCGGATTGGACCTAATCCCGCTCTGTGAATCTATCAAGTCTTTGGATGAATTCGGCCCCACTACTAATTCAAGCTGCCGATCCTATTAAAACAATTCCAACTTTTAGAATTGGTTCACACTGCAAGCTACCGCCCACCATGTTTTTGTTTTTTCCCAGTGTGGAGGAAGACTGAAGGAATATTAGATGAACCAGTTTTCAAATATGAATGTACCGAAGAAAATTGATTGCTTGGTGTATAAGATGTTTGCCGAATTGAAGAGTGGTACCCAATGATCTGAGAAACCTTTTAATATCACGTTATTCAAGTCAATGACCTCATCTAAAAATGACATTCGTTTTAAAATGCACGGTTTTTAAAGGGAGTGTGGTTAGACTATTTGAGTGCTAGGTGTGCCTTGTTACATCAGGGGGCAGGTGTTCTTACATTAGCCTAGTTACAGTTCCTTTGGGCTTAATGACCCAATTCAATAATAATAGCCACTATTGATTTTCTTCCTTTGTCACCTTAAGTCTCTCACTCTATAAGCCAGGTTCTCTGCTGTGCCTGAGGGGGAGTGAGTGCTTAATAGGGGGATAGTAACCCTCAATTTCATGTTGCCTAAATGCACTGTGTCATATCACCCCAGCCTGTCAGAGTTGGAACAATGTGACAACTGTGCAATACTACTGCAATAATGACTTAACGTCTCCCAGTCATCACCCTTTCCCCTCTCTTGTGAATAAATCTTTCCTAAAGGCCTTGAAGTGGTGGCGCAAAAAAACAGCCACGCTCAAATTGAACACCGGAGCAGAAAATAGCTTTACATGTGAGGGTATTAGGCTTTTCGGTGCCTTTTTTTTTCTTCCCACAGCAATAAAAAAATAAAATGCCCTGGTTTTCACATAAGGCTGTTTGGCTCAGAGGATGTCGTAGCAGAGACACGCATATTATGCATTCATATTTCTATTTCAAGATTGCCATGCTTTCCACTTAAACACGGCGGACCACAGAAAAGGGCTGAAAAGAAAGGACGGCTACCAAAAAAATGTCTTCCTCAACATGATAAACCCTAAAGAGCAGTGACCAGATGTCTTGTGTATGTGTGTATGTGTCTGTGTGTGTGTGTGTGTATGTGTGTGTTAGAGGGTGAGTGACAGGCAGTCCGTTTGCTTTCTTGGTTTGAGCAGATTTGCCCGGCAGACTGGTAGCTCTGACCACTTCATATAATCAAGTTTTGTGTCACCACTGAAACTCTATCCAGGCACAGATCAAGCAGACTGGCTGCATCTCTGTCTGTTGATTGCCTTCACTTGGCTTAATGGCGGGCTGCTTCCTGATGTGCGAGAGGGAGAGCGAGCGAGAGTTCAGATTTTAGTCTCATGTTGATTTAAAAGGTCACCTGCATCCACATCAGTTAGAGATGATTGAACGAGCAAGACAGATGTGATCTTTCCATTCCTGGAATACTCTGTGTGTGTGTGTGTGTGTGTGTGTGTGTGTGTGTGTGTGTGTGTTCTACTACTGTTACAACCACAGCCATCTCTGATTATTAGCAGTGAAAAGGTCAGCAGCGTGCCAGAGCTCCTCCCCGGTGTGACTACACAGCATCTTCCTGATGCTTCTTTATGCAATGGTTTCGCTGTATCCACGGCATACTGCAGCTTAGCGCTGCAAAGACGAATCGATTAATCGATTGAGTTGTCAACTACTAAATGAATCTGCCCTAATTGGTTTGAGTACATTCTTTTTTAATTCTTTTTATGGAAGAATAAGTCAAACTTCTCTGATTCGAGCTTCTTAAATGTGAATATGTTCTAGTGTCTCCACTCCTCTGTGACAGCAAACAGAATGTCTTTAAGTTGTGGACAAAACAAGACATTTGAGGACGTCCGGGGGCGCCTGGGTAGCTCACCTGGTAGAGCGTGCGCCCCATGTACAAAGGCTCAGTCCTTGTCGCAGCGGCTGCATGTTCAACTCCGACCTGTGGCCCTTTGCTGCGTGTCGTTCCGCCTCTCTCTCTCCACTTTCACATCTTCAGCTTTCCTATATAATAAAGGCCTAAAAATGCCCAAGTATGTATGGCTTTGGAATACATTTTTCACCGTTTTCTGGCATTTTATAGACCAAACAACTGATCGATTTATCGAGACAATAACCGACAGATGAATCTGCTATGAAATTAATCGCTAGTTGCAGCCCTACTGCATTTAAACTGGTCTTGTTTTTTGTAAAATGCATTTCCGCCCGTGTTTTTTACTGCGTTTGCAATTATACAACAGTGGGGGGGAGAAAAGTCAGCATCCCGTGTCAGTTCCTTTTCCATGGAATCCTTCGGCCTGTGTCTAACAATCAATAACCACTTACTGCAGAGAAGCTTTCTGCAGACAAGTCTCTGTCTGTCCACACAGCTTTCTGTCTCTCTCCGCTTTCTCTTCCTTATCTATCTGGATAGCTGTCTCGAGTGTCTCCTCCGCTTGTATCAGTCTCTCCTCCTTCTCTTCCCTAGCCAGCCTTCACTCTCACCTCTGCAGTCACGTGCGTTTCCCCTCTCTGCCCCTGCTCCGTGCTGCCGTGTGTCTGCAGTAGAGGTCATTCTGTTTTCTCTGCTGATATTGTCCATTGCTTTCTCCCAGGAGGCCGCTGCTGGGACTGAGGCTACATCGACACTACTATGTTTTGGTTTAAAAAACGAATATCTTTTGCTACGTTTACACCTTGCGTCCACAATACTCTGGGGGAGGGCGGGGGCACACAAAGCAGGGGGTCTGTGGGCCCTACGCCAAACCAATGTTTTCGATTTGAATCCCAATTCCTGAATATCCACACATATTAAGGGGCTATGGTGATACAATATCCAGGAAATAATTAAGTTGATCATAATGATAAATTCTGCCAGAAAGAATAGTTCTAAACTATGTATACGAAAAAAGGATGTCTTACTTTCTTTCTTATTTGAAATCGGGGCCAATCGCCAAGACCTATAAAAGAAACGCCTTAGATGCCCAGGGTGTGTGAATGGTCATGTGATATACGTTGTCAGACGTGTTAATATGGACAGAGATTAATTTTGCTACTGGAGCTAAAACTCTTGTGTGAAAGTTGTTTTTTTTTGTCTCAAAACTTAAAAATGAAAACCTACTATATATATGTATACTTATGTATAGATGTAGCCTGAGATGGGTAGGACTTCCTCAGCCTAAGAAACACAAAGTAAAAGTGGAACCCATTACTCTATGGACTGTACAGCATGACAGCAGCTGTGGAGGAGGAGGAGTAGGGCACTGAGTTGGACTTTGTGTGTGTGTGTGTGTGTGTGTGTGTGTGTGTGTGTGTGTGCGCCCCCCCTTGAGCCAGTTGTCTTAGGACTAGTGTGAAAAATGAGCCACTTACACCTTGCTCTGCCACTGTATTGCCTCACTGCCCACCTAATTATAGATCTTTTAACTCACACTTATTCAAAGACAATCTTCTTGTCTCTGGGGGTTTCTTACTTTCTCACCGAGTGCGAGCTGCGAGTACCAGCTTTGGTCCTCCACTCCTGCTTTCAGTGTTCAGCTCCATGATACTCCTAATATACTCTAAACAAAGCCAGCTCTGAACCCGCCCCGACATGCCGTGGCAGAGCTCTCTCCGCAATGTTCTGTACTATTTTTCTTTCTCTCCTCTTTTAGAAGCAAGTGTTGTGGCAGGCGGAGTGGCAGAGTTCTCGAAGGGTTTGTCCAAACATGAGTGCCTTAAAACACAAAGAGAGGGAGAGACGGAAAAGATAGTGGGGAGAGAGGACTGATGGGGTTGATGCAGCAGGACATATCAATCAGTATGTTAACATGCACACTAATGTTCCGCTATTATTCCGAATATGACAATATTCCGAATTTGATACAGGTCATGTAAACAGCATATTCCGTTTGGATATTCCAAATAAAGCATTTTCCCATTAAGACGTGAGATTTGCCATTATTATTCGCGTTTTAGAAGCATTCTTTGGACATGTATAGAGCATATTCAGAATATGCGTCTCACTTGGGGTTTTTACCGCAGTTTGTGACAGTTTACGGCCTCTTGGCTGCATTAGAGATACATGGCCAAATGAAAAGAACGAGAAACACAGCTTCATTTCAAGGAACACGCCGACTTATTGGGACTTTGTCTTATTCAGCGTATCCCCCAGAGTTCAATAAGTCCATACATACCCTTCTCATCTCCGTGCGTGTCATAACTCGCCCCCACCACTAGCCTAGCTTAGCACAGATCCTGGAGGTAACCGGCTCCATCTAGCCTACTGCTCCCAGTAAGTGACAAAATAACGCCAACATCTTCCTATTTACATGTTGTGATTTGTATTTGTCACAGCATGTACAAATAAGGTCACATGAGACACCGCCATCTTCTAACCGTATACATACTGGGAACTATATTCTAAGAAGGGTATGTATGGACTTATCTAACTCTTGGGGATATGGTGAATAAGTTAAAGTCACAATAAATTGGCGTGTTCCATTGAACATTATGAAAGACTTGGATACCAAGAGATATTTTTTGGATATGCACAAACATCGCAACACCGACCTTTTCAAAAAGACGGTTAGAGGAATGAAAGAGGGAGGCTGTGTTCACACGCTCGAACAAGTCCGCCTCCTGTGGAAAACTTATTTTGCACGGCTGCATGAAAGCGGGAATATTAGTGGACTATTCATTTTCATTAGCCATGTAAATAGCCTAGTCGGAATATTCACTTTTTCGGAATAAGGGCAAAAACTGGAATGTTTTGTGCATGTAAACGCAGTCAGTGCTGTCTCGCGTTGCCAAACCTTCTTCCACAGCGCTGCAGAGGAGGGTCTGGCTAGTCCACACAGCATTCCAGGAGCAGTTAACCATAGTCCTCACAAATCCACCGGAGGTTAGAACGCCAACACAAAGAAAGTGTAAAGTAACGGACATCTGGCCAAAAAGGACATACGGCAGAATTTCTGGCGGCAACGGTGCAGTCCCGGAAGTGTAAGGTCGTGGGTATAGACAGTCGGTGTAGTCTTTCATGGGACAGCGTGTATATTTATGCAGCAGCAGATTGGTGTGGCCTCATGATGCTGATTCAGTGGATGAGGAAAGGAGTGATGGACAAACAGAGGCTGATAAACAGACAGACCGACAATTAAAGAGGAGTGATGAGCTGACGATGCCGAGGGAGATTGGGAAGGGATTGATGGTCATGGAGGAGAGCGCTCAGTGCCACAGACAGATAATCAGACAGGCCGTTAATGCAGAGGTGCTGGCAGCGGATCACAGTCAGACCGCTCTACGTCTGTCTGTCATGTCTACCCGAGGAAGCAGATGCTGTGCTGTCAGTCATTCATACTGCGCTGTTCGACAGGCTGTCTAATACCTGCTACCTGTTGTGTGTATGTGTGTAAGTTTCCCTTCATTTTACTCTGCATCCGTGCTGCCAATCTATGATTGGGTTATGTTTGTTCAGCGGAATTGCTCTCGTGTTGCTGATATGAGCGGAGTCACAAAATGTGTACACACACAGACAGACAGACAGACAGACAGACAGGCACTTACTAGATCTGTGGAAATCTCACATAATGGATAACCAATCTAAGAAACCTATCCTGCTCCCATGGCCCTCTGATGAAATGCTGCCATGGCCGTACAAAATCGATAATAATATTAAAGACACAGCTTTACCTTACACACACACATGCGTGCGCACACACACACACACACACACACGCTCACCATTCCTTGCACACATCATGGTGCTCACGTGATACCTCGCTGTAGAATGGTTGGGGTTCGATGTTGCAGACAGAGGATTGTGTGTGAAGCATGTTTGTGACAGAGGACACAAAATATATGTGAAAGGGGTGTGGTGCACAGTCCATTCTTGAACTATGAAACATATTTACTTGTGTGTGTGTGTGTGTGTGTGTGTGTGTGTGTGTGTGTGTGTGTGTGTGTGTGTGTGTGTGTCTACCTGGCCAGAGATATCCAGGAGGGTGGCACCCTGAACAGCATTGCCCTGTAGTACCATTGCTCAGTGTGTTTGTTCTCAGACGTGTGTGTGTGTGTGTGTGTGTGTGTGTGTGTGTGTGTGTGTGTGTGTGTGTGTTGACTGACTGATTGACTGACTGAAGTAGAGTCTCCATAAATACCACCACACTGAGCAGTCACTGACTGTCAGGCCTCCGTCCTGCATTTGTTCCACACTGGAAAAACTTGACTGACATGGGCCAGTTCTGATATATTTAGACCAACAGCCAATATTTAGACCATATTTCTAAAGCACACTTATCATCTTTTAAATTTGAATTTTCAAAGACAATAATATGATATACTCTTTTACCCAATACTTTCTGGGCTGAAAAGCTGTTTAACTGTTTGAAACGGACTCTAAACCTAGATGGGACCGTGAACCTCTCTTCATTCGAACCCAGGCCCTCATGAGAAAATCATTTTAAATGATTAATGAAAACTACGGAACAAAGAAAAAGCTTTTACACACTGCTATGTTTATGGAGGAACTGCCATCACTTTGAGTTCCAGACTGCTCAAACGAATGTCCAATAAGTATTTAATGAAAGGCTATTATTGGTCCAATTTATCATTTTCACCTTGATTGAAACGTGATTCAGTATCGACTGTGTAAATGGCCTGAATGTGTGCACGGTTTATCTGTTCTGTGTGGATAAATGGCTTGTACTATTCCCTCACAGCACAGACCGAAACAGGAAAGACAAATGGGGTTCACTTTGAATTGTAGTGTGAGACCCAGACTAGCTTCTAGTGTTCATGTTAGCCTGCTTACGGTCCTGTACATTTACATGTCAGCAGAAGCTGTGCATTGTTCTGTTGTCGGCGAATAAATATGTTGAACGTGTGTCTGTTTGTGCAGTACCGGTGTGTAGATAAGGGGAGGAGTAAATGAGTGTGTAGTGGTTTTACGCTAGTTTTTGTGTGTCATGTATGTGGATCCCCAATCTGTGCAAGTTGTTCTGGAGGGCAGAGATAAGAACCATACACACACACACACACACACACACACACACACACACACACACACACACACACACACACACACACACACAGACACTCCACAGACACTTTCGGCAATTAATTATATTTCCTCTCTTGTTCTTTCGCTTCGCAATCTCAGTTGCCCTTGCCTCCTCATTTTCTCCCTGTCACTTACTGAACTGTCACACATGCTTGTACACACACTTATATGTATATATGTATATATATACACACACACACACACACACACACACACACACACACACACACACACACACACAGACTCCAAGGGTTAATGTGAACCATTAGTAACCAGAGCAGGCTGTAAGCGCTGCAAAGTGCCAGACATGTGGAACCAAAGTGACAGATTCAGGGACTGTGGGTGGATCTCACCTTACATGTGTTCCCCATGACATTAATATGTCATTAATCAAGGCATTGAAACAAGTACTACTTTTATTATCCCGTCATAGAAATATTCCTCAAGTCTTAATTCATGGCAGCCATTAATGAATGGCATACCGCAAAGCTGCAAAAGCTGCACTTCACAAAGAAAAGTGTGCTGTCTTACTTTTTTTTTTTTTTTTTAATCTAGTTTGTGGACGATGCAAGATCTGATTATTTTTATCAGGAGACCTTCAATTTTGTTCTGACCAAGCGAGGGAAGGAATTTGATTTGATTAATTTAGCACATTTTAAAACGACGACAACAACAATGATACATTTAAGAGAGACAAGGCTCAAAATAGCACCACACTTCCACGGTAGCATAATGAGGGTCCCTACATTTAAACACAAGCATTGAGAACCTTGGAAGCGCACATACAGTTTATTAAAAAGATAAATTAGAAAGCCAGTACATTTTCACGTGCAACCTGAACTGAATGCACGTTGCACGCCGTTGGTCGTTCGACTGGTTTTGAGCCTTTTAGTGGTAGAGAAATAACGATTTCTTTTTACTTTATCCGTGCATTATAAGCTAATTAGCGGTTTGCGATAAAACTGGTCACATTCGATTAACATGAAAACATCCCAGAGAACGGTTGACTTGGTACACGTGTTATTAACCCCTAGGTTCATTTTGCGCCGGGTTTGTTCTTTTAAGTGGCTCTCTTCAGCACATGAGTTGGAATCCCCTGACTCACCCCCACACACATGCACACAGACACACCCTCCCTCCAGCCGGGCCTCATCTGCCCCTTTCTTGGTCCTTTTACCCTAAGGGCAGAGGGCCCAGGGTCAGCTCACTCATATCCGACTTTGCTTTAACTCCGCTCAGAAGTCCCGCAGCTTCATGAATATTCTAATGAACTGCATTCTCTCGCTGGTCGATAGTGATTCACACATGCACAGATACACGCATGCCCGCAGCGTTACCATAGAGCAGAGATCTTCAACAGGACCCTTAGGGGGTACTCAGATATACTGCAGGCAGGGGCCACCAATTATTTTTAATTTCTTTTTTTCCAAAAAAAAAAAAAGTCTTATCATGAATCCAACATATTATCAGCAAATATATATAAGCCTATCTGTGGAAAAAAAAAAAACATTGATGATAGGCTTACTAGTCGTTAGGTAGTCACTAAGGTAACAGATACAGATACAGATCATCCTAAGGATTCACTATATGTTTAACATTAAAACTAATAAGATCATGCCAATAATTATTGTTTTAATAGCGTAGTATTCTATGCACTAAAAAGGTATGCTTAATGGCTTTAGGCAGCCCTACATGTTATTGCAGGCCCAGTTAAATATGCAACTTTATTTTATACAGTATATGTACAGTAGTTAGGGTTCCCTGCTCCGTCTCTCTCGGTCAACCCCTGCCATAGAGTGCTGCCTTGGTGTTGTATGTCTTTGCCTCTCCTTCACGTCCACCCTCATGACAGACTCACCTCACCTCCCGTCACGTGGGGGCAGCACATGTGATTATGTATACACATGTGGCCATATAGTCTAAATAAAGCAACAGTAGCAACAGTGATGAATAATAGAGAATTATGAAAGCAGCTTCAACGACAGAGCTCTTAGCTAGAAATGGGGCTCAGAGAAAGCACACTGAATACAAGAGACAGAGAAAATAGTTACATTTAAATGGACTGAAATATCCCAGAATTGATTTAAGACGATAGAAGCTGTAAATAACATTGTCTGATTACTTTTACCTCCATAAGGGCCCGTGTTGTAATAAGCATAATTGAATTGTGGAGAGATGACAAGTAGAGTGGTGGACACGCACAGTATAAATATTAAGTATGGACCATCTGTGTCCTTACAAGGTATGAATATCTTGAGGCTGCCAGTCTAAAAGATATTGGCACAACCAGCTGGAAACTTCAATATAGGAAGTATGATGAGTTTTCCAATCAAACCAACATTTTTAAATAGTTATGAAAATGTTATCTAAAGTCCAAACCTTAAAAAAAATTCTCAAGTTAATAGAAGCTGGCAAACAACAACACTGTATGGTTAGCAGGAGGCGTTGGATGTGTAGGATTGTTTGCTGAAAGTTTTATCACATGGCAAGTCAAGAGTTTATTAAAGCTCTGTTTTGCCCAATCCAAGTGTTTTTAAAATCTACCCACTTTGGAACGTAAATAGAAGGCTAAAACTGAGAAGAATAACACACTTTCAGATGTATCCGCATTAAAATGGTCTTAGCCCCACATGCTTTGCACTTATCTGCACCTCCCAGTGTGTGTCCGTAGTATAGCAAGGAGAGGAGAGGAAAAAGACAACTAGGGAGGACAATTTGGCAGGCTTAAATGCTAGTTAGGCCGGCTGAGCTAATTAGCCCCCATTTCCTTATCCTGATTCAGACGAGGAGGAAAGCCTGGGATTACTGAGACCAGCATTTTGTGTGCGCCGCTGAAATAGTGTCAGGCTGTTGAAACTGTTCCTCGGCAGGGGGTTGGGGGTTTATTTGCAAAAGTCAACTAATGAGAGCTTTACAAAATGTGCTTCAGTGTGTTGCACAGCAAGTGTAAGGATGGGCGTGTGGTGGGGAGATAACTGGGAACCCCTTACCCCACTGAGGATAAAAAAAGGAGCTTATTGGTACGGGACCCAGCAGGGATGCTACTCTCCCCGGGAAACTGTGGCGCGGTGACCTTTTGCCCCTTAGAATCTCCCTTTGTCCCTTTTTAGCTCTTCCTCATCTGCCATTTGTCTGTCCCCATTTTCCCACTCCAAAGAGCCTGTTTTGTCAAAATGCAGTGTTTGTTCTGCACAGGTTCATGCTGGTTCTGGTCTTTTTCTTTGTTTTCAGAATGGGAATTGTTGACTCATATGCCAACAGTATGCCCCGAATAAATTTGGCATTTTTGCAAAGCAATATGTTGCTTTGAATATGTGAATATTTTTCTAGTTTCTTCACTCCTCTGTGACAGTAAACTGAATATGTTTGAGTTGTGGACAAAACAAGACATTTGAGGATGTTATATTGGGCTTTGGGAAACACTGATGGACATTCTTAAGACCAACAAACAAATCGATTAATCAAGAAAATAATCGATAGTTGCAGCCCTGCTTGCAAGTTGCACTGGGAGAACTTGAAGCAAAATACACAACAAGTCATGTGAATGTTGACCAGTCACAGGCCAAAAGATGGGAACAAGACTGCAAACATTTGGGCTGGCCAGTCTGGACACATGGCGGAGATTGAATCCAAAGCCTGTCGTGTCCGACTCCTCCCCCTCGCCTCCTCCTCCCACGTTTCCCCGAGGTGTGAGGTAACTCTGTCATACGGAGAGCTGTCAGTCCCAGTGACACATGGCACGCACACCGAGGTTCTTGGAGAAGTCAAACGAGTCCATTTTTTAAAATTATTTTAATAGAAAGTGTTGTTCCACATACTTCGCCCAGCCCCTCGCAGCCATATCAGCGTAAGCAATAAGTGACGCAGCCAACTCCCGTTCAAACTCTAACACCTCTCCTCAAACAGCAATTTGATGAGTTGGAGACAGAACACGCTGTAACGACATGTGGAAAATTCAAGCACAGAGTACATTAGAATGTGGCATCAGTGCCTTTTTGCCTCATGTGTGTCTTTTTAATCTGATTAAATCCCCTTTTTACTCTTATGTCCGCTCTTAGGAATGTAGTAGCAGAGGGCTCTCATTGAGAGATCACAGCGGTCTTTGATCAGGGGGCTTAGAAGGACCTGCCTCATACCCGTTCCTTCCCTAAACCCTCCTCTTCTTTCTCTGTATGGGCTTCTGGCTTACAGGACAAAAAGCTGCCTAATCAGTTAATAATACATTATCAACTTGTATAATAGTCTGAGGCTGAGTTCCAGGCCTGCAGTGCACAACACACACTGCCTGTGCCAGTAAAGTTCACTGATGAGGTTACAGTATTGCTGTGTGTGTGTGTGTGTGTGTGTGTGTGTGTGTGTGTGTGTGTGTGTGTGTGTGTGTGTGTGTGTGTGTGTGTGTGTGTGTGTGTGTGTGTGTGTGTGTGTGTGTGTGTGTGTGTGTGTGTGTGCGTGTGTGTGTGTGCGTTTTCTTAATTAATTAATTGCCTCTTGCAGCGCCCAGACAGTCCAGTCTCCCAATTACTCTCATTAGGGTTTCTCCATTACCGTTTGATTGGAAAAGGAAGCGGCTTGGCCACAACTCTTGTCCCTACTCTGTCTCCTTTCGGTAACACTTCACTTGAAGGTATCTACATATGAGTGTCATGAACACATGACACTGTCATGACTGTATGAACTCTAACTCTAAATCTAACTCTAACCATAACCCTAACTTGTCATGACAAAAACCGAATGACACTTACTAAAAGAAGCGTTATGTCATAAACACTTATGACACGTTCATGACAGTGTCGTGTCACTCTTATGTAGATATCTTCAAGTAAAGTGTAACTCTCATCGGAAGCCGCGGATCGAGTGTTCTTCACTTTAGAGCTGTAAGACATTAACCTGACGCGCCAGATGGTTTGTTAACACAGAACCATCTGAGAGGTGGTCATTGGAAAGTGTTTGAAAAAGATCATGCACTTTAAAGAAAATACCTGGCAGGTGATTGGATGAACCATATCATTAGGGGATGGGTATCGTTACAAAATTTTCAACACCGGTACAGATACCAATACTGTGACTTTGATATGGTTCCTAAACGATACTTTTTTCAGTATCATTTTATAAAACAAAAAGAAATCCCAACATTTCGGCACAAATCTTTTTATTGATTTTTCAGCTTCTACTACGTGAGCCCCTGTCTCTGTGCGTAACGTAGAGTATTCCTGCGTGTCCCTAAAGCCTGGTTCAGACAGCAGGATAATTAGGCCGATTTTAGCCCCGATTCACCCCTCCCGACAATCCTAAGGATGCTCCGATTATCGTAAAATAATCTGATCAGATATTCCTGCCGTGTGTGCTGTGTTAAGACTGCTCTCGTCTGCTCGGAAAGACGTCGGGACCTCTCCCATCTCAAATCGGGGATATCCAACATGTTGGATTTTTTTGGCCCGATTTCTCCCTGTGTGTGGTGTCCCCCGGGGACAAACGCGCACGCAGCCGGTGTAAAATAAATAAAGTCGATGGGCATAACTACATCCACAACTGCAGTCCACCAGAGTACATGGAAACGAATATACGAACGTTTATTTCAACGGTAATTAATCCGTGTAATACGTAACGACATTTCTATGAGAAAAAACTAATCACCTCGCGTTGTCTTCTTTGACCATCGCCTTTTCTTTTGATAACGTTTTTTTTTTTCGGTTAAAAACAAACTACAAACTATCGCCACTGCATCCTCTTCGTCCGCAATGATTGTTTACTCTGAAGTCACGTTTGATCTCGAGGGATTTTGCGAGATTTCCCGTCTGACCTGGGAATGCTCGGGAGTCAAATCGGTTCGTGTGTGATGTGTTGATTTTGCCGTGTGCTGCGCACCACCCACTGTACGACCAACCCTGTACGACCCGTGATTTTTCATCACCGTGTGTGGGGTCTCTCAGGATTGGAAAATCGGCCGACAATTTTAAAATCGTCCCGTGTGAAGCAGGCTTTAGACCTGTAACGTTAACCAGCCAATCGCAAGCGTTATTAGATCTTGGTAGAAGCACGCTGCGTGCTTATTGGCTCACTGACGCTGATGGGATTTGCATCATCATATTTATTACGTCCGTAGTTGTTGTTTTGAACGAACAGACGCTGCTGATTGGTTTTCCGCTGTTCGGACACAAACACATTACTTGAAGCCTGACGAGATGGATTTTCGTGCGATGTGCGATCCCGCGATTTTCGCATACATCCGAAAGTATGCCAAAGCTGCTCAAGAATACAATGATTACATCACACAATTCAAATGGACTGCTTTATTTTAGCCCTTCATGGTCATTTTGGATCCTCAAAGAGTAGAATACTTTTGTCTTGCTTCTTTTTTCGATTCAACTCTGCAAGTCGGAGACGATTTACAGCCCAGTTTATTATATCTGAACACAGAATTACTTTTGAACGCAGCGCCGTTTGTTTCCCCCTGGTCCTCTCCGAGGTGAGATGGAAGAGGAGCGGGGGGGGTCTGCTGCTGTTATTTGTGTTTTTGTGCTGTTGTTAGTCATAATCTACTCTGCAGGTTGAACGTACAGCTTCATTTTCCCCCCAGCCCGCAGTTATTTATGAGTCTGCTCTGGAACCTGGAAATTTCATAAATCTATACTCTCCAGGCCTGTCTCCAGACCACACACAGTCATACAGTAGATATACTAACACATTCGCACACAGGTGCTCACACATTTGTTGTTATCACCTATACATTTCCTTCAAATTATTCTGCAGTTTGGTTTGCCTGCCGGCAGCTTCTCCCAGCTCCCACCCTGCTACTATATGATAATGCGGAGCCGGTGTATTAGGTTGAGTGTGCACAGCCGTGTAAGAGCCATCAAGCTTTACTGTGCCTATAAATTGCTGAAGTGATCACTGCTTGGCAGACTCTAAGCTGCCTGTGTTCTCTCGTGGCTCTAAACAATTTGTTTTATAGCTTGAAATTCCCTCCTCTGTTGCTCTTCTTAGGGCCAGCAGCCAAAAAGAATAAAAAAAATGAATGCACTCGCAAGTATAAAGTGCACACAGAGCAACTGATTCACATGCACGCCCTTGTTTGCATACACATGCATATTCCCGGTTCCTCCTGCGTATACATAAAACATGATTTAGGACACAGACACACATGCATATTATTTCTCTCTTTAGCGCTTTCAGCTCTGACTCCGTCCAGAGTGTGCTGGGACCCAGCTGCATTTTAACACACTGCCTTTGTGTGAGAACAGCTGGCTGCAAAGTCATTTGGACACACGCTCGCACACACAAACGCATGCGGACAAGCACTCGCATAGTTTGCCATGCAAGCCGAGCTGAAACGGTCTCTATTGTCAGCGAATAATGGAATGCGTAAGCTGTCGGAAAGAGGGGGGGAGAGTTCACAGTGTTCCAGCTATAAGGGCAGGGTTCAACAATAAGGGTTGCCCGAAGGCCCGGGGCAAGTTAAACGCCACAACGGGCAAGTAAATAGAACAACTACGTCATCGTATCATAAGTGGCGTCTAGGGCTGCCACCTCTTAGTCGATTAGTCGACTAATCGGTCGTTTTGGTCTTAGTCGACTAAGATTTCTTTAGTCGATTAGTCATTTTTTATGCTTATTCATGCTTAATTACTTATTTCCAAGAAATTTCTGAGCACATTTATGGTAAACACAAGATTTAAAGTGGTGCTTTTGCAGGATTAATTGTGGAGAAACTCAGTTTTACAGATGGTTAATTAACAAGTTTATATTGTGCTTTTCTAGTCTTAACCACCTCTCAAAGCGCACAGCTCTGTCAATTAAATCAACTAATCGATTAGTCGACAAAATCGTATAAGTGTTAGTCACCTAAGAATTTCTTTAGTCGAGGACAGCCCTAGTGGCTCTTGCCCCCCGTTGGACAACGCTTGTTGAGTGTTTTGATTTCAACGTGCCGTTGACCCGTTAAGAATTGAGTTGATGCTTGATGCATTTGACGTCGTTTTGGACATTTCTTTTGAAAGTTTTGATAGTTTTTTACGCTTTTTTTTTCCGTTTCAGTTTTATTTTTTTACGCTTTTGACGGTTTTTGTTTTACGTTTTCTTGAAAAAAAAAAATCCGGGAAAACAAACAGACAATTTCTACAGGGGCCAGTAAAAATCACCTGCCCGACCGGACAAGTGAAAAAACTTCTGAAGGGCGTGTTGGTCCGCTATTGAAACTTTATTTTACCCCAATAATGACATCAGCATGCTGGCACATTTTGCCATATGAGAGGGCCCTGGGAGTGTGTGTGTATGTGTGTGTGTGTGTGTGTGTGTGTGTGTGTGTGTGTGTGTGTATGTGTTAATGTCCTGGCGCTGAACAGACTTGGACTGCTCTGTAGCTCCTGCTGTCGTAAAAGGCTAAAGTAAAGACTCCACCCGGTTACTGTTTCTCTCTCCCTCTCCTCCCTCCCTCCCTCCCTCCCTCCCTCCCTCCTCTCAGTCTTCCATGATCAGCACCAAACCAGTTCCCTCCACTGTTGTTGCGCCCAGGCTTCCCAGCAGCTGGAGTCTGGGACACTGTAGGACGTTTGTTTGGTGAATTGGATCATTGTATTTGAGTGGTTTGGGTTGGGATTGTTGTCTTGTTGTTGTTCTCCTAATCCGCCATGGTATTTGTTCTGAAAAATCATTGCACATTTGTGTGCGTATTGCGCCTAATGTGTGCTTTGCTTTGTGTCTGTGGGCACGAGTACGATGGGGACATGTGTTGTGTGTTACTGACAGCCTGCAAATGTGACTTCCTTCCCCATCATCCCAGCAATTCACTTACGACTCAGTCCATTTCATCCATTCACCCATTCTATCCATTCTTCTTCCTCTGTCGTTCTTCCCCCTCTCCCTATACTCTACTTCGTTCTCGCTTTTCGTTTTAGTCCAACCATCTCTTAGGTAATTTGCCATTGATTTTTTTTTTTTTCTCTCTCTCTCTTCATTTATCTCTCTCTTTATGCACTCTCAACCACTCCCACCATCCTAAACTGCAGCCATGCTCTGGGTGTGGGAAGGGAAGAGGGCGAGCATGAGGGAAAGTAGCGGAAGAGGGTGGGGAGGAAGGCGAGGCACATAGTTGTGGCTGGCTAACTGAAAGCCAGCCGTTTTGTCAGTGAAGTCCCCATATATGGGAGTGGTCAGGAATTTGCAATTCTTGGTGAAGTGTGAGTGTGTGTATGTATGTATGTATGTATGTATGTATGTATGTATGTATGTATGTATGTGAAAAGGAAACGGAGCACGGAGCACATTTGTCTCAATCTGAATGGCTGTGGCCATGATAATTGACAGATTGTGCATCTCTATTTGTCTGTGTGAGCTATTGGGTTTGTATTGACTGGTTTTTTGTGTGTGTGTGTGTGTGTGTGTGTGTGTGTGTGTGTGTGTGTGTGTGTGTGTGTGTGTGAGAGAGATAGAAAGACCTTTGCCTTTTTGTCTGAATGTGTTTTAATCCTGCTGTTTTTATTCTCCACTGTTGTCCTCTTACTACTCTCTTATTTTCTATCAACCTCTTTCACTCTTGTCCAGTGATTTGTCCAACCATTTTTTGTATTGGGTCAGTCAGCTGCGGCCTCTTGTCCGTTGGGGACAATAGATGAAAACTAGTTATGGTGCTAACTATAGCATATTTACATTGTGTACTTGTACTGATGTCCATTAATATGCACTGTCCCTATCTAAATAAACAATTAAAAAAATAAAAAAAATAAAGAAAGACTAGGTCAAAGCCTAGATTATGGTTGGATTGTGTATGGGCAATGTTCTAAGTGCAGAAACCATGCAGATGCTGAAGGACAATGTCTCTACTGGTTTCAATAATGGTGTGTGTGTGTGTGTGTGTGTGTGTGTGTGTGTGTGTGTGTGTGTGTGTGTGCGTTTCAGATGTGCAACATGGTTTTGTGCACAGCATGCAAACATGCTCACAATGACTAGTATTCTGATGCTTAGCAGGTATGATGTTTACCATGTTCAGCATGTTAGTTTAGCAAGCATTCTAACATTTGCTAATTAGCAGTAAACACAGCTGAGGCTGATGGGAATGTCCTTTGTTTACAGGTAAACCAAAGTAATTAAATGTGACTTGAGAAAAGTAATTATATTTCATTCTAAAGATGAACAGAAATAACTGCACCAAATTTATCCAATAGTTGTTGAGATATCTCAGCCAGGACCAAAGTGATGTTAAATGCTGAATGGCTAAAAGTATGCTGGTGAAATTATTAGAGCTGCAAAGATGAATCGATTTGTTTTCAACTATTAAAATTAATCGGCAACTATTTTGATAATCGATTAATCGGTTTTATTCATTTTTTATGAAAAAAAGGTACAAATTCTCTGATTCCAGCTTGTTAAATGTGAATATTTTCTAGTTTCTTCTCTCCTCTGTGACAGTAAAGTGAATATCTTTGAGTTATGGACAAAACAAGACATTTGAGGACGTCATTTTGGGCTTTTGGGAAACGCTGATCAACATTTTTCGCCATTTTCTGACATTTTAGAGAGCAAACAACGAAAACGAACAATGAATAATCAACAATTTTTTAAAAATCGTTATTTTCGGCCCTAGAAAATATGCGTTCTATTTTCAGCTCTAAATTTAGTTTAGTTTACAATATAAATAGTTTTGTAAATGTAAACTCATATTCTTTATTCTGTAACTCCTCCTCTCATCTTGTCACGTTCATTCCCAAGTTTGAACTATTATGGTTCTTCTTCACGAAGCAAACGGTGTAGTTTCTTGCTGTGTTTAATGGTCAATTGCGAGTTAAAGCTAACCCCATGCTGGAGCTGCAGCCGTCTGGTCGGCTCATGGGTGGAGGTCAGAGGCCAAGGGTCAGTGGTCTGAACAGCAAAGCCTACTCATGCGGAACAACACATCGTAAACAAACCATTACGCACCATCTGTGGCGGCGTCGAATCCCCAAACCAGCATGTGTGTGTGTGTGTGTGTGTGTGTGTGTGTGTGTGTGTGTGTGTGTGTGTGTGTGTGTGTGTGTGTGTGTGTGTGTTAATGTCTCTGAGATCACAACCCACAGACACACAAGGGAGGATCAACACACACAGCATGACAGGGAAAGAGAGGTGATAAAGGAAGTGACCATCTGGTATCTACCGAGGCGTCAAATTAGCTGCTGAAAGGTTACATTGGTACAGCGATGCGTTCAAAATATATTGTTGTTGGAATACCACTTTTTTTTTTACTTTTTGCTGTTGTTATTATTGATATTCTATTTTTCATGTCATTATTCCTTACTAGGGTTGGATACCATTTGGGTTTTTGCTGGTACAGATATTATTGGAGTTAGATTTTCTGGCCTTCCACTTTTTTACAAAAAATCCCTTACATACCTAAACGGTGCCTGAACCGAATACTTTAAAAAGAAGAAGAGCATCGATTAAACAGACATTAAACATTATAGCAGAGCCATAAACACTTTTAGACCCAAATAATGGCTTATTTATTGCTAAGGCCATGTGGTCAAATTTTATTTATTTAAAATGTAATAATTTATTTCACCAGTCAATGGCTGTTAAACGACAAAACGTTTACTTTACACAAACAACTTGAGTTTCTCATGGCGCACTGGAATGCACCATGAAGTCCCGTCAGTGTAGTTTCCCCCGACAACTTCAACAGTGGCCTCTTGAAAAGTGCAGCCAGGCTACACTGTGTCTTTAGCTGCAGACTGTTGAACGTCGAACGAAATACACCCACAACTTAGACCGTTTAGCTGTCAGGATTTTAACCGTGTTTAAGCCATCTACTAGCTCAGTGGTTCTCAACCTGGGGGTCAGGACCACCAAGGGGGTCGCAGATAATTTCTGGGGGTCGCCAGATGGTTGGGGAGAAAAAAAGTGAAATAACATATTCTAGACTGGGGAATGTTTATTTTTTTTTTCGTTTTACCTTACGGTTTGAGTTTGGTACATTTCATGTGTTACACTCAGGGCTTCATTTGTAAATCAGAAGGGTCTGGAACAGAAAGGGGTCTAAGGGGGAGAGAAAAAGTCACATGTCACGCATCACAAGTCCACAGAGCCTGAAGCACATTGGATAAGGCTAGGTGCTAGCTGCTAAAACTAATACTGTCATTAAACCAAAGCATTATTTGTAGAAACCGGTTTACAGTGCTCTCTCTCATCAAGGGGGGTGGGGGATTGCGAACACTAAGCTCACTATTCAGGGGCGTCGCGTTTCGAAAAGGTTGAGAACCACTGTGCTAGCTAACGGTAGGCTAACGTTACCTTCTGAAAGTGTACTGTTAACTACTGGTTAGCTGATCGGATAAACCATCCGTCTATCACCACGTATGTTGGTGATAGACGGGCCAAATCAACCAGTCAGATCCACGAAGCGTATGACCAAGCGTATACCGGTCAGGAGAAGAGCAAAAGCACCTTTTCCTCCGAGAAAAGCCTCCAGCGCCGTTTTTTGCTCTTCTTTCAACGAAGGAATACTTTCTAATTTGGATTAAACTTGCGCGATAGCTACGCTCATCTCATCCTTGGAAGCCGTCATGTTGTTTAGACTGAACAGTTGCTTCTCGATGCGTCACACCTAACCCGCCTCAAAAACAACGCTGATTGGTCGGTCGTTTGGCGAGCGGCTCCAAATTTTCTCTATCTCAAGATGCCAGACTGATCGGCGAGATCAGGACTGTCTCACGAGGCTAGTTTCGGAGGGCAGCGCAGGCCTTTAAGTGGCACCGGAATCTGCTTTGTCATTCGGTCCGGTAGATACCTGTCGTTAAAAAAACGACGCCATATTGGTGCCGGGTTTCAGTACCCGACCCTATTCTTTACATTCATTTGAAAGACATTTTTATCCCAATTTATTTTAATACACACACACCCATTATCTCGCTCAAGGATTAAGCACCAGCCCCGTGATTAATGGCCTACCCACTTTACCGTCTTTGTGATTTAGCTCAAAAACTTCCTGAGAATAATAATGGTCTGAGTGTGAGGTAACTGTCCTGTTACAGTATGCCGTTGATCTAAATTGTCTTTCAAAGTTAATTGCCAGAAAGTAATTATAAAGTTTTCTGTCTTAAGCCATTAGTGCAACTGTCAAGTATTAGAGAGTCTTTTTTTTTTTTTTTTTTTTTCTGAAAAAGACACCATCTCTCCCAATTATTTCCACGCCTGCTCACTTACAGAGCGTCATGCTCCGTTACCTCGGCAGCAGATTTGCTCATATAGATCCCCCCACCTCTCTCCCTGTCTCCTCCTATCCCTTTTACCAGCACTTTGTTTTTCCAGTCATTGTTGTCTTCTCTTGATCCACCTCCCTCTTGGTTGTCATCCTCACCATCCCCCCCCCCCCCCATCCCCTCACCCCTACACCGTGCTAGTCTCTTGACATTCAGCACTTCCTCTTTCCTTTCTCCCCCGCTTGCAGTTCCCGTTCTTATCTCTTTTTTTCTCCCAACTGCCTCTCACACTCCACCCAGACCTTTCGCCGTGTCAACCCACATCTCTCTCTACTCTTTTCCTCAAGTCCCCCCCTCCCACCCCCCTTGTTTTCTGTGACCGCACCACCTCCCCTCTGCGTTGCTGCTCGATACCAAACATGCACTGCATCCCCATCGCCCATGCACTCTTCGTTCACCCTCTATCTGGCTCCACACAGCCCCCGTCAGGGAGAGTCAGCCTCTCTGGCAATGTCCACTGGTCTAACACCTGCCACTCTGTGTGAAGGAATTAAGATAAGATAAGATAAGCCTTTCGAGAGAAACGAAATGGCGACACATCGTGCATAAACACACAATAAACATACAGTTAACCTACATAGAAACATAATCAAGTTCAAGACCTTTATTTTAATTATTATTATTATAATTATTATTATTATTATTAATCATACGTTATCTCATCCAATGCTTCAATGAACATCTAATAAACCTCACACCACAACCCTCCCCCCCCCCCACACACACACACACACACACACACACACACACACACACACACACACACACACACACACACACACACACACACACACACACACACCTTTCCTCACAATCACAGAAGAAATGAAGAGAACCCACAACACATCCTCTCCCTCGTATTGCACTTATTTCGATAATGATTGCACATTTCTCGTTAACTCATGCTGTGGTCAATAACTCTGTATTGCACAATGCCCAATTGCATAATACTATATCAAATATAACATAGCATATATACTGTATATTGCATCAGTACCCTAGCAGGCATTGCACATCCTATAACCATAATGGTAAGGTTGTATTTATGTGTGTCTGTGAGTATATTTGAAAGATTTGAAGAAGAAAAATCATCCACTCTAGACTAGGGCTGAACTATTTAGGGAAAAAATGTAATAGCAATTTTCATGCCAGATATTGCGATTACGATTCGATTTGCAATTTATTATTTTTTTAGTTACATATTGCACCTTCTACGATCATGTTAACCCTTGTGTTGTCTTCCCGTCGACCATGCGACTTGTTTTCCTTCTGGGTTAACGCATTTTTAGATGCTTTTTTTCAAGGTTGCTCTTTTCTGTCCCTTTTTTCCCTACTACCACCGGATTCACCACTAACATCAACTTGTTACCACTAGTTTTACACTACTTTTATAAATTCATAGTCTATAAACCTCATTTAAATGAAATTATACATAATTTCTGAGTTGGGAAAAGCTGAAATTATGAATTCTTTCAACAAATAGTTACGATTGAGTGGATGATCAGACTGTCAAAGTTTCGTCAGGATACTGTTCTAGAAACATTTCATTGTTAACATTTAATAAAACACCCAAAATTCAATGAAAGTAGTGAACTGACCAATCATTTTACTTGTGAAGAGCATTGCATGGAACCATCCGTGTTATTTTTGGGCTATTTGCTTGAAAGACACCCATATTTCTAATGTAGAAACAAATTTGACCCGAGGTCACTAGGAGGTTTAATGAAGTATTAAAACATAAATGAAAGATCCGCTGAAAATAGTACATTTCTGTAAACAGTCTGTGATATTTAACATTATTCCACAATTGATCTTCCAAAAACACAGTATAAATACAATAATGAAAAGAGGAATATAAAACGTTAAATCAAATGTTACACCAAACATTCAGCTAGATATTCACATTTGAATAATCGCTGTCTTCACGATTAGCTATTTGCATTGTTTGAAATCGCGATTCTGATTTACAAAAAGCTATAATTGCTGAGCCCTACTCTAGACATTTGTCCTGCTTATTGCTGCTGCTTGTTGTTTGGTGTGTTTATCTCTTACTTTGACGTCCGTGAGTGTTTATGTCGACACACAGACAGACAGACACGTGGATTAGAGTTAGATCCAGGCTGCTCGTCTTCTATTCTAAGATCCCCCAGAAGGAGAAGCCTGTTAATTTAGCTGCTATAAATACAGGACCTCCTACTAGCAGGTCACTCCTAAGACCCGCTGCATGAAACTGGACTATAGTGACAGCTCCTTTACTCTGTCTGTGTGTGTGTGGGTGTGGGTGTGTGCGTACATTCCTTCAAAGTTGGCTGGCTAGCCTCCGGCTCAGTGGTGCATGGTTTGTGGTGCCACCATTGACAAAGACATTTGGACACATTTTAGATATTTTTCTCCCCCCCTCCGCCCCCCTTCTCTTTTTTATGTTTATGGCTCACAACTAATGGTTTTGTTCTGATCGAATAATGTCGCCATATTCTTTTCCACAAAACAGCGTGGTGTTTTCGGCCAGTTTGCATTGATATGAAAGAAGGTTAAACAACAGATCTGACAGATTTGACATTTGAGAGGCAGTTTTCTACAAAAGTCAGATATTTGATGACATGGTGAATTGCTTCAACGATTAATTGATCATCTAAGTTGTCATCAATGAACTTTGGTCTCCTTTCTCTCGCAGTCAAGGACTGGCATTGCCTTTTCAGTCAGTGAAGGGGTTTATTTAACTGGCAGGCTTATTTGCGGAGCTACATTGTGTTCAACATCCACAGTGTCGATTTTACACCACTCTAGACTCATCATTATCTTCGTCAGTATAAGTACGCTCAATCATGCTCTCATTTGGTCTGATAATTCTTCATTCTGGCAGTGTCTCCGAGGAAAAGTCTGCTAGTAATCACCACCTTTTTTTTAGATTTAATTTTTTTTACAGTTTACTGTTATTGCAGCAAGTGATACTGTAACACATGCCAAACTATTACCTACAGTGTTTCAATGTGTTGGTGGTTTGGTTTAGAGACAGAATATTTGGATTCTTATGTGTGATTTACAGCTGTTGGTGCAGCTTTCACCATCATGCTGAGCAAGTGTGGTAATATGCCAAGAAGCATCTTTTTTTCTAAGAGTAAGCAACACAAAAGCTCATTTTGATGTGCACTGCGTCCCAGCGAGAATCTGCATCCGAATGCAGACTTTTATGTCCGGACTGCATTCATTCCTCTCCCACTGCGCCTCTGTTGAACAAAGCGTGGGACTCGTGCTAACACAGAGACAGGTAGAAAGGGGGAAAGGGGGTGGTGTGGAGGAGAAGAAAGAAAAGCGGATTGAGGACGGTGAAGTGGAACGGACGGCATGTGAGAGAAGGCGGAAGAAAATGAGCAGTGAAAGTGTAAAAGCTTAAATCAAAAGAATAAAAAATTCATACGAATCAGAGAGAGAGAGAGAGAGGCGATAAATGAGAAATAGCAGAGTAGAGGAGAAGAAGGTGCATTTATCAGGCAGAGAGAGAGAGGGGGGCGGGAAAAGAAGGGCAAAGAGAGCATTAGCGATTATTTGTGGGGAGAGTGTGAGCTTGTTAATAGATCACTGAAGAGGACCAGCGCACGCGCACACACACACACACACACACACACACACACACACACACACACACACACACACACACACACACCCCAGCAGTCGGGTGGATGTTGGACTTCATTTGTTCATTCATTTATTATAAAAACCTTCATTTCTTCCTTTTTGTTTTAACCAGTTCTTTATAGATGAGCGTACTGATCAATATTCCTTGGATTGAAGCCACTGATGTGCAAATTCATGATTCAAAGGTGTCTTTTCAGCTTGGAAAGAGTGCTGGCTCGAGCACTCAAGGGCAACCTGGCTTTGCTCTTGCTTGGTCTTTGTTTGATTCTTTGGGTCCCTTTGTGCGCTCTCATCCCTCTCACCTCACATGTTAGTTCTTCCCCTCACTGTCATCTGTTTCAACTTCATGCGTTCAGTGTTTTTGTAGCGCTTACAGAGTGAAGAGGGGCTCAGAGATTTGTTTATACTCTGGACAGCATCACCAGAGGCCAAGCCAGACAGTTCAGGATTGATGAACCTTTTCTGTCTGCACGTGTTTGGGTCGGTGAGTGTGCAGGGTTTTCCCTGCCATTATAAGGCTTAGGTGCAGCACCCAAGCCATTTTGGTCACCACCTAAGAATGAATGTAAAATCCACGTGAGAAGCAAAAGTAACTAAAAGACTTGACCAATCTAATGGTTGGAGTTGGTCCCCAGTGGACTGCTTTAAAGGAGAACTCCGGGCAAGTTTTCCGTTAAAATTGATTGCTATATGTGTATGAGTACTGCCGATAGCAAAAAAAAAAACGAGCCGAATCGGTGCTAGCAACACGGAGCTGCTGCAGCTAATGCCGAGAGCTCCCACTCAGCTAAACGGCAGTTATGGGGGCATAAGATAAAGAGTGCCTTTGTGCCTCTTAACAGACAGAAAATGCAATTAAAATGTCTGTGCAACATGAACAGGGCCCTTACATGACAAGAAGATGCATTTAGCAACTTAGCCATTGTTTAAATTCACCTACCCTCTTAGCTGCTAGCTGCCGTCTGGGATGAGTGAGTGTGTTCAGCCAGGCTCCGGTAATAATCATCACGCAGCAGTTCCATGTGTATTTGTAGCATATATATCCATTTTGTGTGCTGTAGTTGGTGAATATGAGTCTCTGCTGTGGCGAATTGTGTGGTAGTTTCCTTAGCCAGGCTAGCAGTCCTGACCGGCATCCAGCTTCTACTTCCACCCCGCCTCCCTCGCCTGCCGCGCCGACAACAATCCACAGGCGCCCGCTGGTCTGGTGGAGGTCCTCCAGCGGACAGTTCATGCTTTTGCAGCAAAATTTTGAGGTTTATTCCCCCCTCAAAAATAGGTAAATTTAGTTTAATAATATTGTATTTTTTTTTTTTCTTTTGGCAAAGCTGCTTGAAGAAAGGGACAGTGGTTAGAAGTGTGTATGTGTACATCTGTGTGTCTGGGCTCTCTCATTTGGGCAGCAGAGGTTTAACGTCTGACAGCTTCATTTTTTATTCTCTCACTTGAGATGTGCTGCTCCCTCCGTGGTGTGGGTGTGTGTGTGTGTGTGTGTGTGTGTGTGTGTGTGTGTGTGTGTGTGTGTGTGTGTGTGTGTGTGTGTGTGTGTGTGTGTGTGTGTGTGTGTGTGTGTGTGTGTGTGTGTGTGTGTGTGTAGTGACACTAAATGATTCAGCATCTCCGTGTCTGCTCAGCGGGGGTATGCTCGTCGGCAAGAGGGCAAAAGGCCACATTTGGAGTTTTGAATAATATCCATGCCACCACTCTGACACACACGCACCACTGAACACAGACTCCTGAGTGCGTTCAGAGACGCACCTCACTAATGTATCCACAAGAGACCTGTAATCTAATGCAGGCACTCTTGATGTCTTCTTCTATTCTCCATTTCTTCCATTCTTGCCAGAAAGGGCCTTCTTTGTATCACTATCTGTTAGAGAAGTCATGCCTATTCTCTACCTCCCTTAATTCACCCCTTGCACTTCTCTAATAATGTCTTCCTCCATTTCCCAAAGACAAAACTCTGTGTGTGTCATTATCTGTCATTTAAGCCTCATTTCCCTTACAGTCGCTCTTTCTTCCGCTCTCCCCCCTCCCCCTCCACCAATCCTTGCCCCTTTGCAGGACAGCGATATCCAGAAGAAGATCGACCATGAGATCCGGATGCGTGACGGAGCCTGCAAGCTGCTGGCCGCCTGCTCCCAGAAAGACCAGGCGCTGGAGGCGGCAAAGAGCCTGCAGACCTGCAGCACTCGTATCATGGCCTACATGTCGGAGCTGCAGAGGATGAAGGAGGCTCAGGTCATGCAGAAAGTAACGCGGAGGTCTTCGGATGCAGGGCCAATGGACAACAGACTCCCGTGCAAAGGAAAAGTGGCCATCTCAGGCAAGTAAAACCTCATTTTATTTATATACTGTTGGAGATTTAGCCATGGACCAGCAATATTTAAGGGGTGTTGAGTCTTTGTGATCGCTTTAGTTTTACGATTTAATGCAGAGCTCCTCTTGTCAGGCAGAGGCTAGTCTCACTTTGACAGACCATCCACACCGCTGCGGAGTGGAGGAGGGTCTGGCTAGGCCACACAGCATTCCTGGTTTATTGGCTTTTCCTTAAACCAATGACAATCGCCATGGGTGGTGCTAAGCTCCGCACCAAACCGCTGTAAAATAGTTGTGCGAGAGAAAACTTAGATTGGACAGATAGTCTAGCTAGCTGTCTGGATTTACCCTGCAGACATCTGAGGAGCAGTCAATCATAGTCCTCATAAATCCACCAGAGTTTACGCCAACACAAAGAAAGCGGAAGGAAACGGACATCGGCGAAAATACATGCATCCGGTGGAATTTCCTGCAGCACCGGAGCAATCCCGGAAGTGCCATGGACTAGGCAGAGGCTGGCTTGCAGATGCTGCCCACTGCAACATGACAGCGGGCAGTCAGACGAATGATTATGGAGCTGCTGTTTGCATCGCAGACGCACTGCAGAGAGAGAATTCACACCAGGGACACAAAGACAACAGAGGCTTTTTTTCAACTTGTTTTGTTTGTTCTTAGAACAAAGAGAGAGACCTGCAAAAGATTGTAAAGATATTTTGCCAACTATTTTGATAATTGATTAATTGGTTTGAAAGACAAATTCTCTGATTCCAGCTTGTTAAATGTGAATCTTTTCGAGTTTCTTCTCTCCTCTATAAATAATAATTGACAGATTAAATATTCATTATTTGCATCCCTAGAAATTTAATCTTTTTTTTTAAACAATGAATTTATTAAAGCTATAGTGTGTAGTTTCTGTCGCCCCCATGTAAACACAGCCACACGGAAAAATACAAAACGTGTTTTGTGAAGCTGATAGTTAACTTTGTAGCAACTCATTTGGCGATGGAGTGGCCCTGCCCGGAGGAAGCCCGGGGACCCCGTCTGGAGCAAGGCCCAGATGGCGGGCTCGTTGGCGAGCGCCTGGTGGCCGGGTTTGCCACGGAGCCCGGCCGGGCACAGCCCGAAAAAGCAACGTGGCTCCCATCTCTCCAGTCCATGGGCCCACCACCTGTGGGAGGAACTGCTAGGGTCGGGTGTCACATGGGTGGCAGTGAAGGTCAGGGGCCTCGACGGACCAGACCCGGGCAGCAGACGCTGGCTCTGGGGACGTGGAATGTCACCTCTCTGTGGGGGAAGGAGCCGGAACTGGTGCGGGAGGTGGAGCGCTACCGGTTAGATCTGGTGGTGCTTACCTCTACGCACAGTCTCGGTTCTGGAACCATACTCCTGGATAGGGGTTGGACTCTTTTCTTCTCCGGAGTTGCCCAGGGTGTGAGGCGCCGGGCGGGTGTGATGATGGGACACTGTTGACCTCAACTGAGGAGGTAATAGGGCGGTGGAAGGAGCACTTTGAGGAACTCCTGAATCCGACTAATACGCCCTCTATGTTAGAGGCAGAGCTGGAGGATGATGGGGGATCATTGTCAATTTCCCAGGTGGAGGTCATTGATGTAGTCAAACAACTCCACAGTGGCAAAGCCCCTGGGATTGATGAGATCTGTCCAGAAATGCTCAAGGCTCTGGGTGTGGAGGGGGTGTCCTGGTTGACACGCCTCTTCAACATTGCGTGGAAGTCTGGGACAGTGCCAAAGGAGTGACAGACCGGGGTGGTGGTTCCCCTTTTTAAAAAGGGGGACCAGAGGTAGTGTGCCAATTACAGGGGGATCACACTTCTCAGCCTCCCTGGTAAAGTCTACTCCAAGGTGCTGGAAAGGAGGGTTCGGCCGATAGTCGAACCTCGGCTGTAAGAGGAACAATGCGGATTCCGTCCTGGTCGTGGAACAACGGACCAGCTCTTCACTCTCGCAAGGATCCTGGAGGGAGCCTGGGAGTATGCCCAACCGGTCTACATGTGTTTTGTGGATCTGGAAAAGGCGAATGACCGGGTTCCCCGGGAGATACTGTGGGAGGTGCTGCGGGAGTATGGGGTGAGGGGGTCTCTACTCAGGGCCATCCAATCTCTGTACAACCAAAGTGAGAGCTGTGTCCGGGTTCTCGGCAGTAAGTCGGACTCGTTTCAGGTGAGGGTTGGCCTCCGCCAGGACTGCGCTTTGTCACCAAACCTGTTTGTAACATTTATGGACAGGATATCGAGGCGTAGTCGGGGTGGGGAGGGGTTGCGGTTCGGTGGGCTGGGGATCTCATTGCTGCTCTTTGCAGATGATGTGGTCATGATGGCATCATCGGCCTGTGACCTTCAGCACTCACTGGATTGGTTTGCAGCCGAGAGTGAAGCAGTTGGGATGAGGATCAGCACCTCTAAATCGGAGGCCATGGTTCTCAGCAGGAAACCGATGGAATGCCTTCTCCAGATAGGGGATGAGTCCTTACCCCAAGTGAAGGAGTTCAAGTACCTTGGGGTTTTGTTCGCGAGTGAGGGGACAATGGAGCGGGAGATTGGTCGGAGAATCGGCGCAGCGGGTGCGGTATTACATTCAATTTATCACACCGTTGTGACGAAAAGAGAGTTGAGCCAGAAGGCAAAGCTCTCGATCTACCGGTCAGTTTTCGTTCCTACCCTCACCTATGGTCATGAAGGCTGGGTCATGACCGAAAGAACGAGATCCAGGGTACAAGCGGCCGAAATGGGTTTCCTCAGGAGGGTGGCTGGCGTCTCCCTTAGAGATAGGGTGAGAAGCTCAGTCATCCGTGAGGAGCTCGGAGTAGAGCCGCTGCTCCTTTGCGTCGAAAGGAGCCAGTTGAGGTGGTTCGGGCATCTGGTAAGGATGCCCCCTGGGCGCCTCCCTAGGGAGGTGTTCCAGGCACGTCCAGCTGGGAGGAGGCCTCGGGGAAGACCCAGGACTAGGTGGAGGGATTATATCTCTAACCTGGCCTGGGAACGCCTCGGGATCCCCCAGTCGGAGCTGGTTAATGTTGCTCGGGAAAGGGAAGTTTGGGGTCCCCTGCTGGAGCTGCTCCCCCCGCGACCCGATACCGGATAAGCGGACGAAGATGGATGGATGGATGGATTGAATGTAACAAAAATGTAAAAAAGATCCGCACTAAAGTTTTAATTTTTATTGCAAATACAATTTTCATCAACCCCCCCCACCCGAAAATACTGGTTAGCTGATTGGATAAACCATCTGTCTATCACCTATGTTGGTGATAGACGGGCCAAATCAACCAATCAGATCCACGAAGCGTATGAAAATACAACCACAAGCCCGCTCCTGCTGCTGCAGGCAAAGCATAGCTCGTTTGACTTCTTTTATTATTTGAACTGTTAAAAGCCCCCCTAGGGACAGTTGATGCGAATTAGCCATGGCTACAAACACTGTGATACAGGCATCGGATTTTTATTTATGTAATAATCTATGTTTTTTGTATCTGTCCCTATTTAAATAAACTACAAATAAATAAATAAATAAATTCAGAGCTCCTCTTGTCAGGCAGATGCTGCACACTGCAACATGACAGCGGGCAGTCCGATGAATGGTTATGGAGCTGCTCTGTTTGCATCGCAGACGCAGTGCAGAGAGATAATTCACACCAGACAACAGCTTTATTTTTTTGAACTGTTTAGTTTGTTTTTAGAACACGATGAGAAGGTAAAAAAAATAAATATGAATGAGATGTGTGTGGGTTTGTGGGTGGAAGTTCATGGGGGCACTGCTGCATGCCTGGTACACCAATGGAGAGCATACGACGCACACGTACACAGAGCGTAATTAACTGTAGAAACTTTAGCCAGTGTTTGGGCAGGGAGACACACCGTCTGTCTGTCAGATGCACAAATATCAGTTAGACAGCAAGGGTGATTAACATTTTTGTGGCCTAATCCCATGTCTGTTGTCGTTACAGATCTTCGGATCCCTCTCATGTGGAAAGACACCGAGTACTTCAAGAACAAAGGAGGTGAGGAGCCACCTCTGTATGCATGTGAAGCAGTACATTGATGGAGTTCTGACGATTTACGCCTGTAGGATTTATTAATGATTGTTGAACGTTAAATGTGCTTTGCATAATCACACGGGGGGAGCGTGGGATTCCTCATGACACGAGCAAAAATCATACAAAAAAGTCATTGTGTGCACATCCCACCTTCTGGCAGGTGTGACACTGCTTTAAACTCCCATATTTAATGCAAAGGCAACGTTTTGACCCTGCTGGGTCTTCTTCAGGCCTTTTTATCACTGGCTCGAGGGTGGAACAATAATTTGGGCTTTGAGTTTCATATTTCAAAAATCTGCTGAGCCATTGAACTGTGCAGACAGACCACACAGTATGACATTTTATTCCTACTCTATGCAGAGCACAGTTCCTGGAGCTGATTAATACAATCTGTTGCAGCTTTTACCACATATCTCCGTATTTTCCAGGAACAGATTTTTCTAGACATGAGAAACTCCTGGCAGCACCACCTGACCTGCTGTTCGGGCCTGCTGGCTTTGCCTCTTGGCTCTGAGAAGCAGCAGCACACAGGTGCTAAACTGGGTCATTATTAATAGGGCATTTGAAAACAAATGAAGTCTGTTGGGCATTTAAGGAACTCCCTTTTTTTATCCTGTGGAATATAACCGTGAACCAGTTCATATTAAAATGGTTTTATGGCATTTCAGAATCCAATAGTGCATGGAAAAAGATGGTAATATGGTCATCTTTAGATTGACTATTTGCTATCCCGCCTCCTCTGGATAGAGTCAATGTGGGTTAACCCCTGTGCAGTCATTATAACAGCCCCAGAGCGCCTTCTCTCCCCTGCTAACTTGAATGGAATTAATCTGCATGACCTGTGCATATAAATGAACTCAAGAGACAGGTAGTAGACTCTTAACAAAGCTTAATGAGGCTGTTATTCAAGGCCATTAAGCACACCGAGACATAAACTGAGCCCAGCAAGGTGAGGAAGAGTAAAGCATGTTCCTCTGTCACGTGTCCAATCGCATTTCAAGCAGAGTGTTGAGCTCATACTTGGAATAATAAGTGTGAATATTAAGTGTCAATGTGCCGTACACAGGGAGCAGGAGCAAACCACCTCTCTTAGCCTTTCCAGTTGTAACCTTGAATTTGAATGAGAAGTTGCAAAAACAGGCAATTAAAGAAAAGTAAGTAGACCGCCTGGTGGCGTGCTATTTATATTACATGTTGGTGTTGGTCTCAGCACAAGGATTCACCTTAGTCATTACTCAGACTCATAGGGAAACATGCCCAAAAACAGTATTATAGCTACTTTACAATGCATGTGTATTTCCCAAGCGGCAACTTCCAGGCCTGAAAAGTAAAGTAAATGCGGAAGTGCCTTAAACCTGCATTCTATCTAATTTCCACTGGTTCCAAAAACAAGTCAGTTTCTGTAGAAGTCTATGAGAAAATGAGCCTACTTCTCACTTGATTTATTATATATATGTGTTTATGGTCTCAATCACTACTGTCAAGACTTCTTCAACACAGCATGATGTTCATTTTGTAAATCATGGTCCCATTTATTTTAAAATAGACGATAAAGCAGGGGATGCTTTAGGATCTGTCAGTCAGGACAGAGGCTTAGCGATGCAAACCATGCTAACATGTTGGAAAATGCAAAAACAAACTAGAATCTAAAATCTAAAAAAATTAGATTCAGATCAGATTATATTGCTGGCGGAATTTCCGACGGAACTCGTGCAAACATGGAAGTGAACGTCGTAGAAATATAGACTAAGATGTCACATGAATGCAATGTTTCACAGATTTTCCTCTTTCTCTTTGTTCTGCCCTTCCTCCTTGCCTTTTGTAGAGCTTCATCGTTGTGCCGTGTTCTGCCTGCTGCAGCTGGGAGGAGAGATCTTCGACACAGACATGGTGATAGTGGACAGGACACTTACCGACATCTGCTTTGACAACACCATTGTATTGTAAGTCATCTGTCTGCCACATAAACGGTAATACTCAACATAAAAAAAAAAAAACACTGATATGGTAATGTTCATCGGGTGTGTATCTTTTTATGCAGTAATGAAGCCAGCCCGGGCTTTGAGCTGCGTGTTGAGCTGTATAGCTGCTGCTCAGAGGACGACTACTCTGCAGGGAGCACGCCGAGGAAACTAGCCAGCAAACTGAGCTCGTCGCTGGGGCGATCAGCTGGGAAGAAGTTCCGGGCAGCAATGGAACCTGGGCCATGTAGTCCCGTTAGCAACGGAGGCGCAGCTCCTCTTTTGTTGCCAGTTCCCTCTGTACCGTAAGTTTAAAATATTAGCTAAGGCTGTGCGATATGGGGAAAATATGTGATATGCGATAAGGTAAATAAACCGATATTAAATGTGTAATGAGCTCTGCATTTCTTCTGATACCAGTATTCTGCTAAAAATACAACAAATTGCTTGTTGAATTTAAAACAAATAAAAGGAAATCCTTTCCAACGTCCTTTTTATTGAACAAATTGAACATTGAATTGAAAATAAAAGGGAATGATTATGACATTTTATAGTGCAGTTTTCTAACTCAAAGAAATCTCAGTGCAAGTTGATATTGCAACGACGATATAAAAAAAGATATATTGTGCAGCCCTATTAGCTAGTTTGTATTTTATAGCAGATAAATATTGACTAGAGGGAGAACGGAGAGAGAAATAATACGTCAGTGAGAGCCAGTAGGCATCTTTATGAACATCCGTGCTCAAACGCAGAATACATTTCTTTTCCATCTCTTGTGTGTTGACAGGGGCCCTAAGTACCACCTCTTAGCTCATACCACCCTGTCGCTGTCACACGTCCAGGACAGCTTTCGCACACATGACCTCACCATCTCAGGCAACGGTGAGTGGCAGCCTCAATCAATCTGTCTCCTTCAACTTCCTTCGTTCTCTTTCCTCTGCCAAGGCAGCCATCTGTCTGTTTTTTGTGCTTCTCCCACTCATCACTGTCTCACTTCCCTTTCTTTTGCATTCTAATAATTTCCCTTTAAACCGAGCGTACCGTGCGTCTTCTCTCACCCTCCCTCCTTCCCCCTGCCTCTGTGTCCTCCCATGTTCTCTGACAGGCAGCCATTGTGAAGGCCGCAGTAAAAACGGCTGTGCTCATGAGGTGACTGCTGTGTAAAGCTGTAATGATGTGGGCTAACAAGGGCCCGGACCCTCAGACAGACAGGCCCCTAGTGTTTTATTCATTGGCCCTTCAGCCTGCTGTAAAGTTTCATTGCTGCACTTCATGACACTCCCTGCAGCTGCCAGTCTTTTACACCCCTGTGCCTTGTTTTGTATGCTGTAGGGGGGCAGTGTTAGGAGGGGAAGAAGTGTGTGTGTGTGTCTCCGTACGTGGATGCAAATGTTTGTGTGTGAATTTTGAATGTCGTGTGGGAATGTTTTTATTTATTCATGGTGTTTATTTTCGCCCATCTCTATCTCTGTCTCTCTCCCTCCCTCCCTGTAGAAGAGTGCTCGTATTGGCTGCCGCTCTATGGCAGTATGTGTAGCCGCCTTGCAGCTCAGCCTCACTGTATGACCCAGCAGATGATGAGTGGATGTTTGAGAGTGAAGGTAAGTTGGCAGGTGTGCGAATGCGTCATTTTCAGGGGAACTATTCCTCTCACGGTTTTCAGTCAATTCTGGCTTTTGTCCTGGTTTATTTCTGTCTTTTTTTTTTTTCCTCCTCCTCCACTTCCCTCCTCTCCTCCTTATGTTGCCATCTCTCTTTTTTGTGATACTAGTACATAGGGTGATTAAGCCTGCACGATAAATCGTTCTAAAACTCGACCTCGATTCGCCCCTGTTTGCGAATTAAATTTTTAAATGACTACTACTTTCTTTTGTGAGTTTTAAACATAGACTGTATAAAATAGGTTTTAAAGCGCTCCCAAGCACTGCAACGCCCTCCCTTCTAGGTTCTCACAGGGTGAGAGTTCAGGGCTTCACCCTCAGCCAATGACAAAGCGCCTTTTAGTCACGTGTTTCACTCGTCGAGTGAGCGCGGTAGCTCGGAAAGCCTTCGAGGCTGCAGCATCGTCTAACTAGCCTTTATTTTCTTTATTCATCGAAGCCTCTATGTTTACAGGCTCGTGGTGATGCGCAGTGTGCTATAGGTGCTATTTTTTTTTGTCATGGTTCATGTGTGCAATAAACATTACACTTGGTGAGGAAAAAAATAGTGGCAGAGAATCATGATATCAATTCTAAGCTAAAAAATCGTGATTCATATTTTCCCCCGAATCGTGCCGGCCTAAGGGTGATGTTACAATTTAATGGATTGTCAGTAAAGTAAATGAACCTTACACATGCACGTGCCTTCGTCAATATAAAACTAGTGATCAATTGCATGAGAAAACAAAATAAAACAAATAAAACAATATTTGAACGAAGAAAACAAAGAAATGGATAAATGAAACAAAAAGAATCCTAATTTCTGCCTCATCCCTCAAATCCCTCCCTTTGGATCCCAACCCACCTGCCCCCGACCTGGGGCGTTTCTCTTTGTGTATCTCTCTCTGTCTCTTACTCCACACCTGACTCATCTTTTTCTCTATCTCGCAGCAGGTGGGCGGTGACCCTCAGAGTTGGACAAAAGTGTACGGCGCTCTAAAAGGAACGAGCCTTTTCTGTTACCACCGGCAAGAAGACGTGGAGGCCAATGTTGAGCCGGCTTTCACTATTGCCATCAACAAGGTCAGCATTCAGCAAAGGAGTCGCGTGAAGACAGAGAAACTATCTGGAAATGGAGTTTAACACTCCAGAGGTTTACCCAGCCTTACAGAACCCATACCGTTGTGTTGTTTTCGGTAATGCCCGAGGCCGCGGTAGCGAAGATGGAAAGGAACTGGGCTTGTGGATCGCTGCCAGTTTGAATCTCAAGCCAACCGGTAGACTCTGAGCCAAAAAAGTACATAAGAAATTAGCTCTTCTCTTCCCTCAAGCAAGGCACTTAGCCCTCAGTTGCCCCCGGTAGAGCTGCTCAGAAGCCAAGAGTAGACAAAAACAACTGTGGTTCTGTTGCTCAGCTTTCAGGTGTAACTGTGTAAAGGCTAGAAAAGAAGCAGGCACATCCGGATAAAAGGCTTTAAAGATGCCAACATGAAATCTGTTCAATATGTTCTCGAAGTCTTTGAGAAACGGTGTACAATAAGACACAGTATCTGCCGCATCCAACTAGGAGATCAGATTGCTCTCATCCCCTCCAGTTTTTCCAAAGTGAAGAACAGTCAGCCAGTCAGGTTCTTGATCATCTTATTTCCTGTGTCTGTGTCTGAGAGTTGATGCGCCGCGGGGCTTCTCGTTCCTTCCATAGTGACTCATTCAGCCTTTTTGTAGCCTCTGACCCTGAGCTCACAGCGGATCTAAAGCCCAGTCAGTCAGATCAGATCCTTTTGGTAGTCAGTTGTCTCTCCTAAAAAAAGAGGAAGGAGGAGGGAGTGCAGCGTGACGAATGGAACAACACTGCCATCTAGTGGTCATAAACACACCCAGACACATTTAGAGTGTGGGAATTGGAAGTCTGCACCTTTTTGTTGGATAATTGCTGAAGGGAAATGGCTTGGAAAGAGGACTAATTAGTGGCTTTATTGGTGAGGGCTCATTTTCAGTGGGGATATACAATTACAATTGCCGTAATGATCACTTGTTGGAGCACATCATTTTGTTCATTCAGGAAGTGCTGGCATTCATCCCTTGAATTGTAGTGGTTTCGTGGCTGATGATTGCATTTATTTTTATTTTATTTTTTTGTCGCTCCCATGTTTCAGGAGACCAGAATACGTGCGTCAGAGAAAGACCCCCAAAGTAAAGTTCAGAATATCTGTATCAGTAACCAGTACGGAGGAGAGGAGGTCACACACACCCTGACAACAGACAGCCGGGACGACACACACCGGTGGATGGAGGCCTTTTGGCAACATTTCTATGACATGAGTAAGTACTTGCTTTGCTCCAACACAGAAAGTGTTTGATACATAGAGTCACTCACACATACTACCATAGATACTTAATGGATTCAACTTTAAGGAAATATTGGCCCAATCCAAGGGCGTAGCAGACACGAGGTACTTTCCATATCGGTGCCCTCTGTCCCCCACACTTAACGCGTCTGAGTTGATTTGAACACGCCATAAGTAGGCGACGTGCACATTACTCAGGTTGTGTCAGTTGGTTGATGGACTCATGTATATAATATATAATAAAAAATATATAAAAAGAATTATAAGGAGGAAAACTCAATTAAATATGCAATAATTAAGATCAGTGAATATGATGGAATAGTGGCATTAGGTTTGGGCTATTACGAACAAAAATGTCTCCGAAGGGGCATGCCCCCGGACCCCCCTACACTAAAGGAGTAAAAGAGTATGGAACCGTTTATGGAAATGTCAGTGTTTCCATCAATCATAAATAAAATGTAGGCTACTCAGAATCCGCGATTAGGAGAGACAAATGGGAGAGGATCTTTCAATAAAATCCTCCTCTTTGAACAATCTGTCCCCCTCACTTTGGAAAATTAGGGCTATACGCCCCTGGCCCAATCCCAATCTCCACCCTAAAGCGGGATTTATGGTCCTGCGGAGGCTCCACGCAGAGCTTTCACCGTAGCCTACGTAATTGGCCTGAAGTTTATTCTTGTGCGTCGTGTGTGCGTCGATCTCTTTTATGGAATAGCAGGGCCAGCGTGTGTGTGTAGAGTCTGGTGAGTGTGTGGTAGAGTGAGTGAGAGAGTGACGGTGTTTAGCTTCGGAGCGAGTAGCTAGAGGCCTAGTGGAAGAGAAACAAAGTGTCTCCTCCGTTCTTTCTGACCACGGTGGGAAATCTGTAGCGGGAAAAGTTAACCCTCTCCTTGATTTCATGTTGTTTATGGAGAAGGAGAACCAGGAAATGAGGAGGGGGGGGGGATGCAACGCTACCAAGCCACGGCCAAGCGAACCAATCAGTTGTTGTGCTTGCACCCTCCTTGTTTACATTTACTTTAACGCTTTCAGGCTTCCCCTGGTTAACCCCCTTGTGTTTACGTCACAATGCTATGAACTGTGGGCACTTCCCTCAGGCGAAGTCTGCAGAAATGTGCTCTTATGAAAAGGGTGCATAAAGGGCTCAAAATGTCTGCGAGAGAGCCCTCACAGACTTGGCGGGAACGGGCCTCAGAGTGAGTGTGGACATCGAGATTGGGCACTATTGTATAATAAATAAAATAAAGTACATCGTCTTCTATATTCTGGCTCTGCTGCTTGGTTCGTTGAAAGTGACAGTTTGTCTCCAACACACAGGCCAATGGAAACAGTGCTGTGATGACTTAATGAAAATTGAATTGCCATCGCCAAGGAAACCGGCCCCTGCCACACCAAAACAGGGCTCGCTCTATCACGAAATGGGTAAGACCTCTCCCTGATTATATCACTGTGGGATATGCAATTACAAAAGGTTGTTAAAAGGCGGGGAAAGAAAGCACCTGGCCTGCATTGCATGTGACTGTGTGTAGCTTTAATTCCTTGGGTCCATGTGCATGAGAGATGCTGTCGCAATTAAAATTTCCTCTCCGAAATCTCAAACTCACACTCTGCTTGACTTCTCTGTACTGTAGAATAGAACGGGCCTTATCTCTGACACGCTGACTCACTCTCTGTCTTCTGTTTCTCTGTTCCTCTTTGTCCTTTCCAATTTTCCTCGTGTGTCCGGAATCCATCACTCCTTGGCTCTGCCTCTTTTATCCTTCTTTATTATATCCTTGTGTCCTCCTCATACATTATTCACGATCAACGGCACATCTTTCATCAACAATCACCATTCATTTTTAACGGGGGAATTGTTTTCATCCTCCAACAAATCTTTTTTTTTTTCTCCTCTCATCATGCCTTAACATTCATTTATTTAATAAACCCTTCTCTCATGACCATCCAAACACTGAACGCCTCCTGTTGCACACCTCCTATCACCTCCACCCCTTTCCCTTTTCTCGCCAACCCCCGTCCCCAAACCCTCTTGGTTTTCCTAACCTGGCTGGCAGCCCCTCTTGCAACCCCCTCCTCTGAGGGTCTTCTGCTGCAGGATAACGCTGTGTCTGCTGAGATTCGCGCTCTGCTCTCGTCCTATTACAACGACAGGTGAAGTAACAGGAGTAAGGCTCCACAGAAATGGTGTCGTGGTAAATGTTGCCATCCGGGATTTACTGCAAAAAAACAAAAAAAAACACGATCCGCCTCATGTGGCTGATAGTGAGTAGATTCTGCAAAAATATCACAGGACAGGTTCTTTTTGTTTTATCATAATTAAATAAACATTAAAGTGCTCATATTATTTTTGTTTTTTTGCTTTTTCCCTATCCTTTATTCTGTTCTATATCTTTTTGTGCATGTTATAGGTTTACAAAGTGAAAAAGCCCAAAGTCCACCCCAAAGGGACTTACCATCTCCAACAGAAAACACTGTTCACAAACTGCTCCAAACAGCTCTGTTGTAGTCCAGCCTTTACTTCAGAGACCAACGTGGTCACTTTGTAACACACATTATAATGCTCGCCTAGCTGCTAGCGTGGCACGCCCTCATACTCTGCTTCTGACTGGCTAGTAGTCCTTACCTAGCTACTGTCAGGGCATGCCCTCATACTCTGCTTCTGACTGGCTAGTAGTCCTTACCTAGCTACTGTCAGGGCACGCCCTCATACTCTGCTTCTGACTGGCTAGTAGTCCTTACCTAGCTACTGTCAGGGCACGCCCTCATACTCTGCTTCTGACTGGCTAGTAGTCCTTACCTAGCTACTGTCAGGAACCCTCATACTCTGCTTCTGACTGGCTAGTAGTCCTTACCTAGCTACTGTCAGGGAACGCCCTCATACTCTGCTTCTGACTGGCTAGTAGTCCTTACCTAGCTACTGTCAGGGCATGCCCTCATACTCTGCTTCTGACTGGCTAGTAGTCCTTACCTAGCTACTGTCAGGGCATGCCCTCATACTCTGCTTCTGACTGGCTAGTAGTCCTTACCTAGCTACTGTCAGGGCACGCCCTCATACTCTGCTTCTGACTGGCTAGTAGTCCTTACCTAGCTACTGCACATGTGCGACTCCCAACAAAGGTGGAACAGAAGTGAGATGTCTCACTCTGTAGCTAAAACAGAGAGCTCAACACACAGGGTGAAAAGAGGAGCTGCAGCAATGTGCAGAAAAACAAAAATATGGTGTTTTTTTAAAATTAAACCATGTAAAGCTATTCTGGTACAACCTCTAAATACAATTATGAACCTGGAGATGAGCATAATATGAGCACTTTAAGAGGTGCAAAGTTCAAATTTACAAGACATAATTAGTTTAGTGTTGTTGTTATGTCTTTAATTATGCTGCACAACTTTTCAATGAATTAGCAGACATAGAAAAAATCTGAACATTTCTAATTTCTCTGCAATTTTTTTCTTACCTACTCAAGAATGCATTCATTAAGAAACATTTCATGAGCTGGGAATATGTATCTGAATCTATTCATAATCTTTTATTTTAAAAATTTAAACCATCATAATCCCCAAATATTAAAAAAATGTGTTGTGATAAGTAAATAGTATGTTGAAAAATTCCATAAAAAAGATTAAAAAAAATAAATAGATAAGAAACATTTTGAATTCATCTCAAGTTATGACTGGATTACCAGTTCACATTACAATTTGAAAAACCAAGCCCAGTGCATAATAATGATCAACACAAAAAATTAAAGATTAAGACGTGCAAAATTGAAATTTACAAGACATTGTATTTATTATGTTGTTATTCTGCACAACTGTACAATACATTACCAGACATACCTAAACCCAAGAATACATGAACTACAAATGTCCCTAAATTTATCCATAACCCATCCTTCCAGTGAGATGGAAATATTCATTTATAAAGAAACATTTCATGAACTGTGAATATATGTATCTGTATCTATCCATAATCCATACATCCAGTGATATTTCAAAATGTATTCATTTTGCAGTTAAACCTTTCTCATCCTCGCCTGGGTAGCTCACCTGGTGTATAGAGGTTTACTCCTCGACGCAGCGGCCGCAGGTTCGACTCCGCCCTGCGGCCCTTTGCTGCATGTCATTTCCCCTCTTCTCTCCCCTTTCATGTCTTAAAAAAAACTATCTTTGAAAGAAATTGAAAAGAATATTAAGACACAACATTTAAATTAATCTCAAGTTCTGACTGGATTGCCAGTTCATGTTCCAAATTTCAAGAACTTCCAAAAAAAATAGGCTCAAGCCCAGTACATAATAATAATAATAATAATAATAATAATAATAATAATGAGTTTTGCTGCATCTCTCCTGCAGTTATTGAGTCGTCTGACGACCTGAGCAGCACCGTGTCGGACATCCTGGCTCGGAGGATGCAGGAGCTGGAGCTCCGCAGCCAGCTGGGCACCTCTCCCACCTGGATGTCTGTGTTTGAGGAGAACAACCCCATAAGCGCTGGCCGCCCCCGTCCCTGTACCTCTCGCCTCTCTGGCCACAGCCCCTGCACCCCTCATCGCCTGCCCCGGAGCCCCGTGAGCCCCCACCGCTGCCCCCAGCTGAGCCTGCTGTCCTCCGATGCGAGCCTGACCTCGGACAGCGACAGCCACTGCAGCACCAGCCCCTGCTCTCACCGCCACGGCTGGCCCGAGCCCTCTTCAAACTTCTCTCTCTTGTCGTCTTCCCCGTCCCGCCTGAGGCCACGCACCCTGTCGCTGGATGCTAAGCTCAGCACCCTTCGAGGGAGGGGGTACGGAGGAGGAGGGACCCTCCAGTGCCCCTGCCAGCCTCCCGCCTCTTCGCTGCTCGCCCCGCTCCCCGTCTCCTCCCGTTCGCCCCGGTCACAGCGCGGCGCACAGACCACGCTCTCCTGCTCCAGCTCCACCTCCAGCAACAGCTCCGGCACCAGCGAGGGCAGCCACAGCCCCGAGTCGTCTGAGGGAGCCCCCTTCTCGAGGCCCTCCCCGGCTCGACGCAGCCTCAGGAACCTCAGGGCCAGGCTCGATCCTCGAAACTGGCTCCAGAGTCAGGTGTGAACTCGCCCCCGCCTGACGGACATTTAACGCTGGCCTAAAGGCAACAGTGCTCATTACACACGTGTGAACCGACCTCAGGCAGTCTGCTAGGCCACATGCACAGACCCTGAGGAGGTTAAGCTGCCTCTAGCCTGCCTCCTGCTGGAGGATGAATCATGAAAGACCCTCCTGGGGCAAACTGGAACGTCTTCTAACACAAAGGGACAGGGTGACATTCAGTGCATTTTGCTGGTTCGCCACAATTTTTGAAGATGGTCCAAAACTAAACGGGAGGTACTCTTGTTTGCTTTGAGAAATGACTGTGGTCACGCTGCTTGGGAGACAGTGATGCTAAGAGCTAAGGACTTGCTCCAGTTAACACGCCACACTGGGCCTACTGTCCGTCCTTGGAATCTTAATTAGAACTAGAACGTTATATTTGTTTTGTCCTCTGCATCAGCCATCCCGGCCACTCAAACAATGTTTCAAAATCATCTCCATTAATGCACTAGCAGTGTTTTTGACTGGATGCTTCCTATCTGTATTTGCGGTTTGCGGTGTTAATGCAATGAAAGCCAGCGAGCATGTGGCAAGATGAACATAAGGTATAGTCAGTCAAGAGTTTTCAAATGTTAGAAACTGTTAAGTGTGGAGGGGTATCGGTGTCTGTTGTCTGTACTGTGATATCTACTTCAGTGTACGCGTCTAATTATTCATACAAGAGATGCTCTTTGTGGTTCTCCTAAAATTACTATGCATCATTTTTTTTTTTTTTTTTTGGGGGGTGAGGTGATTTGATTTACAGTTCCAGTGTTGAACTACTTGAGATGATTTCAATGAATCTGGTGAAAGCTTAACTTTATGCAAGTGCTCATACATACTGTACTGTTATTACTGTGATCTCTTCAGGGCAAAAATCTGTGCTCCGGTCTTAACTTTCACACATTTACCTTCACACTTTTGACGGGCTGTCGTCAGCAGTAGGTTATAGATCCTTACACACATAGAAGAAAATCTAGGATAAGATGAAATTAATCAGTTTAAAGCTATAGTGCGTAGTTTCTGTCGCCCCAATGAGGAATTGTAAGTAATGACAACAACACATGGACTCATAGGAAGAGGTAATTCTCTTCACTCGAGTTTCTGCGCGGGAAAGTCGCCGGCCGCCACAATCTTCTGAACATAGTCACACTGAGAGATCCAGAGAGAGTTGTGTGGAGCTGATAGTCTTAATTAGCTTTGTAGCGACTCATTTGGCAACGGCTTGAATGTAACGGACGTTCATTAATATCAAAAAGCTACGCACTAAAGCTTTAAGTATAATCAAAGATGCTCTATTGAAAACTGAAGCCATTCTTGTAATTCTGCTACACTGTACACTGCAGTGTTGCGGGATTCCGTTACGGATAGTGGCAAAATGTGAAATATCCAGCAAATGTTATGCAACACAGAAACATTTCCTAGAAATTAGTTGATGGTGGCTGTATTCTGGGCAACTTTCTTTGAAGCTGAGAACTTACATGAAAGTCCAGTCAACCATTAGGTCATGAGAGCAAGAATAAAATGGTTTGTTTACACTGCCATCTATGTATTTAATTACCTAAGTTATATAAGAAAGCAATGTGACTCAAGGCGTCCATGTAAAAACAAATTTTATAGGAGGGTCTATGTCTCGGTCAGTGCAGTAAAAACTTTTTTCTTTTATTCCTCTGTCTTTATGGTTTACTGTTTGGTAACAGTTTCCCTCTTGAGAGGCTTAGAACTGGGGGCAACCATTTCGACTAAGAATTAAAACTGTCAGCTGTTTGAAAAACAGCATTTGTTACTGTAAATTCATTTTTATAAGTTAACATAAACCTCGCTTTGTCTTTTGTTACCTTATTGATTTTGTCATAAATGCAGCTACAGTGGTGTGAAAAAGTGTTTGCCCCCTTCCTCATTTCCTGTTCCTTTGCATGTGTGTCACACTTAAGTGTTTCGGAACATCAAACCAATTTAAACAAAAGTCAAGGACAACACAAGTAAACACAAAATGCAATTTGTAAATGAAGGTGTTTATTATTAAAGGAGAAAAAAAATCCAAACCATCATGGCCCTGTGTGAAAAAGTGATTGCCCCCCTTGTTAAAACATACTATAACTGTGGTTGTCCACACCTGAGTTCAATTTCTCTAGCCACACCCAGGCCTGATTATTGCCACACCTGTTCACAATCAAGGCATCACTTAAATAGGAGCTGCTTGACACAGTAAGGTCCACCAGAAGATCCTTAAAAGCTACACATCATGCCGAGACCCAAAGAAATTCAGGAACAATTGAGAAAGAAAGTAATTGAGATCTATCAGTCTGGAAAGGGTTATAAAGCCATTTCCAAAGCTTTGGGAATCCAGCGAACCACAGTGAGAGCCATTATCCACAAATGGCGAAGACATGGAACAGTGGTGAACCTTCCCAGGAGTGGCCGGCCGCCCAAAATTACCCCAAGAGCGCAGCGACGACTCATCCAAGAGGTCACAAAAGACCCCACAACAACGTCCAAAGAACTGCAGGCCTCACTTGCCTCAGTTAAGGTCAGCGCTCATGCCTCCACCATCAGGAAAAGACTGGGCAAAAATGGCCTGCATGGCAGAGTTCCAAGGAGAAAACCACTGCTGAGCAAAAAGAACATCAAAGCTCGCCTCAATTTCTCCAGAACACATCTTGATGATCCCCAAGACTTTTGGGACAACATTCTGTGGACCGATGAGACAAAAGTGGAACTCTTTGGAAGGTGTGTGTCCAAGTATATCTGGCGAGAAGGAACACTGCATTTCATAAAAAGAACATTATACCAACTGTAAAATATGGTGGTGGCAGTGTGATGGTCTGGGGCTGTTTTGCTGCTTCAGGACCTGGAAGACTTGCCGTGATAAAAGGAACTATGAATTCTGCTGTCTACCAAGAGATCCTGAAGGAGAATGTCCGACCATCTGTTCGTGTACTCAAGCTGAAACGAACTTGGGTTCTGCAGCAGGACAATGATCCTAAACACACCAGCAAGTCCACCACCGAATGGCTGAAGAAAAACAAAATGAAGACTTTGGAGTGGCCTAGCCAAAGTCCTGACCTGAATCCTATTGAGATGTTGTGGTATGACCTTAAAAAGGCCGTTCATGCTCGAAAACCCTCTAATGTAACTGAATTAGGACAATTCTGCAAAGATGAGTGGGCCAAAATTCCTCCAGGACGCTGTAAAAGCCTCATTGCACGTTATCGCAAACGCTTGGTTGCAGTTGTTGCTGCTAAGGGTGGCCCAACCAGTTATTAGGTTTAGGGGGCAATCACTTTTTCACACAGGGCCATGATGGTTTGGATTTTTTTTCTCCTTTAATGATAAACACCTTCATTTACAAATTGCATTTTGTGTTTACTTGTGTTGTCCTTGACTATTGTTTAAATTGGTTTGATGTTCCGAAACACTTAAGTGTGACAAACATGCAAAGGAACAGGAAATGAGGAAGGGGGCAAACACTTTTTCACACCACTGTATATTGATACCTGATGATTATCATAATGTTAACAGATGATGTGCAGATCTTTAACTGTTACGTAACATTGAATGTTATAACCTTGCAAGAGTTTCTCGTGTTAGCAGGCTCCGTGTTCTGCATGTACGCCCGCCCTAGAAGGCAAACGTCAAATGAGAAATGTGGGAATCTCATGTCTAAATAATATAACATTAAATATAATAAATGTTTTATCAATTCAAAACGGGCTCCTTCTTTTCACTTATCCACATCCGTGATCTTTTGAACAGAAATATTGCATGTAAGTCTGTCAATGGTAAGACCTTTTTAGTTGAAATCTGTGTATCTTACATTATGACTAATGTATGAATTTATTTCTTACTGATATTGACAAAGTAGCACATAATATACAAGTCTTAACATCTGTGTTCAGGCTCAGGGAAACTTTATTTTTCCACCACGATCACTTTTTCCTGCAGTGGTAGAGCTTTCTGTTAGATCAGTAAAGTACTTAAGGTGCTCTGCACTTTGAGCTCATAATAGTCAATCCAATTCTGTTCCTCTTTTCTATCTTCCTCCAGCAACTAAATCCTAAAGGATCCCATCTTATGTGACCCACTGAAGATGAAATTCCACAGAGAAGCTGCAGTTGTCTGTCTAGTAGACGGAACAAGAAAGGCAGGTAGAACAGAGGCTTTATTGTCAATGTTTCGATACCAAAGCCTTAGATTGGTCAATAGTACAAAGCACTGTTACAAATGTAGGAGGTAGTTGACACTGAGTCTTCACTGAGCATTGTAAAATGCATAGAGAAACACTATGGCCATACTGACTCTGCGTTCTGTTTGCAGTGCAGTGTTGTACCATTGTTGTGCTATTATAATTTCACAACTGCTTAAAGTATAAAACTCATACATAAATTCATATCCAACTCAAGAAAATACATATGCATTAGTATAGCAGAGAATCACACTATAAATACTTTATATTAATTGCTTCATGTGCTGCTGATTATTGACTTATGTAACCCAAGCGGGGCTTTTTACACAAAGTTTGGCAATTATATGACTTCTGTTGGATTACATAAATAAATGAATAAAATGTTACATCAAGTTACAGATAAATTAAGGGCATTTCCCCTCCATATTTAAATTAATCATCTTTCTTTGTGCACTTGTGCTTCCTCCAGCTCCATGATCCCCTCTCATGAGCAGGCACTCCGTGGGTTAAATGCGCGCAGCGCCACCCCAGCCAGAGTACCCCAGGCAAATGTGGAGAATTTTGCCGGGCACGTTCCAGCTCTGCTGATATATGTGGATGCAATCCGGTGGAGCCGCTTCGCACCAAAGGTGTTGTAGTGTCCTGGGAGGACTTGGTCAACCTGTTTAATGAATATGCCAGTTGTTAAACAATTTAAAAATGATGTACAGTGCATGCTGCATGCCATTCTAAATCATCAGTTGTGACTCAAGCATGATTTCTCTGGGTACCAATCTGTATCCATCAGAACATGGTACATAGCTCTGATTTAAGGATGATTATGACATTTAGCAACTCAAAAACAAATTCTGGAAATGACTTAAAGGTCCCATATCATGCTGATTTTCAGATTCATACTTGTATTCTGGGTTTCTACTAGAACATGTTTAGATGCTTTAATGTTCAGAAAACAAATTACCTTTCTCATACCATCTGTCTGAATATACCTGTATTCAATGAAATGCTCTGTTTTAGCGGCTGTCTCTTTAAGGCCACCTCCTGAAAAAGCCCAGTCGGCTCTGATTGGTCAGCGTTTCTGGGTCTTCCGCATCTGCACTCTCAATGTCTCTGCACCGTCATTGCACTCAGTAAATGACTGTAAAGGCATTGCAGCGGCACTATCTACCAATATATAGTGTAGTTGTGACATCACAATCGTACAAAGGTTCTGACGCCTCATTTAAAGGCTCAGTTTATGAATAAAAGCTGTGTGCATTTCTCTGTGGATTGAGTGTTTTGATACTTTCACAGTATTTGTATAGAACCTTGAACCGCATTATAATCAAAAAAGACATGGAAATCTCACTTTTTTACAATATGGGACCTTTAACTTATTATCTTTTCCAGTCTCCACATACATTTGCTGGAAAAACACTGCCGTTGGTGAACTGTAAAATTCCATTGTCACGGAGCGTCATCATTAAACTCTTTGTAAATAGTGCACTAAACCATCAAGCCTTCTTTTCTTATTGTTATGCCAGTTATATTGTACATATTTGCGTATTTATGTTACAATTTCTTTTACATTTATTGTTTATCTCCTTTTAATATTTTATGTTTATGTATGCACCATCAACAAAGGCAAATTCCTCGTAAATTACTTAATTGGCAATAAATCATTTTCGGATTCTAATTTTTAAATGTACATACTAGGGATCGACCGATACTGGTTTTTCAAGGCCGATACCGATTATTAGTAGTTAATGAAACCGATAACCGATATTTGGAACCGATTTGCATTTACAGTGAAAAAGTCAAAATTAAGATTTTGGAATGTTACAAAATCCAACACAAAACCTTGATTAAATTCTTTAAGCAAGTTTTTATATATTAGAAACTTTCAACATAATACCCAGTAAAATATAGTCAGATAGTGTTGTGGGCGGGACATTAAGTCAGACTCAGTGGTGAGTGAAACCAAAGCAGAGGGACAGACACAGAGCTGTAGCCGAGCCAAAGTAGTACTTTTTAATTCATTAACTTTATCGGTTATCAGGCTAATAAAACACAGATACAGATAATCTGCAAACTGCCAAAAAACGGCCCGATAATCGCCCAGGGCCGACAATCTGTCTATCCCTAGGACATACAACTCTGTCAAAAGCACTGCAACTATTAGGACTATTAGGATATTTTCATTATAAATCTAATAGTTTTTAGACGATGGGATTGGATACCTTGTGCATCAAATCTCTAAATATATCGGACCCAAGATAGTGGAACAATGAGCTGAAAAGGTGAGGCTACCCTCCCCCGGTGTGTATCTGGGTTACCTGTTCGCTGTCCACCAGCCCCACCAGGCGCTCACAACTGCTGATGTAGTCACTGACGCGGCTGTAGGGCAGCCAGTCAATCATGGCGCCGTCATACACTACATCTCCACTGAAAAGCAACTTATTGTCGCGGTCATGGAGGCAGATGCTGCCCCGAGAGTGACCGGGCATGTGCAGCACCGTCAGCTGCCTGTCGCCCAGGTTGATGACATCACCTAGACAGGAGAGAGGGAGGGATGGTATTGTGTTTTCTTTTTTCCCCAATATCATTCACACATACAAACACAATATAAACTTGTTATTTCAAGTAGCGATGTTGCGATACCAGTATCGGAAAAGCCTCCGATACCGCCTAAAATGCTGGCATCAGTATCGGAAAGTACTGGAGTTTATGCACCGATCCGATACCATGTAATTTAGCCCCGAAGAAAATCTACTTTAAAGAAGTTTGTTTATGTTTTTTTTCTGTTTTGACTGACTGTCAATCTAGATAATAAAAGAGAGTTCTATGGCGTTCATTTTTTGTGATTGTTCATGTTTCACAAAAAGTTTAACCTGAGCTGGGCCGAACAACAAAGATAGAAATCATAACACGTTAACACATATATGTTTTAAATATGACACACCGGTATTGGATGAGTACTCGGTATCAGCCGATATGAGTTCAGGTATTGGAATCGGTATCTGGAAGGAAAAGAATGGTATCGGACCATCTTTAATTTCAAGTCCGGATCCCACTCCCAGGCTTACACGTAAACTAAATCCTTTTGTTCGTCATAATTCGGCTGGCTGAGTCGAGCCAGGGTTATATTTGTTCCCCACATGTCACAACATATCACCCTGACGTGCAGAGTCTCCAGGACATTCAGGATATCATTGATTTGGTCCGAAAGTCGTACAGTGTGACAGAAGGGTGAAACTGAAACACACCAAGGAATGAAATATTCCAACTGCACTGCAGCAGTGGCCCTGACGCAGCAGAACAAGTCGGTGCATCGACTGATGGTGCACAAATTACACTCTAGGAATACTAAAATAGGGATGGGTCAAAATAATCGACCCTCCAATTAAAATCGATCTTTGTTTGAGAGATCTGATATTGGTTAATAAAATCCCCAATCGATCTTAAAATATGTTAATTTTTAAGTAAATAGTTCTTTAAAAAACATTTTGGGGGCCAATTCTTAATGTAAACTTTAACCTGGTGCATTTTAAAAAAAGAACAGGGTTGCTTCTTGCTTGTAGAATTTACAGCACGTTCTCTTAGAATTTCTTTTATGTCTAAGCAAAATTGATATTGTAACTGAAAATTCCCTAACCTAAATTGATATTGAATCAAAAATGTAATCAAATCAGGACCTTGTGAATCGGAATCGTTTCGGGAAGTCTTTGGCGATACCCAGGCCTTATACTAAAGACTAGCCTGACGAGCCAGACCCACATCCAGATGTTGGGATATTGTCTATGGGTTGGGTCTGGGAACTCACCATTGACGGAGTTCAATCCGAGGGGCGGGATAAACGGTTGTCTTTCAAATTCCCTCTGCACGTGGGTCTGGCTACAACCAGGCAGAGCAACGAGGAAGGTAGCGGAGCTAGTTGATAGATTAAACTTTTGCCGTATCCAGTCGGAAAAACTCTGAACACATCTTCCTTTTTTAAGAATGATTTCAGTGTAGTTCTTTGTTCTTTTCTCAAAAGAAAAACTTAACTCCAAGTCTTCCAGAAGACCGCTGTTCCCAGCAGCAGCAGCGATAAGCCCCGCCCACTGACTCTATACACGATGTGATTGGCCTGACTAGAATTTGTTTTTTCCCGCTAGGGTGCGTCTAGATTTCTAGGCTAACTGAAGACGCTAACAGGCAGAGTTTTGGTAGCCTGGAAATCCAGACCCAAATCCGAAAGATCAAGGGTCTGGCATTGAGTAATTAAAATGGCCCAACTCGAGGGGCGGCACCAAGCATGCATTTGGAAATCTCACTGCACGCAATTGGATAACACTACGACCAATCACAACAATACACAGGGTGATGTATCCAGAGCCCCATACGCTTAGCTACCAGCGGAGCTAACCGGGAGATTAAACTGTCGTCATCGGTTTAGCTCGCCTCTGGCCCGCCTATATCAGATACACCGATGTGATTGGTGCAGCTCGGCTACAAGGGGCATAGCTAATGAGCATCATTACTCAATGCCAGAGTGACTCGCTGAGCAAATTCAAATTGTGCTCTCGCGAGAACTCTGGATTTCCAGGGTAGAGTTTTGGTCCAAACTCCAACAAAAAGAAAGCTGCTCACCCCAAATGCTAAAACCTTCATTATATAAACTGTGTGCAACAGCTGTGATGAAATGAATGTACAATCCCAGAGAAATGTGTCACAATGTGAGTTGAATCAGTGACTGAGATGTCTATCTGCCAAGAGCACAGTGGGTGACGGCTGAATCAACGCTGTGAGGTTATTAATACTCCATGGGTGCTTTCCATATGCAGGACCCATCTCTGCATTCTCTTCTTCTGTCTTTCTTGAAAGAAACAGAGTCATCAGCACACTGACTTAAAATAGAACTGCTCTGCAAAGACAGATAGTGAATGAGCAAAGCAGCTGCCTACAAAAAAGATGATTTCAACGCCTGTCTAAGAGCTACATGTACATCCTACGTGTGTTTATTTTCTCTCTCTAGTCCAGGTCAGATTGAATGTATGCCCTTATAGTCTATTAATGATGGTGTTTGTGTATATGTTTGCATGCATTATGAATAAAGTCTTCTTCATGTGTGTGTAAAACTATTGGTAGATACATACACATTGTGTATAGATTATATTGATGATTATTTCCTGTAATATTCTGCCACTTTTCAAGCCTATGGAGGGTTTTTAGGCAATTCTCCTTCACATTTCCCTTGCAAATTATATGTTGGATCTTTTTAATTTGTGTATGTGGAAATAGATATTAATAGAAATACTCCTGCCTGAGCAAATGTAGCACGCTTTGTAACGTAAGCTTTGCACCATCCATGATGACACTGATGAAAAATGTTAGCACTACTTCACACCTCATATGTTGTATGCGTGCGTGCGTGCGTGCGTGTCGACCTCTAGCTCACCCAGTAAGAACGTGGGCCCCATGTAGGCTGAGTACTTTGCATCGGCCCAGGTTAGAATCCGACCTGTGGCCCTTTGGTGCGTGTCATCCCCCATCAAAAAAGATCCAAATAAAATAATCTTTAAATAAAAAAAAAAATGGAATGTGTGTGTGTGCATTCATTCAGTAATTTTTGGTCTTCTGCCAATTCATTGTGCGGTGAAATCCTCCTGTGGGGGTAGAAAGGATTCCTGTATGGAGCATAATGTGCAGAGTAAAGCTACTGAGTCCTCGCCCACCCATTAAATATCGCCTAATGGTATCGACCGTGGTGCTTATCCCAAATGCGTTTATGATGACCTGGCCTTTTATCACAGATCTCTTCCCCTTCTTGAAATCATGATCTGCAAAGGCTGCATCTCGTACCTACCCTCCTGCAGGATGTGTGTGGGCTGCACAGCCTTGACTCTGTAGTGCCTTGCCCTCCATCCTGGACTGGGAGCCTCGGCTATCTCTCTGTCGCTGAGCCAGGTGGCCGTCTCGAAGTTGTCTCCGTTGGCCAAGGCATCGACCTCGGCGCTGTGGACGCCCACCTGTTGGAACTGATGGAGACCGCCCGAGTGGTCGAAGTGGGCGTGGGTGGCGATGGCCAGCAGCGGGTTCTTCCTCTGCGGGTCTTCGCCGAGCAGCCCCTTGCCGTCGATGTAGTCAGGTAAGCTCCTCAAGCCCAGACCAGTGTCGATCACCACGTCCTGGTGCGAGCCGCGGAGCAGCCAGATGTTGGCCCGGTTCTCGGACTGGTAGAATCGCTCCTGGATCCAGAAGAGGCCGTCTCCCAGCGATTTGTGAGCGTACCAGTCGGCTGCAGACATCCCAGTTTCATGCGCTTGTCGAAGTAACCTGCTGCGGGTATTGTGCTGTCAGGTGATTGGTTTTTTGCGGAGGAGAGGTGTAAACTAGCCTTCTAGCTAGAGGTGATATGTTTTCATTGAGGTTAATGTGATGGTGACGGCCGACACGCCCTTGTAGGAGGGAGAGCGTGCTCATTGGCCGAACACGGGAGTGACGACAACATAAAGCGCGCTACTCTATTGGCTGTAAATAAGTCACTCCTTCTCAAACGTCAGGCAGGGGCGGGCCACGTTAAAGCCACATTTACGCATACTGCTGAGTGTAGTGTAGTGTGTGTGCAATAGGTTTCCACGCCGGTTATAGCAAAGCCGTAACAATTATTAGGTTTAGCTGTCAATTTATTGAATTCAGGAGTTAGTTAACGTGCCGAACAACAGATAAAACGGAGTAGCGGAATGTTAATGACAAGTAAACTCGAAAAGTGAAAACATGGAGACGTAGTAAAGGCTATATATGCCACTGAACAGCCCTGAAATACGTCTCCACATTAGGAGCACTTTACTAACAGTCCCATAGTGAGTATAACAACGTATTGTATGTGTTGGTGAGTCTCTGATGTAATATTTCAATGTTGACCCAACGCTTCATAGTAGGCAAATTTAGGCAAAAGGCGATGAGAGCTATTTTACATGAACTTGTTGTGTCCACACGTGTTGGACAGTGGAGTTGACTGACGGCATGTGTGGACTCTGTGCTGCAGGTACAGAGGAGGCTCGCAGCCATGGCAGGAAAGGGTCGTGGAGTGGCCGCCTTCACCTTCAACATCGAGGCTCTGGGCATCGGCAGGGGCAGCATGCCAGAAGCCAGGGTGGGGCCCAGTCCGCTGTTTCCAGTAAGTGCCGAACACACACACACACACACACACACACACAAAAGCAAGCAAAGATCCCACGATGACATATATCACATTGCAGTATATTAGCTGCTCTACTGAAATGCGGATAAGTGGGGTCATCACCACTTTGGCCACTCAACCACTTCTCTACACATTACACACTTATCATTCCAATAAGCATCTTGCACACTACTTTGCACTATTACTTTTTGCACTTTACATCCCACTCCATGTGTACTTGTCTTGATATTTTGTCTTATTTGTATATTTATATTTTTGTATATTATGTTGATATGTGCCTATATGTATATTGTTGTCTCTATTGTACACTATGTGTCTATATTACTATTTGCCTACTGAATGTTTACTGCTACATGTCTATTTGTTGAATGTATAGAGAGTTAACACTTACCAAAGTCAAATTCCTTGTGTATGTTAGTATACTTGGCCAATAAAACTGATTCTGAATTCTGATTCTGATTCTGAATCACCAATAAGTCCTCAAAGTGTTGTATGGCTCAACCTTTGAGGGATGGTGGAATTTAAAGTATTTAATGACAATTCAGAGAAACATAAGCATGACATTTCTAAAGTAGACTTGTGTCAAGAAAATGTGTAGGCTTCATTATGATTTATTTAAACTAAAGTACAAGCTATGAACAATGATGTATTTGCATATATAAAATATAAGTGTTATTTGTCATGGTAATGTTGAGCACTTGCATGTTTAAAAGCAGTGTCCCATCAAGGGCCTCTTCCTAGAGCTGTGGTTCCAAAAAGTGGGGTCCAGGGACCCCCAGGGGTCCTTGAGAGGGTTCCAGGGGTGAATAACTTATTTTCACTATAATTCTATAAATAAGTAACACAATGACAGAATGTATGATTATTTTGATCATGAGTGTCATACACTTTGTCATAAAACATCTAAAAGCAAAAAAGCCTATCAGACAGGGGGACCCTAGGACAAGATCTAACCAAATGGGGGTCTGATATGTTAGTTTAGGTGTCCTTGATGTGAAAAATTTAGGAAACCACTTTTGTAGATCTTCCTCCTGTTGTAGGAGGATCATAGAGGGGAAACTATCAGTAGGATGCTTCTGGTGTTTTCTGCGCGATGCTCAAATAGAGGGCCATAGGGCACACATTACTTTTGGGCCCCAATTCCACTTCATCATACTTTCTGTGCATTGTGCATATGTCCTTTTGAATTCAAGTGCCATTTTGAGTACATTACACATGACAGTTTGATTATATTTTGCACACAGGCCCTGAAACCAACCAATTTACTACAAACCACCTGACACACCTGAGGCTTTTGAGGCCCCCGGGGGTCAGTTTGCCCTGTTGGATTTGAAGCCTTGCTTTGTATTTGATACCGGTGTCCGCTTGCTTAGGCTGAAAGACCACAAAGGACATACGTTCAGGATGTTCTGTGTCCGTTTATTAACACACAATTTTGAGTGCAATGCGTGTAATATAATATATAATAACACAATGTGTTTATTTTTCATGCTGAGCACTTCAGTGACTTTTGTTCTTGACTGACAGTTTGTACATGTCGTAAGTCCCTGTGTCATCGGAACACCAATTTTTAAGGTAGCTTTTTCTTAAATTATACAAAAGGGCTGTGCACCATAACTTGGCAGGTTAGAATCCAACCTGGGCAGCATGTTTATTTGTCCTGACATCTATTTTACTGTAATTGTAGGATCAATTTGACACTATCACTGTACAGCATTTTACTGTAAACAACGGATGTAGATAATATGATAATAAAAAATAAGTAAAATAGAATCTGTAGTAAAAGAAATTGAAGGTAACACTGAAACTGTATCGATAAATGTACAGATTCTCCAATATCATGCCACATGTGCTCCATATTGTAGGAAGCAACTGTGGCTAACCTAAAGCAAATCGTTTTAGGGCTGTACAATTAATCGCAAATTCATCGAAATTGCAATATGGACTACTGCAATATCCAAATCGCAGGGAGGGGCAATATTTGTTAAAGGCAAAATATGTGTCAAACCCTTCTGAATGAAGTATTGTGGCGCTGCAGAGACGTCCCGGGCTACAGACTAAAGGAAAAAAAAAATATTTGTTTGGTACAGATCCTCGCAAAAATCACACTTTAATCATTTAAATTTTTTTTTTTTATTAAAATATTCTTTTCAATGAAAAAGTTATAAAAATAATTCCCTCCAATATCGTGAATCATATCGCAATCACAATATCAGTCAAATTAATCACAATTACATATTTTCTGTACTTCGTGCAGCCCTAAACAGATCTTTGAATTGCTATTCTCTCCCTTCCACTATCTATCCTCCTCCAGAACACAGACTTTAAGCCGGTGCCTCTGAAAGCCGGGGAGGATGAGGACTACATGCTGGCCTTAAAACAGGAGATGAGGGGAACGATGCAGCAGCTACCACATAACATCAAGCCTCAGTCCAACAAAGCAGGTGAGGAAGAGGGTAGTGCACTGGATACCCGACATCTGATAGCAAGACAATAGGTTGCTGTGAGGGAAGATAATGCAGCACTTAGGAACGGAGGCATTTCATTTAGGGTCATGTCTGGGAAAAAGAGAGAGAGGCATATTTATGGCAGACTATTAAGTTACAGCTGCTGCCTCGCCCAGCAGTTTTATGTGATTTCTACAGTCTGGCCTGATATGGTCTTTTAGATTTCCCTTACTCAGCGATGAGCTAATGTACAGTATCTCACAAAAGTGAGTACACCCCTCACATTTTAGTAAATATTTCATTATATCTTTTAATGGGACAACACTGAAGAAATTACACTTTGCTACAATGTAAAGTATTAAGTGTACAGTTTGTATAACAGTGTAGATGTGCTGTCCCCTCAATAACTCAACACACAGCCATTAATGTCTAAACCGCTGGCAACAAAAGTGAGTACACCCCTATGTTAAATTCCCATAGAGGCAGGCAGATTTAGGCCAGTTATTTCATGGATCCAGGATACTATGCATCCTGATAAAGTTCCCTTGAGATACCTAGAGATTGGCATGGGGTACTTTCCATAAAATCATCTCTCAATGCAAATCAAACCAGCTATTAGGCTAACCGACATAAAACCATGCCAATCTCTAGGTATGGTGAAGGGTATGTGATGATGTGGGGCTATTTTAATTCCAAAGGCCAAGAAAACTTTATCAGGATGCATAGTATCCTGGATCCATGAAATAACTGGCCTTTTAGGGGACAGCACATCTACACTGTTATACAAGCTGTACACTTAATACTTTACATTGTAGCAAAGTGTAATTTCTTCAGTGTTGTCCCATTAAAAGATATAATGAATATTTACTAAAATATGAGGGGTGTACTCACTTTTGTGAGATACTGTATATCTGTAAAACGTTATAAATGGAGTTTTCAGAATATCTTGTCCTAAATGTTGTCCGATGCTTAATTTCGGTGCGTTGTATTGACAAAATAATGTGCTTACTTTAATCACAATGGGCTAGGACTTGGACTAGGATGGATTATGTCACTTTTGTTTTGGGACTAATACAACTGTATAAATATGGAGCACACACGCAACGATTGCTGACTCATGGTTCTGATAAACTGCTGAATGGGATGTGAAGGTGAATCGCGGATTGTTAAAGAGTGTACTGAAGCCCAACTTTCTCTTGTTTACGTGAAACAGAAGTGGAGAGATACACGGAGAGATACCTGAAGCAAAGACAGCTAGACGATGAGAATTGGACTCCAGGTACTCGCATAACATATTGTCTTGTGATTACAGCAAGTATAGCAAAAACAAAAAGGAAAATAATAGCAATACTATTCTTGATATTTTAGACTGGAACCTCCTCCCAAAAGAATTGATGCCCCAAAAGAAAAAACTTCGCGCTAAACCAGGTATGTTAAAGCTATTATGCGTGTAATGAGATTTCATTCTGTGGCCGTAAGAATAAAGACAAAATGCTTAAATCCAACAGAGGCAAAGAAGAAAACTGTGAAGATATCGCGCAAAGACACCGAGGCCTTGCTGACTAAATTAGATGTAAGCTTTTCTTCACTTGTTTGTTCTGTGGTCAACTGCTGAGCATTACGCGTATTGTTCATTTTCCTCTTGATGTGATTTATCAAGTACTCATTAGGGCTCGGCAATATATCGATATTATATCGATATCGTGATGAGACTAGATATCGTCTTGGATTTTGGATATCGTAATATGACATACCTTTTTATTTTTACTGGTTTTAAAGGTCCCATGACATGGTGCTCTTTGGATGCTTTTATAAAGAACTTAGTGGTCCCCTAATACTGTATCTGAAGTCTCTTTTATATAGACCTTAGTGGTCCCCTAATACTGTATCTGAAGTCTCTTTTATATAGACCTTAGTGGTCCCCTAATACTGTATCTGAAGTCTCTTTTATATAGACCTTAGTGGTCCCCTAATACTGTATCTGAAGTCTCTTTTATATAGACCTTAGTGGTCCCCTAATACTGTATCTGAAGTCTCTTTTATATAGACCTTAGTGGTCCCCTAATACTGTATCTGAAGTCTCTTTTATATAGACCTTAGTGGTCCCCTAATACTGTATCTGAAGTCTCTTTTATATAGACCTTAGTGGTCCCCTAATACTGTATCTGAAGTCTCTTTTATATAGGCCTTAGTGGTCCCCTAATACTGTATCTGAAGTCTCTTTTATATAGACCTTAGTGGTCCCCTAATACTGTATCTGAAGTCTCTTTTATATAGACCTTAGTGGTCCCCCTAATACTGTATCTGAAGTCTCTTTCCCAAAATTCAGCCTTGGTGCAGAATTACAGCATTACATCTGATCGCCTAGTAGTCACATGAAGGCGTCAAGTTGGTGCAGTTTAGGAGTTCAGCATGTGTATGTACTTAACAACTATGCATGTCCTTCTGAGTAATTAAATCTTAATGTCAACATATCAGGAACTGGAAAAGAAAGGTGACGGGAACCCTGAAAAATCTGACGATGAAACGGAAAAGAAAAAAGGGAATGACGAAGAGGAAGAAGAAATTGAAGCAGAAGAATATGACGAAGAGGATATCGAAGAGGTTGATTACAAATCATAACACAAAACCGTTCTTGTCCAATTTCCTAAACACAAATGCGGTCAATATGTAAGAAGCTGAGTTGATTTGACCTCATGAGTTTCCTTTGTTTCTCTGTAGGAAAACGACTACATCGACAGCTATTTTGACAACGGCGAAGATTTCGGCGCGGGCAGCGATGACAATATGGACGCAGAGGCAACATACTGACACCGTGACTCATCCACGCAAGCTCACCGCTGACGTAAACAATCACGTGATTGTTTCCATTGGTTAGATATTGTAGATAAGTTGGGGATGCTGTTTAGCAGAGTGATAGTTTTTGGTTTGCTTTATTTTGTGTGATTTTTGAGAGGCGAGCTTTCCTTTAAAAGACTTTTGTAAATAAGAAATGCCAAACTATTTGCTCACTGGCAATAATTTATTCAAAATAGATGTATTTATTTTCCAGCCTGTGGCACATTTCCACAGGTTGAAAGGCACATACTGTCAACATGAAATGCTTTTTTCAGAAAGTATCAAGTGAACACAGTGATAAAATAAAAGGGCTATATAACAAATTCTAAAATCTCTCATAATTACAAGAATGAGTCATTGTGGGAATAATGTGCATTTCCCGTTTTGTTTTTTAAAAGGGGAAAAAAAAAAGAGGAACAATTCAATCAACTTTCTTGGAAATTTAACTGGTACTTCCAATAGCTTTGGAAAATCCACTATTTCTAACATGGCAAAAAATATGCAATTGGACCAAACTGCTTCAAAAAACAAAATCCACAGAATGAATGCTTCTCTTCCATCGCTGAATAACCAGAAATAGGTCAAGTGTGTCGCTGTCCGTCCCGGTTTGTTTTTGAACTCTGTGGATACAGTTTGTGTGTAGCTTACTAAGAATACCAGCAGCATAGATGGATAGATAACAAAAATCACCTCAGTTCTACTGGCTACACTGAGAACTCAGCCAAGGGTAGCGTCTTGTTTTTAGCCCATCGATGGTCCTTGTTGAAAAGCATACAGACAGACACAAGGGATTCCTAGTTTTTCAACCATCGAAAAATTCTCATTATAAAAGTGACTGTCAGACAGGTTGCATTGATGTATTAAGTCTATAAAAACTATTCGACAATGGGAACATCCACCCAGTTTTATTAGATCTCTGAGTTAGCGACAAATTTGTATGTGAAAGTTAAAATCCCTGTTACGTTTTCTCATGCCCTCCGTGTCCACCGTCTACTGCTTTGGTCACAACTTGTCCCTGTGGATCTTTGTTACCCACGTTTCCGGCCCCTGCGTTGTCGTCTTTTCCAACACCAAAGCCTGCATTATTGCCGCGGTAATGTCCATGAGGCGTGATGTGAGGGGATGGCGTGGGAACGCTGTGGTGGCTGACTTCAGCTTTCATGAGAACCTCGTAGTACAGCAGATAAAACACGGGCGTGATGATGCCCACGACCAGCATGATGGCCACAGCCGTCCACCATCTCATGCCCCAGTCTGCGCCGTAATAAGGGTCCTTTTTCTGCACCGGTTTGTACTCCACTTCCCCCAGCAGTGGCTGCTGTTGCTGTAGCGTTAAGGAGGACACGACCTCGTTCAGGCTGCTCCGAGACGGCCCCGTGGACTTCACCAGCCGCTCGATGTCCTTGTCCTTCTCCAGGAGGAATCCCTCCACGCTGTCGGTGGAAGAGGAAGAGTCTGTAGAGAAGTCAGAGGGGAGGGAGGCAACGGGTGAGATCTGGGCCAGGCGCCTGGTACCTGAGGGGGAGGCAGATTTGAGAGGCCCGGCGCTGTGAGTCTCAGTGAGGACACTAAAGCGCCTCACAGGAATCTTGACCGACCGCAGGGCAAAGAAGTCCTGCTCCGTCAAGAAGTTGTTGGCCCGCTTTATATCGGCCACCTAGGACATGCACAGAAGACAGATCCATTTATGATGCTGCTTGACAGACACAAGCTACGATGTTACATTTAGGCCACAGTTACATTGCTACGTTTTGGTTGGAAAACAAATATCTCTAGCTACGTTCACACCGCTCTGGTGTTTCAGAGCTTCTAAACCGGAGACATTTGAAAACACAAAGACCCCGTTTTGGTTTTGGACTCTCCGGGGTTATGTTGCAGTCTCAACGGCCACAAACTGAGACCTTTGGCAACACTGACGCAGGCGTTTTGCAGCCTGATTGGGTCTTATCGGTCATGACGTCTTGTTCTCTGAAACTAGGCTACTAACTACCAGCAACGGGCGAAGTATACAGGCTGCCGCCTGTTTAACCCGGAATGCGCATGCCCAGTGTACGAGAATGTTGATGAGATGTGCAGTTTGGGTGTGATAGTTTAAAACAGAGATTAGTTCTTCTACTGGAGCTAAAAAAAAAAAACTTGTGTGCCCAGGGATCTCTTTGGCTCAAAAACTCGGCCTAAAAACCAAAATGTAGCAATGTAAATGTGGTCTGAATATTCTGAATGCAGGAAATAATTTTTTCTTATTTTATTTACACACCCAGCAGTTACGGAGCAACATTATCAATCATTTGGAGTCGTGTTTCTGGCCACCTGACAAATCTTTTGTCCAATATTCAAAAGCTCCGTTTTGATCTCTACCAAACCTTGGTGGAAATATCTGGCTCTTTACCTGCTAAATGTTCAACGGCTAGTTGCTAACTGTTTCTGCTGTGTATACAGCACGTAGTATACAATGGGTTATTAGAGCCATTTCATTGAAAAGAGCTGCCTGCTGAGGCGGAAAACAACGCTATAAGAGGTGAGAGTGAACCAAAATGGCAAGTTGCAGGCCTCGTAGCCAAACAATGAGCGGAAACTCGCCATAAAGCTCAGTGAAGTTGAACAGAGCTGCAGATTTGGGTGATAATTCTGTGGGTGCATTGCTAGCACAATCGACCCCTTTCACATTGTCATTTGATTCATTATTATATAAATAGATTATAGCCGCTTTAAAAATTTACATTTTGTGACTCGAGAACTACTCTCCTTAGTCGTTACTAGAGGGTAGTTCAGTCTTGCAGGAATAGGAACAGAAACATGGTGTTTCTAAGTAGTGGATAGTACTTTGCTGATGTAAAGGAAAAGGTGGACTCATTTCTGAGACTGTGGCCAAAACTGGAAATTAACAATGAGTAATTTCATTGTTAAGAACTTCTTTTTTTTTGTACATTTTCCACTTAAATCATAAAATGACTGTTGGTTAGATAGATGGAAGTAGTGAACTCCAAGACATCAGTTGGGACTCGTAACTAGTGGGCATTGGGGGTGTGAATCTTCACTGGTCTCACGATTTGATTACCATTATCCTGTCAACAATTCAAATCGATAGCACGATGCATCACTTTCTCAATATTATTATATATTGCTACACAAGGTTTTCATCAACAAATTCAAGCAGATGGATATATTGTTGCAGCCCTTATTGTGTAAAGGGCCAACAATGTTTGTGTAATGTATGTTATGTAAGAAGAAAGAAGATAGTCTACTAGAGAGAGAGACACGTCTGAGCACAAACATACTGAGCAATGGTACTGCAGGGCAATGCTGTTCAGGGTGTCACCCTCCTGGATGTCTCTGGCCAGGTAGACAATATCGTCCATCCTCTCTCTGGAGGTGCTCCTCCGCAGCCTCTCCCTGCCGCGTGGCCGCAGCTCATAACTCTCCCCGTCCTCTTCTGACAGGTCATTCTCTGAGCCATTGTTTCCAAACAGATAGGCATGGCCGCCATTTGCAGGCTGCACCATGGTGGCTGACTGGAACCCATAGTGCTGGCTTATACTGGACATTTTCTGCTTCACTGTATTGGGAAGAACAGAGACAGGCTTGAGTACAAAATACCAGCAAGGTATGCTTTACTTTAGTTTCGCTTTAAACAAGGGACGTAACTGTTCTATTATTTGCCTTTACCCACTTACCGGTAGTCATTATATCCACATTACAGAAGGATTATTTATCAAAAATTCCATTGTGTAAATATTTTGTGAAAGCACCATTAGTCAACACTACAATATCGTTGCGGTATCGATAGAGGTATTTGGTCCAAAATATCGTGACATTTCATTTTCTCCGTATCGCCCAGTCCTAGGAACTATCACTTTGTACCAGCTGCCAGTGTGAATATCCCACTGTTTCAAATAAACTTACATAATAAATTAAACTATACATATACCAAAAGACTGTAAATGAAAACTGGCCTATGTGAACGTTATGACACCATAAACCATGAGTTTCTTTCTCTGAAACCTTCAATTAACTAGGTAGCAGTCAACTTCTCTTATACTTGTACGTTTCTGGCGTTGTTCAGCATGCTAAACAACCGACTAAAGTCCATCTCTCTGACAGACAAACTAGATAAGATGTGGGGCTCTTCCAGTTTGATAAGCGACGTTACGGGCAGAACGCTGAGTCGTCGAGATGTCGATGTCCTAGGAAATATTTTTGAAATATTTATGCTTAGTTAAGCATTACGGCCATGAGAACATCCCATGGTAATGCGATATTTGTCAGATAGCGTTACCTAGCTATTCCCCTATCACAGCTTTGATGCGCTGCCGTCAATAAAGCAGACTTCATTCTAACTTTAGATTACTACTTTGAACGTGAGGTAATGTTAGCAGCTAGCAATCTAAGGTGTTGACTATATGTACACCTACACTTCTCTTCTTTATCAAGCACGCAAGGGTGCGATTAACAGGCTAACGTTACGCTTGCAATCACTTTAGTTAATGTGGCTAAAATTCCAAGTTAGCTCGCTACTATTCAACTAAGAAATTGGCTATGAAACAACATGGATAATGCTACACCTCAGTCTCTCTCACCTCACAAAAGTCCAGTCGATATTATTGTCCAACAGGAATAATTACGTAACTTTAGAAACACGTATGTTTAAGCCACCATATCAATTTGTCAACAGTTAGCTAGCAAACTGAGAACCATCTGTACAAGCTAGGCTACTACCATTGCTAACTAGCGTCCACCTATGTTATGTGAATGTGACTAGTAACGTTTGTACATTTCTATCGGTTAGTTGTCACATTTGATGAATGATGTATTTGGAGGAAGTCATCAACAAAAACATTTACCTGACAAAGTGAAAACCGATCAATCAATTGACCTGGATAATATCCATACTTCCACGGGATTATTTTCGGTCTCACCGTCCCTTCGATTAGCTAGTTGTCTTGTCCAACTGCTCACGCCACGTCCACAGAATGTTTACGTAATGACGTTACAACTGACGATTCCTCCAACACGTCGCGAGATGGCGCTAAATGTCAACGGTGGAACCCTGGGAACAGACAACTGAGCCAATATTTTGGATTGAAGTTATTAATATGGGATTATTTTATTCAGACAGGTGTAGCGATAGCGATAAATATACCCGTATCAACTAATTTGTTTACGTTTACCTAAACTAACTGCCCTGTTATTTAAAATACAACGTATCCAGCCAGTAGAAAATATGCTAATTAACGTTTGAGTTTATGGAGGACATGCAGGGTAAACGTTAGCTTAACCAACTTTAGCGTCAGCTAAATTCACTTTAAAATACAGGAGTAAATTGTATCAAAGTCTCTTTTTTTTCTCCTAAATTATATGTAAAGACAGCACTGCCCTCCTGGCATTTAGTTGAGGACGTATTTGGCGTTAACGTTATACTTTAATGTATAAATAAACAGCGAACAACATGCTAGGCTACGTCGGCAGGCATGCAAGAGGCACTTTGCATAAAACTACACGTGTGTCAGATTTTAAATTTCTTATGAAGAAGTACACATTTACAAAGTGTATGTGTAGCGACTACAAGAGAGGGGGGAGTAATTTAGCCCCCAGCAGGACTGCTGCTCGGGGGGGCTGGCTCAATGCCTGTTCGGGTCACAGGGTGGAGCTGTCCACCGCCACACCGAGCACCCTTGAGACAAATGGGATTAAAACATGTCTCATTAGGCAGCGACCGGGAGACGAGCCGGGAGTTCCTGAGTAGCTGCAAACTAATCTTTCTGTTGGAACAGTGAGACTTGTGTGTGTGTGTGTGTGTGTGTGTGTGTGTGTGTACAGTAGCAGCAGCTCTCACATGGCTGCCGGCGGACGGAGCTGCGCGTAGACTAGAGAGAGTGGAGAAGGTCCTGAACACACCGGGGGGAACCGCTCCGTCTCCGCTATTTCTCCCGGCTTCTCCAGTCCCGTTAGATGACATACGCGCTTCATCCCACGCTGTTCACCGGGATCCCAAAGCCGAGTCCAGTTCTTAGTAAACAATACGAAATGATGCAGTTATTATTGGCTGCTGTTTGAGAAGGGAATGAGCCGAAGACCCCGAACAGCACTCATCGATGTTATCCTCAGCAATAAAGACATTATAGTAATTTATCTTTTGGACAGAGAGGGCCAAGCAAGGTGTCAGGTAAGTTGGAATGCATTACCTTACGTCTCTTTTCAAATGTGCTTTTGTTTGTCATCGGGAGTGTGGGCAGTATAGGCTACAGCGGCCAGCCAAACTTTGCTGTATTATTTCATAGAAAGACTTGGACGCAAGATGATATCTCTTTGTGACACATGGCTATATACCGTCTCTAGGACAATGCAAGCGCCTCAGATTTATGTGTCAGTAATGATTGGTGACTCCAGGCGTTATTGCCAGTGGTAGATTAATAGCGCAGAGAATAAAGGAAACAAATGAGTAGCGATACTCCTCATCAATTATGCCAGACAGCTCAAGCAGACATATTGTATAACACTATAAGAAAACGATTAAAAGTGGTTGGCCACTGCTAATTTCTTTTTTGCATTGTGCCAAGAAACCCCCCTCGGAGCAGCTAATAAAATTGAAAAGCCTAAATATTGATTCAGCGCAATCAGTAAATGAATGGCCGGGCAGCCCATTGAGGACGGAGACAAACGCTTCCATGGTTACATCCAGGATCTCCAGTGTGATTACTGCGCTTTGTGTGGGGTTTCTCTCTCCAACTGAAAATAAAACAACAATTCAGGGGGGGACTGCCACACATGGTGAGCTGGAGACCCTCTCATAAAGGCTCCGTTGACTAATCTATATAGGCTTAACTCGGGCCATAAGTAATCTTGGCACACTTAAAGTTGCCCACATGTGCTGTTACTATTAAATCAACCGTTGGTGCCTGTAGCCTCATTGTGCCTGCCGCTTTTTTGCGTGTTTTACGCAGATGTGCAGGCTTCACAGTTTACACCAGTTGATGGTGTAAACTGTGAATCCTTGAATAATTGAATATGTCCACCTTATCTGTTATCTATTTGACATGATGTCGTCTTGGTGCGTCCCTTGCAAATCTCTTTTGTTGCCTCCTCTGCGGCCCCTCAGTCGAGTTAAATCCCTTTTTTTTTCTCCCTGGGGAGGAAGGGAGGGAGCTGCTTGTGTATCCATTCAGCACTTACACCTGCTCTTCCTCAGCGCCAACCCTTCACTGTTAACTGTTTCTGGAATGTATCTTTGTATAAAAGGGTGGCATCATTGAATCCATCCCCCCCACCCCCTTTGTTTGTATATAAGCAGCAAAACTTGCCATGACATTTTCACACATTTTATTCAAGCCTACAATCTCTATTTCCATCATCCCAAACCCACAGGGTCACAGTCTGTTGGTCTGTTTTTTTATTTTTTATTTTTTTGTAGATTTAGATCCTATAGGAGCTACACTTGCTCAGAGCTCAGGTCCTTTGTTTGTCAGCGTTTATGTCATCGCCTGGCAGGGGTCAGCCCCCAGTCGCCTGTATGAGGGTCTGAATGTGATTCACTGGGCGGAAACTGTTTTACTGCCTGCCTCTCTCTCCTTCTGTCTCACGCCTCTAATGGCCGCACAATACAAAAGGGGACAGTGCCATAAACAGAGCCGCTTCATTGATGAAAGGTGCTGGAGTGTTGCACATTGCGGACAGGCTGAGATTGATGTTTGCTGCGGATGAGAGGGGCTTGCGTTTCCAGTGTGTGGGGATGGAGGGAAATGGTAGCTGAAGGCACAGCTCTACGTACACTTAACCGCCCTGCAACAGGCTGGCCGGGCCCGCCTCCGCTGATCCGTTCACCCATGGATCACTGTTGGGGGCAAGACTTGTAAATTATGTCTTTATCTGTTGAATGAAGGACATTTATAAAGTCGAATTGGAACTTTGCATGCCTTTACTGTATATATACACTCCATAAATACAGATATTCATGATTTATTTTGTGATCTACAGCAGTTCCAAATTACTTCCTAGACATCTCTGCAAAAGTTATGTTGAAACACAAGTAATTCGTTTGTTTTTGTACGTTTTTTTTCTGTAGCTCACAATATCCTCTTTTAAAGTGCTCATATTATGCTTTTTGGCTTTTTCCCTTTCCTTTATTGTGTTATATATTTTTTTTACAGGTTTACAAAGTGAAAAAGCCTAAAGTCCATCCCAAAGGGACTGACCATCTCCAACAGAAAACACTGTTCACAAACTGCTCCAATCAGCTCTATTGTAGTCCAGCCTTTACTTCAGAGACCAACGTGGTCACTTTGTAACACACGTTATAATGCTCGGCTAGCTGCTAGCGTGGCACGCCCTCATACTCTGCTTCTGACTGGCTAGTAGTCCTTACCTAGCTACTGCTAGATTAAACCATGTAAACCTATTCTGATATAAATACAATTATGAACATGAAAATGATCATAATATGAGCACTTTAATAATCAAGTGTAATTGCAGCCCTGCAGAGAACTATTTCATTCTTTTATAGCACATGGTATTACAGGTAAACACAATGAAAAAGGTTATACATGTCTTCCCCTCAGTGAGTGTTCTACATTTTTTACGATGTGGGAAGAGAAAACCAGCAGACCTCATACACCTCTCATTAGTTATGGTCTGGTTTTCATTTCCACACCTTGAGAGGATAAAATGTTGCACCTACGACGTTACCTCTTCTCTCTCCGATTACCATTTCCCTCAGAAGTACCACACAGTAGAATAATTCACTATCCTTTGGTGCAATACCTTTAAATCTGCCTCTGTTTCTGTTGCTGGGAGCTGACTGGGCTGAATGCTCAATGCTTATTTGAGTTTATGAACCAGGTGTTATCATTTTTGAAACAGCAAGCCAAAGCTGGGTTGAAAATTGTAATTGCATGGAAAATTAATAAAAACATTGTCAGAAAAATAAATAATAAAAAATACAAAACAAAACAATACAGTTATCTATAAATCCTACCTAGAGAGATTCATATAATTAAGAACCATGATGCGAACTGGGACATAGAAAAATGACCAGATGAAGCTTTGATTTTGTTGCGTGTGCTAATTTCTAATAGAGCTGCAAAGATTACTTGTCAAATATTAAAGTAATCGCCCAAATATTTTGCTTATCGATTATTAGGTTTGAGTCCTTTTTTATGATAAAGTCAAAATTCTCTGATTCCAGCTTGTTAAATGTGACTATTTTCTACCTTTGAGTTGTGGACAAAACAAGACATTTGAGGACATCATCTTGGGCTTTTCGGAGACACTGATCGTCACTTTTTCACAATTTTCTTAAAAATAATCGACAGATTAATGGACAATGAAAATAATCGCTAGTTGCAGCCCTAATTTCTAACTGTAGGACAGGAACTATGCTGTGTGTGTACATATAATGTACATACTGTACACGCCTTCCTGTTGTTTAAGTTGCCTGAAACATGTCTGGGAACCTTGAAAAAGTTGATTTTAGATTCAGTGAGTGGACAAATTGAAGTCGTTAACATGTCTCTTTCAACGTTCTTTAGGAGTTGAATACTTTGTTTTTCAAAAGTCATTCAACAGCTCATGCTTACGCACGGGAGACGGTATCATGTTTTAGTAGTAGTTGTCCTTGGAGCAGAGGGACAGGAAAGTGGTGGGCCCTCCGACATGGCCAACAATCCTGAGGTCTCCTCAGTGGGCCTGACCAACCACATATTGTTCCCGGTGCGATGATGCTGGTACGGTCGCTGGAGCAAACCCTCGGCCATGACCTCGCTGTCAACTCTCATAATTGTACTTTTATACATACACACACACAAACACACATGCACACACACATTTTTTATCTTACTAGGGCTGGGCAATATGGAGTATCAAATATCATAATATTTTTGACCAAACACCTCGATATCGATACCGCAACCATATTGTAGTGTTGACTATTGGTGCTTTCGCAAAAATATTTACACAATGAGATTTTTGATGATGGTAAAGGGAAATAATAGAACAGTTACAACAGTCTGGTGTGTTCGGAAAATGACATCACTCTACTGTCAACATGGCATCATGACTGTGCGTAAACATACACGCCACTTTCCTAAAGCCAAATGGCATGTTATCTGTACGCATTTTGAGCTATCCACGTGTATGTCTACCTGCATACAGCGGATGTAAACATACACACCACGTGGCGTCGGGGAAGGCTTAAAAAAAAAAAATAAACCAAAAAAATAAAAGACTGTTGAAAGCAAGAATCTTTTTTTTTTTTTTTTTTTTTTTTTTTTGAACATTGAATGACATATTATCCCGAAGCAATAAACCAGCTCTGCAGCTTAATTTGATAAATGAACACACTCTTTGGTTGCTCTTCGCTGATCCCTTTCTTTAAACGCGCGGGCCCCCACATGGGTCCCTCTGTACCGGCCATAAATCCCCATGAGTTCCACCCCTCGCCGAGATGTTTTTGGGGGCGCCACATGGAACACATCCCATGGTGGCCCCTGCTTCCTGTCCTAATTTAGACAGGTTAGGTTGAGCGGGTCACACTTTGCGTTTAGCTGGAAGGACATCATGGCCATCCATTCTTGTACCCTTCCTTCTTTGTTAGTAATACAACTGCCTCTCACCAGGGTATGTGTGTGTGTGTGTGTGTGTTAGGCATGTTTGCCGGTATACGATTCTGACGGTATGATAGCCTTCAGCAAAAATATTGCGGTATTGCAATTACAGCTTTAAAATGTATCATTTTTTTTAAATGTCTTCGAAAAAAACAACTATTTTTTCTCCATTGAACACAATGCATTTTATTTTTAAACACACTGCACACTGCCAGGGAGAGAGATTTCTGTGTGTGTGTTTGTTGTGTGTGTGTGTGTGTGTGTGTGTGTGTGTGGGTGGGTGTAAGAGAAAGGGAGGGGGGCTATTTAAAACATAGACCTGTTGATGTAGGTCACAGACTCTTAGATCAATCTTCTGAAACCCTCAGTTCTCTCCATTACCCTTCAACCTTATTTTCTCTGCCACCCCCCACGGTGTGTATGACCCATTCTGTATTATTTCATCCACACACACACACACACACACACACACACACACACACACACACACACGCAAGCACGCACGCATGTACGCACGCACGCACGCACGCACGCACATCCCCACCCCCCCCCCCCAATCTGCCCCGTCCTTTACACCAGGCTCTCTTTCTTTTCTTTACTTTTCTTTTCTTGTCTTTCTCTGTTTATCTCTCACTTCCCTCATTGTAGTTGGTCGGGGTGTCTTTATTGTGTAAAAATATGTATTTATCCACTTTCTCTGGATCCCCTTCATTATAGATGATAGATTTGTGAGTAAAACATCTCACAAGATCAGGATCACTTGGTGAGGAATAAAAAACACACGCTGCACTTTTGCGTCTTTCATTGTGTGAAGCACTGCAGGGGGGAACACTGTTTTTTTTAGATTAGATTGAAATGCCATTCAATGCGAGATAAGATACCTTTGAGATTGATTGGTGCCGTGACAGGACCTGCGCATTCTCTCACACTCCCAGTTGCATAAGCAAAACAGTTCTGTGAATTTGAATCTGTAGGACAGACGACACGCTTGATGGCCAGCTAGATTAAAAGAAATGTGCAGCAGCATAACGTTTTTTTTTTTAATTATTCTTCTGTTTGATAATCAGGTTCTGTTGACCCACACTTGTTCAAGGATTTGCTTCCTTCTCAATCCTGCCATCTGGCCCTTAGTTTTCCAGAGCTGCAAATGCCTGAAAGAGGGGCTCTCCCACACCTACTGTACCGAGGATGTGTGTGTGTGTGTGTGTGTGTGTGTGTGTGTGTGTGTGTGTGTGTGTGTGTGTGTGTGTGTGTGTGTGTGTGTGTGTGTGTGTGTGTGTGTTTGTGTCCTTGTTCAGGAGTGATAGAGTAGACCCAAGGGAGAAGGAGGGAGTCTGAATAGGATGGCTTGGATTCTGTTGGATAGGAGGCCGGGCATTGCCAAAAAAAAAAGTGGGAGAAACAAAAGAACAGAGAACTGTGGCAATTTCAGAAGTGCACACAAAACACAAAAAGGAGCATGAGTGAACAAAAGCCTGCTCCTTTAAATTGTGCGCTGGTCAGTGAATCGTAAAGTCCCGCTTCTTCTCCAATGAAAATACTCCCCCCTGTTCTGGGTTGCCTCTCTGTTTTGGGAACTCTTTTGAAATGCAATTAGCATTTCGTCCAGGCCCAAGCAGTTACATGCAATGAAGTAATACCCTTTTCTAATTTGGCCCTTTGGTCTTCGAGACTGTGGAGAGCACAACCTTGTTTAATCCCCTGAAAGTGCTTTTCTGTCTGCCTCCATCCCTGTGTGTCATACAGGCTAATCAGTCAGCCAATGCTCGAACTGGAAAGTGCTCTAAATTGCTCACGCACTGGTTCCTAGTCAATTGGAACCACTTTCCTTTTTCTATATTCCTTACTTCCCACTATTTCCTAAGCAGAAAAAAAAGTCTTGTTTTTAGTTAGGGATGCGAGATGCCATTGGCTCAACTTAAGAGCAGCCGACCACGGCCGGGTGGACAATACCTCAGGAAAACTCTGCCTCTCTCTCTCTCTCTGTTTCTTTTTTTCACAGTAAAATGCACACTTGATTGGCAGCCTCTTGCCCCCTGAAGGAGAAATGCCTGGTTGAAAAGTATCGTCTGACAATAGCTGGAAGGCTGACCTCATGCATTTTTGGTTCTTTTAGAGAGGTATTCATTCAAGTGTTTTCTACCTCCCCTTATGTGGAATGGCATTATTTGGCTGCAATTCAGCGCTCCGCCATCCTCATTTCCCCTAAAATCCTTCTCCGCTTCTTGTTGGACTAATAGTAGGTTTTCTGTTTTTTTTCTCTCCTCAAAATAAATAGAATTCTGTTTTGGGGTCTTGAGCTCTCCAAAATAAGCCAACTGACTAACACAGAGTTCTTGTGTCAGATTTAATGATGTATATTTTAGCTCTACTCGCTTATTAAGTTTCTTAATTTCTTCTCCCCAACTTCTCTGCACGGCGAGAACATTCACTGATCTAAAAATACCAGAGGGAGAAACTACATGCGAAGTGCAATTATGGGCTCGCGAGTTGACCGGGCATAGCAGCCCGCGGCTACACAGGGCTGAGAAAACGGACGGTGGGTGGTTTCTGTGGTAGGGCCCGGCACACATTGGGCTGGTGGCATCACTTAGCGTGAAGTGCAGCTCAAACAGAAAACAATCCAATAAACAGCAGAGGAGGCACCATGGTTTCGGGCCAAACACATGAGACTTCTAAATAAAAAATAAATAAAAAAAGAGAATCATCTTGGTTGGTTGTATGCATGAAATGACACAATAGCATTATTACTTGTTTTTTTGTTTTATTAGATTTGCTCAATTAAATTGTATGTTTAATGTATCAACGGATTTCTATAACCAAGATATTTTTGAGTAAGCTTTTGCGTCTGCATGCTCATATCATATACAGTACATATCATATTGTACATTTTTTCATATGTAGTCTGACCTCTGAATAATAACCCGGCCATCCAACCCCCAAGGCGCTTTCCCATTTTTCCACTGTTTATATCCCAAAAGAATTGGCTTAGCAGTCACCCCATACATTACACAGAAATACAGATTGGTATACACGCAGGCTTATTATCACTTCCTTCTATATGCCTTTCTGCCTACCACACCATCTGTTTCTGTTTACTTATCTGTTTATCTCTGTCAGTATCGGTCATACTATCTGTGTGCGTGGTCGGTATTTAGTGTGAATTTGTCCGGAGGAGACACACAAACGTTCCAAGAACACACTGTTATATTAGTTGATGTTAATGACAGAGCAGTTTCTTTTTGTGGCCAGACTGACTCCATATCACCGACCAGAGCTGTAAGATTGATGAATGAGATCCCACTGTAGGCCTCCCAGTGTCAGACAACTGCAAATCACTCTCTGTGCCTCTGTGTGTGTGTGTGTGTGTGTGTGTGTATGTATGTATGTGTATGTGGGTGCGTGTGACTGACTGCCAGATATAACCACAAACTCTATACCAAGGGCGTCTCAGGACCAGGGAAGCCTCAGGGCAGGGATGCCTCATGGGAAAGCCCTTGATTAAAACTCTACAGACTGCTATCCCACACACCCTCTACCAAAAAGGAAGTAAGCGAAATTGCTTTCCTCTTTTAAAGCTTCAAATGCGTAGTTTTCCTGGTGATATAACTAGGGTAAAGGCAAAGTGCTTGGCTCTGATTATAGAGGCTGGTACTTCACCTCGAGAAGCTCCCGGAGAGCTAAAGAGGCAGAACGCGATGACAGATTCTGTCTTCAACGAGACAAAGAACGGAGACATATTTTTCAGTTAGCGAGAAGAAATTGAACCCGTTGTTTACGTGATCCTGCTTAAATCAATCTAAAATAAAAACCACCACAGCTAGAGCATTCAATCTTTTTTTGCAGCAGAAATCTAAGGCTTCTGTCTTTGGTATCACCACGTTGTACACTTTTGATCACGCTGTCACGTTACGTGACGTCTAATGAAAAACGGGGGGGGGGGCTCCGTTCTTTTGCAGATGACACTATCAAAACACTCATAAACATGCTCATAAAATTGAGCATTTCTCAAAAACAAAAAAATGTACATAGTTCAAATAACTTATGGAGTGTGAAGAAATATTTTGTTCATGTTTCTACATTTAGAAATCTTTTGGATCAATATGTTTTGTGTGTTTAATAGGTAAAATTTGACAGTGAAAACATCGGATTTCTTAATTCTTTTTTTAACATTTTTGACACAATTACATTACTTTATTAATTGTTATGGTTTATTGACTTACCTAACCTTTTAACTTTAGGTTGTACTAATTGTAGAGATATGAAGCATTTGAAGATACTCCTAAGAAATGACATCACAATAAGCCAAAATACCAACTATAGGCACTGGCAGACCCTTTCTATTGCAGAGTTCAAAGGGGTTAAGTCACCCACTGTAAAACATGAGCGCCTGTGACCGCTCGCACCATTACGTATACTTACAGGTTGTCAACAGCCCGAAACCTGACTTAACTACAGAATGGCACATGGCACGTGCTATACAGCGAATCCTGCAGTGTCACGCTTACCACCATCCTCTGACTGTTACAGTCTCGGGCACGCAGTGAATAATTGATGCCAAAGATTACGACACAGCGGCCGCTGTCAGGAGAAACCCTAGAGGCACTGACCCCAGGAGCAGCCCTGCAACCAGACACCCCCCTGTGCACCTCCGACAGGGATATCCAATAGATCAATGTGTGTGTGTGTGTTTATTAGGGCTGCACGTTATGAGGAAAATATGCGATACGCGATAACGTTGTTGAATATCACAATAACGATATTGCTTGCAATAAATTAACAGATATTAAAATGTACTCAGTCCTGCCTTTCTGTTGCTTTCAGTATTCTTCTAAAATACAACAAATTGCCTGTTGAATTTAAAACAAATAAAAGGAAATAATTTCTAACATTCTTTCATTGAACACATTGAACATTGGATTAACAATAACAGGCACCACTAAAAAAGAATGACAGTTACACTTTAAAGTGCAGTTGTACTAATATTTTCTTTCAACTAACATAAAAAATCTGGTAGTGTCTATTGCGATATGTCGCAACCTTTTGCGATATGTATATTGCGCCAGTTGATGTCGCAATGACGATAAAAAAACGATATATTGTGCAGCCCGTGTGTGTGTGTGTGTGTGTGTGTGTGTGTGCGTGCGGTCTGTCTGCAAGGGATCTTTTTTGTTTTTCTTCCTCTTCGGAGGACAACTTTATTTTTATTATAAAGCAATATATTTTATATACACAGTATGTTACATTCATATTCAGAATTACATTCAGTGCATTAACGGTTGCCCCACCATAACCATTCACCCTGTTTTAGCGAGACCCTGGATCCATATAAGGGCAGCGGGGATTAAAGCACCACGTACGAAGTGTAACACATAACACATAGAACGCGACAAGGTGACGAACGGAACAACAAGAGGGAAGTGAGACGGGACAATAACAGAACTGACGAGACGGGACAGGACAGGACAGTCTGCAAGGGATCTGGTGTAATAGTTTTTGTGACCCAGGCACCTAACACCGGTAGGCTGCTTTAAGAAGGGCTGACAGGTGACGGGGTCAAACCAACGCTGACCAGCACTGATGTTATCACTGTTGACTGCTCGGGGTGCTTATCACGTCTGAGCCTGTCGGGACGGCCTGTCTGGTGACGAGCTATCCATCACACAGATATAGGAGAAAGGAGTTTGTCTCCGAGAAGAAGGAAGTGATAAGATGTGTGACCGAGAGAGATCCAGTGATGGAATGTAGCTAGGTATATTTACTCAAGTACATTTGAGGGACTTGTACTTTACTTGAGTCTTTTCTTTTCGTGCCACTTTCTACTTCTACTCCGCTACATTTCAGAGAGAAATATTGTACTTTTTTACTCCACTACATTCATCTGACAGCTTTAGTTACTTTTTAGATTAAGACTTTTGCACACAGAACACATGTAGTTTGTTATAGTAACATATATATATATATTTTATAAACTACAAGTACAGCTGAGCCGATTTAACACTTAGTTGATTGAGAGAACTGTTTGGATTGTTTCCAGTTTCTAAAATGTGAGGATTTTTCTGCATTGAGTACTTTTACTTTTAATACTTTAAGTACCTTTTCCCGATGATACTTACATAATTTTACTTAAGTAACATTTTAAATGCAGGACTTCTACTTGTCTTATTTTTTTTTCAGTGTGGTATTAGTACTTTTACTTAAGTAAAGGATCTGAATACTTCTTCCAACACTGGGGAGATCAGGAGATAGAGAGGAGTGATTGCAAAGAGATACTCTGTACATGACGTGTGCGTGCGTTTGTGTGTCCAGCTGCATGTGTGTGTTGTCTACGCATTGTTCCCTTTAGCTTTGATCTGAAGCTTAGCCACTGAAACGAGTGGACTTAGTGGTACTCCTGGTGTAGCTCAATGCCCAGCGCTAAGAAACTTTCCTGGCAAGCACAAAGCCTGCTTGTGCAAGAGGACCATAATTCTTAATGACTCTGCATATTGAAAAAAAGAAAGAAGTTAGCTGGAAGTATTATGTACTGGACACAAATGGTTATGGTTATTGCAGGTTCAAGGCCAAGGCTTAAGGTGATCAGATTAAGAGTGTATCTAACAATGCATTGTTGTCCTGTATGTGGATGAATTTAGCCAGCACTATATATAGTGTGGGTAATAATTACTGGACGCTGTGTGTTCCAGGAAGTAATGTAATAAAAGAAAGTCAGCTGACTGAGGTTAGAGTCACAGAATAAGTCAATAAAAGCAATTTTGGATGTTCAGAATGTGCAGTGTCTTTAGTTGTGGTGTTGTCTGTGGCTTGTTCAAGCGCCAGGTCTCAGAGTCCTGGTCCCAGCCATCATTTTCTTTTCCTTTGGCAGACGGTATGTTGTGATGGACAGTGTGTTTTCATGCATTTCAGAGCTCTCCAGTGTCCTGGCCTGTCACCCAGCTGTCTATCTGAGCATTGAGATCCTGCATTTTGGATGCATATGCTGACTGCACCAGCTCTGGGAAATGCATCCATGTATGCAAACTTCTGTGTGTGTGTGTGTGTGTGTGTGTGTGTGTGTGTGTGTGTGTGTGTGTGTGTACGCATGCTACTGTGTCTCTGTGCACCTCTCAACATGGACTCTGACTCCCAGCCTTATCAATGTCAGAGGTCTGCGCCAGGCACTCCATGCTGCCTTTTGCTGTGACAGACCGATCAGTGGTCCCCCTGTAACCCCCGGGGTCAAGGTTGGCAACACATGATGCCAGCATAAAAACTGCCCTGCCGCTTTTAAACAGACCTGTGTCATCCACACAGCATCTGCTTTGTATTAGGCCCTTTGAAGGAAGTGCGGCATCTGGGTCAGTGGATGCGAAAGGGACCACCCCTCTGTTTTGGAGTTGGGGGTTAGGAGGTTAGAGAGTTGGATGCTTGCTACCATCCATCTAAAAGATTGTGGTCTAAGTGATGTTAGGCAATCATTTGGATGTTGGGAAGTGAGGTTTACTGAAGAAATATAGTGTGGGAAGTCAGACCTTTTGTTCTGAAAACTGAAGGCAAACATGACATAGAGAGACTGAAATTAAAGGTCCCATATTGTAAAAGCGAGATTTCCTTTTGTCTTTTGATGTCTTTTTTTTAAAATTATAAAGCATGTCGAGGTGCTTTATAAATACTGTGAAAACGCTCAATCCACATAGAAACGCACACAGCTTGTATTCAGAAACTGAGCCTTTAAATGAGCCGTCAGGTCTTTTGTACGGTTGTGATGTCACAACGATACTATGTATAGGTAGAAAGTGCCGCGACAGTCATTCCCCGGCTGCAACGATGTTGCAGAGACTCCGCGAGCGTAGATGCGGAAGACCGGGAAACGTTAACCAATCAACCAACAGACTGTGCTTTTTTTTAGGAGGGTTTTTTAAAGAAACAGACGCTAAAAGACAGAGGGTGAATACAGGTATATTCAGGAAGACGGTATGAGAAAAATAATTTCAACATTGAACTTTTTGAACATTAAAGCATGTAAACATGTTCTAGTAGAAAACATAGACTGTATATTAATGGGCAATGCATCCGGTTCGGCGAAGTGCTGCAAATGCGGAAGTGCCTTAAAGCTGCATTCTATCTGAATTCCAGCAGGCGGCGACACGTGCGGTTGCAAAAGGAGTTCGGTTTCTGTAGAAGTCTATGAGAAAGTGACCCACTTCTCACTTGATTTATTACCTCAGTAAACATCTTCATAATGAGTTTGTGGTCTCAATCGCTAGTTTTAAGTCTCCTGCAACACAGAATGATGTTCATTTTTTGAATTATGGTCTAAAATTGTTGTTTAAAATCGGCGATAAAGCGGGGGGAGTTTTAGGGCGTGGCTATGATGTAATTGCCAGTGAAAGTGTGTAACGTAACCGGCAAACTCGACGACGGATAGCAGATCTCCACAAACCAATAGGTGACGTCCATTCATATACAGTCTATGGTAGAAACCCAGAATACAAGTATGAACGTGAAAATCAGCATGATATGGGACCTTTAAATTGGATTTCCACTCTAGGTGATAAAATTGTCATAATCTTTAGCAAAGTTGTATGCTGTGGTCAATGAGGTATTGTCATGACCAAAACATTCTGTGCCTTGACCATCCGATATGACAGGCGAGTGGATATACACTAGGGCTGGGCGATAGGGAGAAAATCAGATATCACGATATTCTTGACCAAATACCTCAATGACGATTTTGCGGCAATATTCTAGGGTTGACAATTGGTGCTTTAACAAAATATCTTCGCACTTAGATTTTAGATAAATAATCATCAGTAATGTGGACATAATGTCTAAGTGGGGAAAAGGCAAATAATAGAACAGCTAGAACAGTCTGGTAAGTTCAGAAAAGTACATTTTTCAAAGACAATACTTATGTCATATTACAATATCCAAAATCTGAGACGATATGCAGTCTCATATCACAATATCGATATAATATCGATATATTGCCCAGCCCTAATATACACACAGCAGGTGTCCAGATATATAAATGCACACACCATCGGTTACATTACCCATGAGAGTGTAGCTGAGACTAGTGTAGACTTATCCTGTGTAACGCAATTTCTGTGAGGTGGTGCAAGAGAGAGGCTTTATAGCTTTTCACGTAAGCTCTCGGTCAGTGGTGCAGGAAGTTCCCAACACCAGGAGAGAGAGAGCAGGGCGAATAACAGGATTTATTTCTCTTTGTCCAGCGACACACTCACCTCTCTTCCCCCTTAGCCTCACCCTCTGTTCCCCACTGTCCAGCCCTGCTCCCCACCAGCTCTAAATCCTTTTTTGATGGATTTCCCAGCAATCTTTCCACTTCTGGCATGTGTGTGACACATGCAAACACACACATACACACGTGTGCCCCTTGACACCAAACTTCCACACATGCGTATGCTCTCCCTCTGTCACACACACCGGTGATCATCTGCATCAATTGATTTTGACTGTATCTGTCAACCAGCAACTTTTAAAGCTGATACAGTGTCTCGTTCTCCTCTCTGAGCTGACAAACTGATTGATGGATGGTTGCTATTTAAACACTCGCCACTACTAAGTACAACTCCGATTGATATAACAGTAATGGAACATATGAAATGTCCAACTTTCCTAAATGATTTCTGCTTTTGAAAAAAAAGGGAACCAAACAGCATGACTTCATCCACCGTAGCTGCCGATGTTCTTTTTCAACCTTGTAATTAAGAGCACATTTTTTAAAGACCTTACGTGTTCATACCGTTGGCAAGGCTGCATGGTGCAGGTTATGAATGGGATGGGTAAGAGGCAGCAGGGAGGGGAAAGACACAGGACAGAGTGGCTGCAATTTAAACTGGCTCCACCCCACTTGTCATGCTGTGTTGTTTTGTTGTGTTAACCATGACAACTGTCTCAGTGGCTCCATCCAGCTTTAGGATTATTCTGGGTGAGAGGAGAGAGGAAGCAGAGGACATAAGGAGAGGAGACAAGGAGAGAGGTGAAGAGAAGTGGAGGGAAGAGGGGTGTAGAAGAGAAGTGAGGATGATTGGAGGAAGCAGGAGGGCAGAAAAGATAATTAGAGAGAGAGAGAAGAGTGTGTGTTGGCAGCGCAGAATTGCACGGGAGGCTGTCTGAAGCGTCACGCTGAACTACTGAAACGATACCTCAAGGGATCACATTTATTCTCGCGTGACATATGAAATTCATGTTGTCAAGAAGAATAAACTCTGCAACAACTGCTTTAACAGTTATGACAACATGAAGACAACAGCCATTGAAATTGTGGAGTAATGTACTGAATCATTTAGACCATAATGGCCAGCAAGCCTGCCCGCCAGCATGGCTGCACATTTTCAAAAGCCCGGCCATCTGAACATCTTTCCGCTCCATGCTGCCTGTAGATCATAATCATTTGAATCTGCTGACTGGATATATTCTTACATTTATTGAGGGTGATGTGTAGGTGTTCATATACATTTTAGACTTAGTATTTCTGCAATATTATGGAGTGTTAGAACTAAAACATCAAATCTTGGTGGCTCAGATAGCTCAGTTGGTAGAGGAGGTGCACATATGTAGAGGTTTACTCCTCGACGTGGCGATCCCTGGTTCGACTCCAACCTGTGGCCCTTTGCTGCATGTCATTCTTCCCTATCTCTTCAGCTGTCCTGTCAGAAATAAAGGCCAAAAAAATTATCTTTTAAAAAAAACAAACACATTATATCTGAAGTGTATTTATGTAGGCACTGGATGAACTGAAAATCAACTTCCTGTAGCTTTCCCAAACCCCTCAAAATATACCCGTGTTGGCCTCTGCTGTTTCAGTATATGCATTACGTTTATCTGTCAAGTCCTCTCTTGACTTATTATTTTAAACCCCCTTTTACTGCTTTTTAATCTATTATTGATTTAATTCCTTCTCTCCTAACTTCCTGTTTCTTTACTTGACTTTAGTTTATCCAGTTCCCATGGCAACAGGGGAAAATGGCTGCTCTTGTGTGAAGTAAACGCAACATTTTTCTGCTAAGATATACGTGACTTTTTTGCAACGAAAATGCGGGGATTATGAAAAAATTGCGGAAATCGGCAATTTATGCGGCGTATTTGAAAAAATGCGGCCCCCGCATAAATATGCGGACTTTGGCTGATTATGCATTAAATTATGCAATCGTGTTTTTCTGGAGGGACTGTTTATCATGTCAGTTGTTTTGTATTATATTTTGTGTCACTGCTTGTTATGCACCTTCTATTTCTTTAATGTTTTGTATCTGTACTAAGGCAGGTTTTAAACCATCTGCCTCGACTGGAAAGGACATTGGGTCAACTGCTGTTGTTTTAAATGTGCTATTTAAATAAAGATGACTTGACTATCGTTCACTAATCCTGCACATGCTTCCCCCCTTTTTGTAGGAATGCTTCCTGTCCTGCTAGCTGGGTTGATTCTGGCTCTGTCCATCCCTGGCACGGCGTCTGAGTCGGCCACACTGCGGTTCCTGGGGCAGACTAACTTTGTCGTCAATGAGAGCAGCACGGCTGTGATCCGGCTGGTTGTGGAGAGAGTGGGAGACCCGGTCAATGTGACGGCTTTGGTTCTGGTAGGTTACGGGACAAACTCATCACTGATGACTCATTTGTGCATCCACACTCATCAACCTGTCGAGTCATCTCTTCCGTCTGAATCTGATCCCCTCGCTGTGTTGCTGAGCTGCCACCTTGATGTTCAGTGAAGGAGAGAATCGGTGACCGTTTCATCTATGGCAGGCAGTGGCCAGTAAACAGATCTCTCGTGTCTGCAGAAACCGTTTCGGAAAATCACAGAGTGGGTTTTGGCTTTACATCCTCCACATGGGGGCAAGTGTCAGCTGCTCACAGTTGGTTGTCTGGTAAGGCGAGCTGGCTATGCAGTGGATTGTGGTCAGGGGGTTTCCTATGCTTCTTGATATTTTTACCATGTTCCTTCTTACATGAACTATTAGACCTGAGCTGCCGTATTAGTTAATGAAATGAAATACAGTGTTTTCCCTAGGTTTGTGGAAGACTTAGGTGCATGTATTTGGCGGGGGGTTTAGGGGTCCACTCTCAAGAAAATAGTATGTTTTTCAATAAAGTGTGCAATTTCACATTATTTTGGACCATTATTATGACCATATCTGTGTCTGAAACGTTGGAAAAGCTAAAGCAGATAATAAATAAATAACACTCAAAAAGCTTAAAGACAAAACCTGCTAACAAAAAGTCCACTGGGGACCAACTACAATTCATTAGTTAGTTTTGATGCTCACCACTTAGGTGGTGCCCAAAACGGCTTGGGTGCCGTGCCTATTAAACTATATAATGGTAGGGAACACCCTAAAATACTGTGTAATATCAGGCTTCCTTCAGGAAACTAATGGGCATAGAGTAAAGCACAACTCAGGATCAAGCAGATAAAGGCACCAGTAGAAAAGAAGGAAAGAGACAGGAACACAATATCTTCTCTCTGCTGTGGTAAAGAGCTGAAACCTGGCAAAAACAACCAGCCCGGTGCATCCTATATGCTCAGTTGTCTAAAGCTGCTTACACACATAGCCGACGGCCAACCGTTGACAGAAAAGCCAGTCGAAATGATCAGTATCCCCGTGTTGGTCCAAAAAGTGCCACAGAACACACCAAAAAGACGAGACGAGACGTAATACATCTCTATAACGGCAGGTGGTGCTAATCTGTATTGTTGCCCAGGAAATGAAAACCGGCAGCTGATTGGATGAACGCGTCACATGGGTTTGTTTTCTCTGGAAATTCAAAGCCAGACTGTCATGTTCAGAAAACGATCTCATATTGTACTAAAATAGTTGCTGAATTATAACTTTTTTTTTTTTCTACCAAAAATGTTTTCCGCTGGTCAGGGGTAACCTTAGCCTAGACATTTAGACGCACCCTAGCAGCAGCAAATGTAAATTGCAGCCAGGGTCAGACTAGCAACTCTCTGTTGGCTTGCGAGCTGGAAAAACCAATCTCTGGTCAGGCCAATCACATCGTGTACAGAGTCGGTGGGCGGGGCTTAACATAATGAAGGCAGAGTTGCGACGGTTCCGCGTGAATTCCCTGCTACTTGAAAACAAAGAAGATGGCTGCTGCTGCTGGAGAACAGTGATCTTTGGAATCGGTTTTAGCCGCAACTCTGGAAGACTTGGAGTTCAGCTTTTCTTTGAGAAAAGAACAAAGAACGGCACTGAAGTCATTCTTAAAAAAGGAAGATGTGTTCGGAGTTTTGCCGAACGGATACGGCAAAAGTTGAATCTATCAACTAGCGTTGCTCTGGTTGGCTATGAGTGAAGAGGGAATTTGAAAGACAACCGTTTATCCCGCCCCTCGGATTGAGCCCTGCCAATGGTGAGTTCCCAGACCCAACATCTTGATGTGGGTCTGGCTTGTCAGGCTAGGGTTACCTGGCTTAACAAAAAACAATTCAAAGGGGGTAAAATATTAAAAAAAAGTTTGAGAACCACTGGTCTAAGGCACAGATCATGTACCTGCAGCATCCTGGGTTCAAACCCTTCTTTGATCTATCGTGCCACGTTGTCTCCATCTCTCCATCTCTCTTGTGCCTTACCTGTTTCTCTCCATTTCACACTTTTAAAGAAATGTAAAAAAACAAACAGAAAACACACAAAGAAGCCAGAATCTTTCTTTAAGTTAAACCGCGAGTGATACAAATGAACGTTTGCTTGTCTCACCCAGCTAGAGGGAGTGGACACAGAGGACTTTGAAGGCAATAATGCCGCAGCCTTCCTGCTGTCCACTGAGTCCAGTAAGACCATCTTCATTGCTGTGAAAGATGACGACTTGCCTGAAGCCGATGAGACATTTACCTTCAACCTCGCACTACAGGTAAATGCCTACTGTTTGTCTGTGTCCGTGCGTGTGTGTGTGTCTGGAAGGGATGATGACTTCCCTCTCTTCTTTCTCCCTCTCTCCCTTCTCTCTTCTCTCTGGAGCTCCAAGCTTCCTTTTCACAAAGTCCCACTGTTCTATTTCTGCTCCTGACTGTCTTAAACCCTAACCCCATCTACTAATAGAATAGAGGGTGGGGGGCGACAGCCACAGAAAGCCTGGGTGTCTCTTGAGCTACAGGGGTCTTTGATGTGTGCGCTCTATAGGACTTTTCCAGGGCTGGCCTGGGTGGGGCCTCTGAGGTTCCCCCACTACAAGACACCTTTGTGAAAAGAAAGTAACTTTGACAGCCACAGACCCACCACACAGTAGATTCAAGTGATTCTCTCATTCACTGTCGCCATTCACTTGGATGAGCATGTCCGTTCCGAGGATTTCATTTCTGTTTACGTTGTGTGTTCCCCATTGCAATTGACACACTACCGTTGATGAAAGCTCCGTCTGTTACAATGGATCAATGGATTCACAACACAAGTACATTAAAATCTTGTCATGCATTTTGAGACTTTTTTTTTTTTTTTTTTTGCTGACGCTACCAAAACGCACCATATCATTAGAAGGTGCAATTAGCTACTTTCTTCTAGTCCAGTTGCTGTAAGATTAAAAAAACATAGTGTTGCGCTTTTACTATTGCACATAGTAGGGCTGTGCAATTAATCAAAAATGTAATTGTGATTACGATTTTACGATTACAACAGAGAAATCGAGAAAAACGTTGCATATTACATTTTGCAGATAAACTCTTAATTTGTCGTGTGTTCTGAATAGAAAAATTAAATGTTTAAACGGGAAAAGTATTAAGGGAAATGTCACAGTTCCATGTTTTTTCACAGATAGATAGATAGATAGATAGATAGATAGATAGATAGATAGATAGATACTTTATTCATTCCGAGGGAAATTTTAGTCATCCAGCAGCTTAGACAACCATACCAAACATACACACATATATGCAATGGTGGTAGTGGTGTTGATTTGTTTAACTGTTTCAATGTTTTTTTAAGTTCAATAATTGCAACATCTTTCCAAAAGACAATGAGTAATCCATTACTATAGCGTACTACTTTATACGCCACAATACTTTACCGTAAGGTTGTTCCATAATTGAGCAGCCCTAGAACCTATACAACCACTAAAGACGTTTTAATGTTTGAAAATGATTTTTAAAGGGTATACGTTGTAAATCCTTGTCAAAGGGAATCAGCATCACAGCCCAGGATGCCTTACACCTAGAGACTATCTCCATGGTTTCATGTAGCCTTTAGCTGTCAGGTTTGATTGATGAGCTTGGGGGGCCTGGTCCTGCTGACTGCCTGTCTTACCCCTCACTAAAAGACCTAAGCGAAAGGTCATTGTGACTCACTGATTATCGGCTCTGCACATTTACAAAACGGCAGCAGCTCTGAGCAGCTGTCAACAAGAGCGACTTTCCTTACAACATTTTCAATTTGACGCCGCATTTTTGGGACATCTGGTTAAAATCCAGTAGTGCAAGCCCGTATTTAGCCCGCTACAAGAGTGAAAGACCGAATGAGGCCCACTTAGCCCTTCTGTTTACACTACAGCCGAGACAAAGCTTTAGCCAAACGCTACCCTATCAGCTTACTGAAGGACTGTCTGGAGGATGAATGTGCACTAAAAGGGCTTTCATAGATCAAGCACAAGCGAGAAATAAAGTGTTGACCGGGGTACATTTATCATTTCTGACAGTTTAAACCTAGGGGTGGGACAAAATATCGAAACGGCAACATATCGTCCTTCTTAGTGCAATACGAGATATATACCAAATATCGATTTTTTTATTAATAAAATAAGGCACTTTCAATAGATTCCCATGCTCCCAGCGTCACCACTTTATGGCTCCAACAAGGTGGCGCTTAACACATGAATGAGGGAAACTTGAACACAAGTTAAAGGTCCCATGACTAGGTGCTCTTTGGATGCTTTTATATAGACCTTAGTGGTCCCCTAATACTGTATCTGAAGTCTCTTTTATATAGACCTTAGTGGTCCCCTAATACTGTATCTGAAGTCTCTTTTATATAGACCTTAGTGGTCCCCTAATACTGTATCTGAAGTCTCTTTTATATAGACCTTAGTGGTCCCCTAATACTGTATCTGAAGTCTCTTATATATAGACCTTAGTGGTCCCTTAATACTGTATCTGAAGTCTCTTATATATAGACATTAGTGGTCCCCTAATACTGTATCTGAAGGTGGAGGGTGGGGTTGTGGCCTTGACCAACTGCCACTTTGCTCGTTTGAAAGCCACGATGTCTCTCTCTCTCATGGGTGGGCCAAATTCTCTGGGCGGGCAAAGCAGAGAAAGGGGAGGTAACCTTCCTCCATATGACATCATAAGGAGAAGATTCCTGATTGGCCCATCTGAGCTTTCATTTTCTCAAAGGCAGAGCAGGATACCCAGGGCTCGGTTTACACCTATCACCATTTCTAGCCACTGGGGGACCATAGGCAGGCTGGGGGAACGCATATGAATGTTAAAAAAAACTCATAAAGTGAAATTTTCATGCCATGGGACCTTTAACTAGCCGAAGAGGAAAAGGTTTTCAATGGGATGGTGGACAGCAGTTTGAAGAAAATAACAGATGCCCCAGCCATGTTTGAGTCCAAAGTCTGGACCCATAGTAGCTCTATAGTTGTGTCATTTTAATTTACAGAGTGAAAAACATTTTCTAACAGATTGGCCTTGTGGTGAATAAAGAGAGAAAAACCAGCACTTAACCATTTTACGGGCATGTTGTATTCATAGTTAGACCGATATCGTGATGTATCATTATAGGATTGTCTAGCTATGTATTGATTATCGCAGAATTGCTGTATCGTGATATTATCGATATGGGGAGCCGTGTATCATGGCAGGCACCCTGTAATCCCCACCCCTAGTTTAACCTATAAAATTAGTTTTGAAATAAACTATTAATACAAACTTGTTAGAAGTGAGTATGACAGAACAGGACTTGTTATATAGAAACAGTGTTGAATTGTTGGGGACCAGAGCAGGTGCAGCCTGCCAGCGCCGTGCAGGAAAAGAAGGTGGAAACACAGTAGGTCTCATATTATTAATATTGTGTGTGTGTGTGTGTGTGTGTGTGTGTGTGTGTGTGTGTGTGTGTGTGTGTGTGTGTGTGTGTGTGTGTGTGTGTGTGTGTGTGTGTGTGTGTGTAAGATGTGCGCGTGTGTGTGAATCACTCTACGTTTGAGTATGTGTATGTAGTTGGAAACAGATGAGTCTGTGCCTAAGTGTGTGTGAGCAGCTTGGCTTTGTCAAAGCGTGTGGATTCTGTGTCTGTGAGCTGACCGCTACAAGAGCTCAGCAGCGGAAAAGAAAGCTCGGTTGCAGCTGGGAAAAAAGCCCTGTTTGAATAGAGGGATGAATGCAAGAGGCCTAAGCACTTTGTTGTTTTTCATTTCAGCTTTGTCTGCTCTCGCCTTAACGTGCGTGCTTGCGCTCGCATACAGCTGTTTCGCCAAGAACTTTTAATTCAACTCTCAACTTTGTTTGGCTGCAAACAATGCCTTTCAAATTAGTTTTTGTCGAGAAAATGATGTTTCTCTTTATCATACTGTGTTGAGGCTCTCTTAGTTGATCCTTTTCCACAACGCCTGTAGATATACTTATTAGCCTATGTGCAGATTGGAGCTTGGTGTCAACTATTAAATTAATCGTGAACTATTTTGATAATCAATTAATCAGTTTTTGTCATTTATGAAAAAAAAGGAAAACTTCTCTGATTCCAGCTTGTTAAATGTGAATATTTTCTAGTTTCTTCTCTCCTCTGTGACAGTAAACTGAATATCTTTGAGTTGTGGACAAAACAAGACATTTAAAGATTTTTCACCATTTTCTGACATTTTATAGACCACACAACTAATCGATTAATCGAGAAAATAATCGGCAGATTAATCAGCAATGAAAATAGTTGTTTGTACGCTGCAAAGGGGGTTTTGGCAGTTTCGGTGGAGGCCTGTGCTCTTGAGCTCAGACATGGTGGTTGTCAGCACAGTTGGTCCACGAGAAGCTTGTGAAAACATTGGTTAGCTCACTAATGGAAACCTCTGAAAGTTACGCCAAATAACAAGGCTGTGGTCTTTCTCTTTAATGGTGCTCAGAAAAAGGAACCCCCCTTGCATGGATCATAGGTTATGGTGCTTTTTTGTTTTGGAAGTCGTTGTGTGATATTTAAGCCCGGTGAGATTTGAAGTTTGTCAGGTCTTAGTGCCGAATCACAGAGCACAGCACAAGTCCTGAAGAGGCGTCCCGCTGTGAGCTAACCTGACAAATCTACCAGGCCAAGACCAGCACTTCCTGTCTTTGTGCCTTCTCACCAGGGCCTCTCAGTGGGAGCACAGAAATAAAGTGAAGACAATGGATAAGGCGGGCGTTCTGGTCTTTTGACATGAGCGCAAGTGTCAGGGGGGAGGGGAAGATGTTTTCAGGTACATACTGTATGGCCTGGCTTCATCTAACCGTTTTATTCTCCCTGCTTTCCAGAGCTCCTCTAATGGCGTGACGCTGGGAACACCAAACAAGGCAACCATCACCATCCTGTCCAATGACAATGCCTTCGGAATAGTTGCCTTCAACTCGGTAAGACACCCCCTGTCATCCACATGCATCTCCTATTTATTTGTTCATTCACTTTGGTCTCATCTGATACAGTCTATCGCTTCAAACTGAGATTAGTCCTGCATCAATTTGTCGTAGTTTGCCACATGGTATTATAATGCAAATGTGTCAAGAAATCTGTAACATTGTTTTATTCATGCAAATCATTTTGAGTAAAGGAGGCCAGTGTGTAACGTGTTTAGTTGTTCATGATCAAAATCTGTGTTGCCCGTTCACAAACTTGTCCTTTTTCCTGAATATTTACCACCACCATCAATTTCAAGTATTCCTTTGAAAAGAGCAAGAGACCGGCTTTTTGAAACGTGAAGGCTACCGTAGCTGTAATACGTAATTTGAACTGCGTGGTGTGAGAGAGTTGATTGCAATATATGATCTCAACGCTAGATGGGAGAAATTCCTACACATTGGACCTTTAAATCAAAACCAATTTTTTCTTAGAACTGGACTCTTCTCATGACCCTTTAGGGAATTGCCAGCTCCTTTTTTAAAGGCTATATGAGCTGTTGAATTGATTTTCCATTACTGAAACCTGCCCCAACTACACCTGTTGATCATGAATTCCTCTGACTAACAATATACTAATCCTGCTCAAGTCATTTTCCCAGTTTGTGCCCAGTGAACTTGCACCATAAGCATGCACTTGCATTTGTGACCATTTACCATGTTAGTAAGCAGCAGTAGAAAGTAAAGGATTGTGGGGTGGAGTTATTTGGACCCACTACTGCAGAGAGGGGTTTAATCATGCCAGTGTTTTGGCTGTGAGAGAAGTGACCATCTAGTGGTTGTGGGTTCCCAGGGGTAATTAAAACCCCAAACACTCCCTGGATTCACTTATCAGTGGACGTTTTTGGCGTTTCCATGGTAACTGTTTGCCATTCCACCCCCAGGTGGTCTCAGATGCTGGATAATGATTTGGCTTTCTTAGAATCAATAAAGGGCTCCCGGCCTTGGGAGATGTGTTTATGTTAGAGTACTAAATTAATTCCTGTAACGCATTCATTTGCTTTCTTTTCTCCTCATATGTATTTGGCTGGATTTCTTTGGCTATGGCAAATTGAATTTGAATTATGTAGAAAAACAAAAGGGTTTGTGTCTGTTTCTTTCAATTCAATTTCACTACTTGTATTAGCGTTGAGTACTGCTGCCAAAGCAGTACACGCAATAAAAGATGAACATGAAATGCATGTATCAATTATTACAAAGTGAGGACATCTCCAAATCAAATGAGTCAAATTAAATCAAACATTCTCTTGGTTCAGCTCTCTTGTACTATCTGTTCACATCCCATTTAAACTCAAATGTACTCTCTGTTTTGGTTTATTATTGCAACCTTGTTTGACTTTGTTTCATAATTTCTATTATTCTAATTGGGAATAAGAAATGGTGTTGAAATTGATTACATTAAACTGACTGCGGTTCTATTTCTATCTCACCCTTTTCATCTCAGACTGAAGAGATTGTAGTCAGTGAACTAAGAGGAAGGAACCAGTCGGTGCCTTTTACCCTAATTAGAGAAAAGGGAACATACGGGACTGTGACAGTGAACTTTGAGGTGAGAGGACAATGTACTGTACATAACACACGGTGCTTTATACAGTGGTATTCAAGAAGGACTGCCGATGTGTCTACATCCCTATGTCCCCTTCTCTTGGTTAGATCTCTGAAGGGCCAAACCCTGCCATTGAGGACCTCCGTCCAGACAGAGGGAACATCACCATCCCTGTGGGACAGGCTGTAGTGCACTTCAGTATCCTCATCCAGGACGACCAGGTATTGAACAAACTCCTCATTTAAAGCTAATCTGTATACGCGACCACACGTCCCATATATGGATTAGCTTTTGCTAAACATTCGCATACTTTTTGGATTCTTGGTTAAAGGGATGATATATTTAGAACAATCTATTGTGGCATTTTAAAAGAATATCCAGATTGCCCTGATGGCTTTGGCATTTTTAAAGGTCAAATTGTCTCAAGTTTAAACAGGGTTTCTGCGGGGTCTTAAAAAGTCTAAAAAAAGTCTAAAATTTTTAAATCAAAATTTAAGGCCTTAAAGGTCCCATGACATGGTGCTCTTTGGATGCTTTTATATAGACATTAGTGGTCCCCTAATACTGTATCTGAAGTCTCTTTTATATAGACCTTAGTGGTCCCCTAATACTGTATCTGAAGTCTCTTTTATATAGACCTTAGTGGTCCCCTAATACTGTATCTGAAGTCTCTTTTATATAGACCTTAGTGGTCCCCTAATACTGTATCTGAAGTCTCTTTTATATAGACCTTAGTGGTCCCCTAATACTGTATCTGAAGTCTCTTTTATATAGTCCTTAGTGGTCCCCTAATACTGTATCTGAAGTGTCTTTTTATATTTAGTGGTATATACTGTATCTGAAGTCTCTTTTATATAGACCTTAGTGGTCCCCTAATACTGTATCTGAAGTCTCTTTTATATAGACCTTAGTGGTCCCCTAATACTGTATCTGAAGTCTCTTTTATATAGACCTTAGTGGTCTCCTAATACTGTATCTGAAGTCTCTTTCCCGAAATTCAGCCTTGGTGCAGAATTACAGCCACTAGAGCCAGTCCCACAATGAGCTTTCCTTAGGAACTAACTGCTCTACCTGCGTCTCAGAACTGCGGCCGCCTTGGTCTCGTGAGATTATCGTTGCCCACGTGTGCATGACGTCAGAGCAAGTCGGGATCAAGTCGGACAAGAATCTAACCGGCATGCATTGGGCGGCAATCGCCGGTGATCGATTTTTGCGCAGATCTGGCTCATCTCGAACGAGCCTATTCTCTGATCATATATATGTCAATAGGCTCGTTCGAGATGAGCCAGATCTGCGTAGAATCGATCACCGGCAATCGCCGCCCAATGCATGCTGGTTAGATTCTTGTCCGACTTGATCCCGACTTGCTCTGACGTCATGCACACGTGGGCAACGATAATCTCACGAGACCAAGGCGGCCGCAGTTCTGAGCCGCAGGTAGCGCAATTGCTTTTCACCAACTGCAAGAGCCAGGCGGACGCAGGTGGACCCAGGGCATGCTGGGAAACGACGGCCTCTCAGCTGATTGAACAGCTGATTGGTTCAGAATCGACTCAACATGATGACGTTTTATATAAACTTTTTATTGATTTTGAATCGGAGGGATTTTAACTGCTATTTGTCTGACTTTAAAGGCTTATTATCTACAGAACACCTGTTGTGTGGCTGATAGTTATGTTTAGAAGTCAGAGAGACTAAATCTGTTCAGGTTATGGATCATCTACAGTCTGTTGGTGATTAAAATCAGCAACAGATCGCATGTAGAGAATTTCGACAGCTACTCTGTCATAATAAAATCAACTGGAGACTGTGTAGGAGCTGATATATGGGTCTGATAACATTTTATTAAATCGGAATCGGACCCGAACGGACCACAGTGTTTGTGTCACTTCCTGTTCAGCCTGAATGCTGCTGGAATCAGCTGGAAAACTGTCCGACTTGAGAGCAGATTTTTGTCACCGCCCCCCGGCTGCTGCCGCCTGCTCTCGTCTACTTTACAGGCGAGGCGCAGTTCATCTCTGGAGGGTGAAAGGTTATATGACGCCGTTGACGGGCGACTAAAGGAAACGTGCCGTGTCTGAAAATAAAATAACAGATTTCTCTGTGAAACATTTGGGATAGTGTAGGAACACAACTCATAAAAATATATAACATAGGTATGGTCATATTTAGACATTTAAAAGCAGAAATGTTACATATTGTACCTTTAAAAAGGCCTTAAAATATCTTAAATTTGACTTGGTGAAACCGGTAGAAACCCTGTTAAATAAAAAAGCAAGCAGGTTTTTAGAGTTTTGAAACTGCTGCATGCGATGTACAACTGTACCGTACGTGAATGTGTTTCCCCTTTGTGTGTTGGCCAGATCCCAGAGGATGATGAGGTGTTTTCAGTCAGGCTAACGGGCGTGGCAGGTGGAGCCCTGCTCAGGCCCAACGCCAGCAGTGTCCAGCTGCGAATCCGGCGTAATGACAGCCCACTGCGGTTCTCCCACTCCATCATGGCAGTAGCGGAGTCCGCTGGAGTCATTGCCCTCAACGTGACCCGCGGTCGGTTGACTGAGGATGGGCCACTCGTCGGCTCTGTTGACACCGAGGTTCCTTTCTTTCAATACAGTTATTTATTTACGTTTGACTGTTAAAGAATAGGGCACAACCTAGTTAATGATATACCTACAGTATATATATATATATATATATATATATATATATATATATATATATATATATATATATATATATATATATATATATATATATATATATATATATATGTGTGTGTGTGTGTGTGTGTATATTGATGCAGAAAAAACAAGCATAAGACAAATCCATATAAACCATCTGGACTCAACTGTCTTCAGGTTTCTGTCGATTACATGGTGGTGAGCGGTGGAGGACTGGGCAGCGCCACGCCGGCTGTGGATTTCGTCGACCTACAGCCCGTCAGAACAGTTAAATTCCCTCCATTTGTGTACAAGACCAGTCTGTTGTTCAAAATCACTGACGACACGGTGCCAGAAATCGCAGAATCCTTCCATCTGGTCTTGCTGGAGGAGACCCTCAGAGGAGATGCTGTGCTGGTGTCACCCAACGCTGTGCTAGTGACCATCGAGCCCAACGATAAGCCTCATGGTGTCCTGTCAATCAGCAGCAGCGCAGTCTTTCAGCCAATCAGCATCAATGAAGACCTGACACAGAGGTGGATAACTTAGGAATGTTTATGAGTGTGTCTTACTGTGATGACATACATGTTGTTTTTCTTCTAATGGATACTATTAGATTGTTAGATTGTTGAACTTTTGTGTGCTGTATATACTGTCTAAAAGTTTCTCGTGCACACCAGAAAGTATCTTGTGCACAACAGAGAGTTTCTGGTGCGCACCAGAAAGTTTCTGTTGTGCACAATTTACTTTGTGTATGTCGTGCGCGACAGAAAGTTTCTCGTGCGCATCAGAAAGTTTCTAATGCACGCCAGAAAAAAAAAGAAGAAAAAATTCCCCCTTTTCTTTAAGGGGCTCCATACTCTGTATTTGTGCAAGGATGTCATAATAAAAAGAAAAACATCAAAGATTATTGCGTCTTTAACCATCCTTTGTTTGCTCCTGTATCATTTCCCCTAGATTTGAAGGGATCGTTATTGTAAGAAATGGAGGCAGCTATGGCGACGTGTCCGCCAACTGGTCCATCAGCAGAAACTCCAGTGACCGCTCCCCAGTGTCGGATGATTTGACGCCTGCAGCAGGGACAGTGAGATTTGCTGCCGGTCACGTGACAGCTGTGATTCCAGTCTACGTTACGGCTGATGATCTACCTGAAGAAGCAGAGGCTTTTGTTTTCAAGCTGCTGCCCAGTACTGTAACTGGAAATGCGGAGGTCGACGAACCAATGGAGGTCAGTTTAGAAGAGATCTGTGATAGGCCAATTTGAAATATATATTTATTGTGTTGCTGTAATGGATTTGTGGTTTGTAACAGAAAGAGAGAAGAGAGACCGACGCCTGCACTTGTTAGGGAACATGTCCTCCAGATGTTGTGCATGTGTTGTGCATGTGTGAGTGTTTGTGTGTGACCTACTGTAAGGTACAGTGGCAAACTTGGCACGTTCTGCATAAGTCGACCCCTTAGTGTGTCACTTTGCTCTGTGGGTGTTCCTTTAATGTGGCTGAATCAAAACAAAGCGGAAACAGCAGGCGCGCTCTGTGTGTGGTGTCTGAGTGTTCTTTTTTTAAGAAAGCGTGGGTGAAGTGGTGGCAGTTTTTTTTTTTTTTTTATAGCTTCCATCTTTGTCCAAGCCTCTTGGCCATGTGTGAAAGCAATGGGCAGATCTAAGTCTTGTTTATATGGAAAGCATGAGATGAGATGCATTTCCAAAACTCTGCATTTGGTCACAATGACACACACCAGATCACCACCTCAGGTTGTGAGGTTATAAGATGTGGTGAGTTTGCCATCTGTACAGAAAGAGTTGGCTCAGGATTAATACACAACTTTAGCAGTAGGACAAGTTAATCAGCGTTAATTGTTAAGTATGTATCACAGACATTATACTAAGCTGTAAATCGGCTGTTGTGAGCACGCCAGGCAACGCGACAGACAAGTGTAGGTTTTAGGAAAATGAATGAGCCTCAGTTAAAATGCTCATAAAAACTACTCTAGCAGACTTAGCAGAGTTAATTAAAGAGGATGCCTCTCTAAAGTTAGCGCAGGGCTCTTTTTTACTACTTTCAGTCTCACTTGTTTTCTTTCCTCTCGCTGTTCCTCACCTCTGCTTCTTCTTCTTGTGACCTAAGATACAGTCTTAGTAACACAACAAAAAAGGGATGCACAAGACAACAACACAGTCCTCCAAAGGATGGTTAATGTGGGCTTAATTGCAATTATCCACACACACACACACACACACACACACACACACACACACACACACACACACACACACATAAGATCAATCACCTTCCTCCTCACTACCCAGGGGATTGCACCCAGCCAGGAGGTGCTCCCTCATAAGGACCTGACACACCAACCCGACGGCTGACCGTCGGCAGAAAAGGCAGTCGGACCGATCAGTCGGCTCCCCGAGGTCCAAAAAGTGCCTCGGAACACACCGAAGCGACGCCGACTGGAGCGTACGTTCTGCACGTGTGCAAGACGTAATACGTCTCCATAACAGCAGGCGGCGCTGATCTGTATTGTCGCCCAAAAATATGAAAAGCTGAAATGACCAACGCGTCACGTGGGTCTGTCTTCTCCAGCCGATAGTAATGCCGGCTTGTTCGAAATACGATCTTGTCATTTACGAAAATAGTTCACTGAATCGTGTTCCTGAAAACATTTTAAGCGAGAAATAGGCCATGCGGTTGCTGAATCTGTCTTCATTTCAGATCAACAAAGGTCAGATTTTGAGAGGTGTCCGTCACTCATCCCGCTCATCATTTCCGGGTTAGAACTCCACCAATCAGATTGGTCATTGAGTCCGACTGCCGTCAGGTCGGCCAAAATGAAGGCCGACGGCACGGAACGCACCGAACAGACTCGAGTCACTGACCTCGCCAGACTGTCCGACGGCCGATAATCGGGTTGGTGTGTTTGACAGAAGGGCCTTAGCTGCAGTGCTATAGGCCCTTCTGTCAAACTCCCATTCAGAGATCCCATTCTCTTCCATGGCAAAGTATATATAGCCAATTGTACTTATTATAAATATGAACATATTATAATGTCAATCATCATTAGTTTCAAAGCATTCATTTCATTGATGGAGCTTCACCTGATGTGCCAGATGGTTTGTTAAAACAGAAACCTCTGAGAAGCCGTCATCGGAAACTGTCTAGAAAAGTGCAAGGCACTTATACAGTATGCCAATACCTGGCAGGTGCTTGGACGAACCATCCGTCTTATCACGTCTGCCATTGTTGTTTTGAACACACACATCTTAACCACACCCGTAGCTGCCAGTAGCATCTCATGTTGGTGCGGTAAGCTGCTGTTTGAACAAAAAACGCATTAACTTGGAGCCTGACAAGATGGATTTTCATGTGATATGTGATCCCGCGTTTCTCGCATGATTTTGTGAAATCGCGAGAATCCAGCTGCCATGCAAGGTACGGGTTAATATGCAGACTAACTAACTGACAAACTAACTAACAGGAACCTGTGAGGGACTTTTTGTGGCAATACATAGCAAAGTTAAAGTTAATCAACATAACTTTACCCATTCTCAGTCCCAAACTAAGTTTTGTGTTTCATGCAAGATACGTAGAATATGTGTTTTTGATCTTTCTCTCATCAGTCAAAATGTAACATATGCCCACTCCTCCTTTCTTTTGCTGATTTGTTAATTTTATACTTGCCCTTTGTCTGGTCTTCCTCCACTCTTCCCCCAGATGGTGTTCTACATCCAGGACAGTGACGATGTCTATGGGCGTTTTGGGTTTGACCCAGCAAAAGAGCAAAGCATCCAGAGCCAACCTGAGAGCCGTTTCCTGTCGCTCAACTTCCTGCGAGACGGTGGTACACTGGGCAATGTGTCTGCGACGCTAACGGCCCTCTACATTCCCGCAGGCCCGATAGACCCAGCACTGGCCCGTGACCAGGTTCTGAATGTTAGCAGGTCCGTTAATGTAGTGTTTTCCCGTCAACGGATGGTCCACGTCACACTGCCAATCAGGAATGATGCTTTTCTGCAGAATGGAGCTCATTTCCTAATACAGGTAACAAGACTGGAAACAAGCTACAGAACAGTGGTGGGATGTAACTAAGTACTTTTACTCAAGTACTGTACTTAAGTACAAATTTGAGGTACTTGTTACTTTCTACTACTACACCGCTACATTTCAGAGAGAAATATTGTACTTTTTACTCCACCACATTCATCTGACAACTTTAGTTACTTTATACAACACCATGTTTTAATATAAATTAAACTACCCAACAATGTACAAGTCCAGCTGAAATGATTAGCAGATTAAACACAACTGTTTGGATCGTTTCCAGTTTCTAAAATGTGAGGATTTATTTGCATTGAGTACTTTTACTTTTAATACTTAAAGTACATTTTCCTGATGATAGTTACATACTTTTACTCAAGTAACATTTTCAAAGTAGGGCTTTTGCTTACTTTTTACTTTTATGAGTATTTTTACAGTGTGGTATTAGTAGTAAGGATCTAAATACTTCTTCCACCACTGGTAAAGAGCAACACATACTGTAAGTGAAACACGTGGATGAAATAAATAAATGTGTATATACTACCAGTCAAAAGTTTGGGGTCACTTAGAAATTTCCATTCCACTCCATTATAGACAGTTAGACAGATTTTTTTTTTTAACCAGGGCAGAAGTTTTCAGATTACATTATGTGCTTACATAATTGCAAAAGGGTTCTCCAGTTTTTTCTCAGTTAGCCTTTTGAAATGATATCCGATTAGTAATCAGAATGTGCCTTTGGGACATTGGATGAACGGTTGCTGATAATGGGCAATGTCGATAATGCATTAAAGATCAGCCACTTCTTTCTATAACAGTCAAGAACCCTTTTGCAATCTCAGCTGGTATTCTGTCTATAATGGAGTGGAATGGAAATTTCTAAGTGACCCCAAACTTTTGACTGGTAGTGTGTGTATATACTATATATTTATATTTCACTTTGAATGACATTATATTTTTTAAGGTTGTAATCCAGGCAACATTTTGCCTCCAAAAATGTGCTCTCTCTGTTTGCACTTGCCAAATCAGTGCCATCCAAACTTGAAGTGCCTCATTTGCATGTGTGAACGGTTTGACACTGGCACTCAAAACCTGGCATGTTGCTATGGGATTAGCCCAACTGTCCAAACTAACAACACCACCTAGTTCTTAAAGCAAGCAAAATAAAAAGCCATCACATTCTGTAGAACCATAATCACGTCACACACTTACAGTCAAACACATACATGCACAAACAGAAAAGAAAGGGAATGGAGCATTGACCGGTCATTCAATACAACTTTAAGAGCAACCATCATAACCAGATGGTTAAGACAGAGCTGCAGCTGCCTTTTTGAGCCTTATATTCATTGAGATGTTTCCTCTATTTCCCCTAGTTGAATTCATTGGAGCTGATTGATATCAACCCCCCGATTCACTCAAACAGCCCCAGGTTTGCAGGAGCTCTAAACCTGACGTTAACGGTCACCCCTGACATTGCTAATGGGGAAATCGGATTTACGAGTAACGCCACAGTGGTGGTTTATGAACCGGAGGACACCAATACCAGCACAGTAAGACATGAGCCCTATTTTTTAGCAGTTGTACATTCGAATGGTATCAGTTCTGTGATTGCTTCTTTTAACTTTCAGTAGTTCTGTCCAGCCTGAATTTTTTTTTTTAAGTCAGTATTCTGAGAAAAAAGTCAGAATTCTGAGTTGTTTTTTTGTTTTTAAAGTCAGACTTTTGAGAAAAAAAGTCGGAATGTTGAGTTTAAAGTCAGAGTTCACACTTTAAACTCAGAGCTCAAATACATTTTTCACATGTGGCCCTAATCCTCTTCCGTAAACAGCATATAACTATATATATTTTACTTTATGCTGTTTAAATTCTAATGTTCAATTGTTAGAGATCTTAATTTGGATCAAAACTACTCAGTTGTTGCATAGTCTAAATTTAATAAATGAACCACCGCTGTAAAAGAAAAAGATGCGTTTCCTATTTTGCCACTGTAACTAACTGAGAAGAGTCTCTAATTACTGACTTTATAGCCACCATGCTGCTAGTCCGAAAACTTGCCTCTAATCTGTGTTCAGAAAGTGAATTTTCTGTACGTGCATACAGTCTGTATAGGTGGTTCATTTGAATGATGTCTGGTGCTGCAGGTAACCCTTCCCCTGCGACGCGATGGGACAGACGGTCGGGCTGTAGTGTTCTGGAGTCTTCAGCCAACTGGAAGCAATCGTGTCGATATAACTGTTAAAGACTTGGAGCCCCTCAGTGGCTCGGTGGTCTTCCTCTCCGGGCAGAGTGATGCTTCCATCAGCTTCACCATCATGGCTGACGATATCCCAGAAGTCAACGAGACATTGCTGCTCACTCTGGATAGGTAGGGATATTGAACTCCAAGAAAAGTTATCATTAACCAACATAATAATTGTTCATTTAGTTAATTATCATTAAGGCATATTAGACCCTTCTGTTCTGCCCATAAACACAGCCGTAATAAAATAACCTTTTGGGGTTTAGAGTGTGAAGCTGATATTATGTAATGTCTTCGATCCAACTTAGACAACAAGTCCAGTGGAATTGGAAGCCTGAGTGGGTGCTATCTCATCCTCCTGTGGTTTTCTGGAGCTATTTGTGTGTGTGATCGTGGTAGTGGTTTGGGGGTGGGTTCATCTGTTAGTCAGTGTTCTGATGAGAATGGCGGCTCTCTTTCCTTCCCACTCCTCCCCCTGCAGGGTGGAGACTGCACGCTTTATAGTGTACTTCGGGTAAGTGGAGAGTGGAATGAACCTGGGCCTTTTGTGTGGCGTGAATCAGGACTTTGTTTTTCAGAGAAGGGCCTACTTCAGGATTTCTGGGGTCTTTACTTGATGTGGGGATGAGGGGGACTGGGGTGGGGGGTGGTTCACTGATGGTGTGAAAAAAGGAACCCAAAGGAGGGTGGTTGTTGGGAGTAAATAGAGAGTCTTCTCTACGTGTTGCGCTCTAATTTAACCAGGCTTGATTGTTGTGTACCTCTTTAAAGATGTCAGTGTTTGTATGCATGCAGCGCCTTGGCTGTGTGTTTGGAGTGCCTCATTCTGTCATGTCTTTGTCTCTAATTTACCCGTCATGTGATGCTTACAAATGTTCTCAACATACACACACATACAGACCCCCGTGGAGTAATAAAGATGCAGGCATAGCATTGATTGACATTGTTATTAAAAGTGGTCTAAACAGCAGGACCTCAACATATGGAGCCAATTATGAATGAGCATCACACAATACAAAGGCAAAGGAATGCATTACACAGTTGTTTAGATTAAAGTTGAGCTGTGTTATAACATTTAATATTTCAAAAGCTCAAAACACAAGTTTTAAGTAACTTGCATGTCAGAGTTCTCATCTGCTGCACAATGTAGGTGCAATGACTTGGGATAGGTTTCAGTAGTGGTCATTGCTAATACCGTTTGTGTGTTTGTGTGTATGTGTTCTAGGAGTAATGTTGAGAATCAGATCCTGAAAGCTGGCTTCACCAGCAGAGAGATCGTCATCATGGAGAACGATGACCCTGGGGGAGTCTTTGAGTTCTCCCCGTTCTCCAGAGGTCCGTGGGTCATTAACGTAAGTCTGCAACTGCAAATTCAAACTATAAGATTGTATCTAACATATATCTTTGTTAATTAGAATATCTGAGCAGCTGCAAACAATGTGAAGCGATTGTTACATTAAAGGGTTAGGGTTCTAAGGCTGTCAATCGATTCAAATCGCGATTAATCGCATGATTGTTCACAGTGAACTCGTAATTAAAAGCAAATTAATCACATATTTTGTATCTCTTTAAATGCACTTTAAAAGGGATACTTTTCAAGTTTTTAATGTTCAAGTGATTTTTAAGACTCAACATTCACATCGACAGTACATGCAAATAACTTTAGTCTTGTGGAGAGAACCATCTGGAAGGCCTTTGAGACTGAACTTGCCATTTAAAAGACCCTTTTGCTTATCAATTCCTGATTTCCCAAACTACGGAGCGGCCCGAGGCCCCATTCACAGAACGCGCCTGCGTTTTTTTCGCGTGTCAAAAAAATGAGTGGCGTGAAAAGGAATTTGCGTTAGCTCGTTATCGCGTTAATTTGGACAGCCCTAAACTCAACGTGTTGTTATTTTGTCTGTCGTCTCTGGTTTTGGTCAGATTTATAAAATTTAAACTTACCTTCTGTAGGAAGGTGAAGCAGTGGAGCTGCACGTGGTCCGAGCCCAGGGCCAGCTGCTGAAACAGCTGGTGCGATATGCTGTCGTGCCTTCAGGAAACACCGAATTCTATGGCGCCACGGGCATCCTGGAGTTCAAACCAGGAGAGAGAGAGGTGGTAGTGGCACTGGTGGCAAGGCCTGATGGGGTCCCTGAGGTAAGTACATGGTCAATTTCAAGTTTATATAACTATTTAAGTCACTACTAAATGAAGTCCTCCCAGTCAATTTTTGTTAAGCTAGTGAAAGAAGTCTTCCAATAGACTGACAGTAGATATAAGAATTATGCTTTAAACCTGTATTTGCTAAATGAAAACTCTGTGTGTGTGTGTGTGTGTGTGTGTGTGTGTGTGTGTGTGTGTGTGTGCGCGCGTGCGTGCGTGTGTTTTGGTGCGCGTGTGTGTGCATACAGCTGGACGAGACTTTCTCTGTGGCACTTAGTAGCCACAGCACTCCACCCAGTCGCCTAGGCAACCACAGGGAGGTCAACATCACAGTGCGGAAGAACGACGACCCTTTTGGGATCATTGAGTTCGCCCAATCAGGACTGACTGTGGCCATCAATGAGAGCAAAGGGGACGCGATGCACCGGGGTACTTTGTAGCTGAAGGAGTCCTTTAGATAATAGTGATACTTTTCCATGTCAATTGGTATCTCATTGACACCTTAAATAGACCTAATTGGAGTGAAACACAGAATGGGGAATGACTATGATTAAAGGTTGTATTTTAAACGTACCATGTATGTGTAATGCATGATAAAGAAGTACTCTGGTTAACTTTTAGAGCAGGAAGTTTGGGCCCCACACAGTGATGAGGCAGTACGACATTCGATCTGGTCCTAAGAACAAGGAGAAGCAAAAAAGCTTCTCTTAGCCTCTAGGGCAGTGGTTCTCAACCTGGGGTTCGGGAAAATATCCACAGAGCAGGGAGCACGTTGGACAATGCTAGATGCTAGCTGCTAAAACTACGTAAAACTAAACTTGTCGTTAAAGGTCCAATGTGTAGGAATTTCTCCCATCTAGCATTGAGATCATAAATCAACTCTCTCGCGCCACGCAGTTCAAAGTAGAATTAGAGCTACGGTAGCCTTCACGCTTCAAAAAGCCAGGATGTCATCCACGTCTTCATCCAGCTTTCCCTCTGGCGATCAGGTCCGTTCGTTCCGTCTTTTTTTCTGATGACGCCGGTCTCTTGCTCGTTTCAATCTCCTTTTTTCTTTTTCTGGGCGAAGAAGAAGAAGAAGAATTTTGAATACGTGTGGTCCTCCATGTTTCCTTCTTCAAACTGGCCGGGGTACGATACCCATTAGCAGCATTAGCAGCACCTGTGAGTTTATCATGTGACTGCGAAAACGCAAAAGGCGGAGCAGTACGTACTGTATGTCCCTTACCGGCTAACGTATTTCAAGATGGCGCATGAATATGGAGCATCTACCCCAGTTCATGCGAATGCAAATGTAAAATTTCAAGCCAAAAGGAATACTTGAAATTGATGGTGGAGGTAAATATTCATGAAAAAGTTTGTGAACGGGCAACACCGATTTTGATAATGAACAACTGAACATGTTACACACTGGACCTTTAAAGCAAAGTATTATCTGTTTACATATATAAATCGGAGCATTCGTAAAAATCACTCAAAATCAGCAGGGGGAGGCGTGTAAAAACAGCTGTTTGCACCAGTTTGCAGCTCTCTTTCTCTTGTCATCGAGGGGGGTGGGAGCTCCACGAACACCAACCTCATTATTCTGTGGGGGTCGCGACTAGAAAAGGTTGAGAACCATTGCTCTAGTGAGTTTATCACTGGGGGTTTGCTCTTAGCATACACAACAAAAACTTGCGAAGTTTAGGTGTGAGTCAGAAAAATAACTTTATTACCTTGCTGTATATCAAAATGATATGATGAGTAAAGTGCATAAGAGTTAATACATTTCAGTAAGTTTTTAATGTCTAAATGGATCATCTCTGTCTCTTCTAAATTGCATCCAGCGGTGTACCCTGTAGTGAGGAACAGGGGTCTCTTTGGAGAAGTGTCCGTTTCCTGGGTCTTGGAGCCAGCCCTGTCCAGAGACGTCAGCCCCCTCAAGGGAAACATCACCTTCATGGAAGGGGAGTACCTCAAAAACCTCACTCTCTTCTCTGTACCCGATGAGGTAAAATTATAAACTAAACCATGCATGCAATTCAAAATCGAGTAACATTTCCTTGTTTCAATTTGAATGATTTGTTTTTATTTAAGATCCCAGAGGACATGGAGAATTTCACCATCACATTGTTAAATGCGACAGGTGGTGCAAGACTGGGAAACATACTCAATGCCAATTTACAGATTAATAAGAATGATGACCCCATTTACTTTTCTGGTAAGGATGCTGTTTATGGAGGATCCTTTTAAAGACTGTAATATTATATTGATATATATCATAGATACAGTCACTGACTCCTTTTTTTTGTCTCTCCCCCCTCGCCTCGCCCTCTCCTTAGAACCTGTGGTCGTGCGGCTTCGCGAGGGAGGCGTGGCCAACTTCACTGTTCTGAGGGCAGGCCGGGCGGACTTTGTTGCCACGGTGATGTACCGTGTTGAGTACGGCAAGGCATCTCCAGGTGACCTCACCTTGCTGAGTAATGACACGCTGCTGGTGTATGGCGTGGGTGAATGGATGAAAAACATCTCTGTGGCTGTGGAAGATGACAACATACCGGAGACTGATGAACCCTTTTACATTGTTCTCTACAACGCTACTGGTGAGTATGGGATCCTTTTAAGTGGTTAGCACAGGGGTGCAGGGCAGGAATTTCATGAGGGTTCTGGCTGCCGTGCCCCTCAAAGTTTGGCCTTATGCCCAAAAAAAAAGGATGTGCCCTATGGCTACAGTGGCCTTAATGCCCCGCTCGCACTGCCCCAGGTATTTTCGCCTTTTTCTCCTCTGCCTCTTTCTTCTTCTTTGTTTTTAGACACAGGTTTTTGTTGAGATTCTGAATTCCTATTGGGCAAACATCAAGTGAAATGCTGCACACATAATCGGCAGTGGGTTCAGAAAACGGAGCTGTTTAACATCAATAGTTTGACCCAAATGTAGTACCGCCGGCCAACCAGAAGTAGGGTTGCACGATATTGACAAAATTAGATATTGCGATATCAATTATGAATATTGCGATATCAATATTAATTTTGATATTTTTAAACATAGGTAAAATTACAGAAGTTACGGGAAAATGCATCAAAATAGATTCATAACAAATAAAACAAGTTTTCTTACAACACAAGGTTTATTTCAACTGACATCTGTCATATTGGACTGGTCCAACATGAAGAAATAAATAAGGACCATGTCTACAGAACAGGACATGTTTTACTGGTGGTACAGTATAAAATAAATAAATAAAGAGAACAGGACACAACTTTTCTTTCACTTCTCTGATTCGTTCCGTTTTGTTGTCTCTATCTATTTCTTCACGTAGTGGACCCGTGCGCTGACGTGCACTAACATGTGCAAGTGGCACGGTCACTGGCCAATGAAACATGATCATTATAGCGTTTCAAGCGAGCTCTAAATCGAACACAACTAAACCACACAGCCAACGGACGGGATGCAGCGCTCCACAAAATAAACTAAATATAGCATACTTATTGCGACACTTTTGATATATTGCGATAACGATATTGAGCCGATATATCTTGCACCCCTCTATATAATATTGCGCAACGTGATATTGCGATAACGATATTGAGTCGATATGTCTTGCACCCCTAACCAGAAGACTTAATCAAACTCATCTTGATGTGACAATGCCGCAAAGCAGTGACTGAGTGAACTTCTGAGAACAAAAGCTCGACTCAGCTGGGTTAAGAAAGTTTTAAAATTAGCGAACAAATCTGACAAGAAACTTACCTTGTTAGTAGGCAATGCTTGTATATTATGTCGCTACAATGAGGAAATTCCAGACTTGATGGGGCATACTGTATATTATATGGATATCTTCTGTAAATCAGAGATTATTTTAGGTAATATAGTGGATGTGTCTTATCTTTATATATGTTGGTCTCTTGAGATAACAAAAACAATATGATCTGCATCCCCTCCAATTATTAAACAGACGAAAGTCATTTGCGTTTCTCATTTTTCAACATGCTTTGTAGTCACCGGGCAATCACTCATCTCAAAATAGCATCACCCCCTTCTCCCCTCTTTATCCTCTTGTCTTAATCCCAGCTGTGTATGTAAAGAGAGGAGTAGCTAGGTTATTTAGCATTGTCTGTGTCTAACACTGAAAGCTCTCCTAATACCAGTATTGTGTGTCAGGGATGGGAATAAAAGACCAGTGGGCCCCAACAGGGACCTTAATTACCAGACTCCAGACTTTCTAAGACACAAAGAGCAGCCACTCCACTGGCCTCTCTCTGTCTTCTGATTGACATGGAGTAGAGTCGAGTGAGGGTTAGCCTGGTTTATGCCAGGGGATGGTCCTTTTATAGTGATTGTGTTAAAAGTCAATAACCCTCATGTTAGAGGTCAATCAAACTCATTCTGGGACTTTAACACTCTTTACCTTTCCTGTTTAATTAGGAGCAGATTTGCATGCCTGTTACAGTGTACTCGTAGTCCAGCAACCTGAATTGTGTGCTTGTGTGAGAGGTTACTGCAGTTGCGGGAATGCTATTTCCGCAAAAGAAATATGCCCCTGTAGTTTTTATTCCATCCATATAAAAGAAAGAAACCTTAAAATGTAATGGTTTGGGTTTATTGAGGGTCTGTCCTTGGTTTTACTTTATAAGTTTACTTTTAAAGGTTTTTCATGAATAAGAAGCCCTATCGTCCTGGGCTTGGTTACCATAGATATTATGTGCATTGCAATATCTATCTGTCTGTCTGTCTGTCTGTCTGTCTGTCATGTATCTTTTACTAGTGCAATAACATTATGGAAAAAAACACAGGACAAGTGTTGCAATAAAACATTACAAGAAGACATAGGACATTTGGACGGTGATAACACATACAGACATTAAAGCAACACTAGAGAACTTTTCCCGCTTCAGTCCCCCTACAGGTTGGAAGCAGAATTGTCTCATTATGTCTCATTCGAACTACAGATCCGCTACCTGATCTGGCAAACTTGCATAGTGCGGTTATAGCCGGTAGAGTGCCGTTCACCCTTTTACGAGTTGATGAACCACTGAAACGATTTTTGGAAACATTATTTTAAGTTACAAAAAGTTCTCTAGTGTTGCTTTAAAACTGATTGATTGATGTATCCTGGTCTGGGAGTGTGGATTGGGCTGGTACTGTGACATGACCTGTAAGGTGAGGTTTATTTGTGACGAGGATGGTGACCTGTAGGTCCTGATCTAATTTGATAATGTGAATGTGTCCACAGGTGATGCGGTTGTGTATGGAGCGGACACAGCTACTGTGGTGATTGAGGCCAATGATGATGCCAATGGGATTTTCTCCTTGGAAGCCATAGAGAAACCTGTCAAAGAGAACAAGACCAATACATTTTAGTAAGGAGGAGGCCTTCAGTTCAAGTTTTTTGTGTGCAAAACATCTGGATCTAAAGAGTTGTATACTTGTTACATGCTCATTTACGTTTTATTTAAAGAATGAATCCAAGTTGCTATGCATTGACAAAACTCTGAAGTTGACATTTTTGAGGTACAAAGTCTTCACCCTGTATTTTCTCTTCTGTCCCAGTGTGCTGCGTGCAAGGGGCCATTTTGGTAACGTTACTGTCTTCTGGCAGCTGTTTGCCAACGACTCAACGACTCCTCTGGAGGAACACCAAGAGTTTAGCAACACATCTGGCTCCATCACCTTCACTACAGGAGAAGAGGCCAAGCCTATTGTCCTGGAGGCCATCTCAGATAAGCTCCCAGAGTTCAATGAGTTCTTCGTCCTCAGGCTGGTTAATATCTCAGGTGAGTGCAGGATAAAAGTGACATATTTGCTAGATTTGAGAGATATATTTAGAATAAGAGATGTGAATAAATGAATCACCAGAGAAGAGTGGCATTTGCCATAATTGACATGACGTTTCATTTGAGTCACGAGCTTTGAAATCTCGATACTGACACTTGTTAAAATGACAAAGAAGGATTCATTTCATTTGTAATGTTGTCTTGAAAACCCTTCAGCTCTTGTCCATAATTTCTCTAAGGTGGTTACCCGGGGGAGGGCGGACGACTAGCCAAGACTTCTCTGAATGCCTCGGTTCTCATCCCTTTCAATGACGACCCATTTGGTGTCTTTGCCATCACTGACAGCAACCTGGACCAAGAAGTAGCTGAAGATGTACTCTCAGAGGATGATATGGCTGACGTCACTTCCTTCACCATCCTCCGTCAGCAGGGTACTTTTGGTGATGTGCGGGTTGCCTGGGAGATTGTTACTGGCCTCTTCCCAGCGGGCCTTCCTCTGATGGATGACCTGCTCCTTCTAGCCTCCTTCCCAGACGAGGTTGAGCTCAGGCCTCATGCCAGGCGACACCACTCAGCCACAGACACTTGGTTTTTCTCTGGGCGTCCCGGAGCTTATGGGACCATCTCCTCTGAAGATGGGCCTGCTGTTGTTGGAAACTTCACCTTCTCTGCTTGGCTCGTGCCCAGACCAGACACCGACGGCTTCATAGTCTGTAAAGGAACCAGGAACGGGACCTTGTATTATGGAGTGAAGGTCCACACCAATGAGTCTCATGTCACGGTGATGCTATATTATACAGTGAGAGGATCAAACAATACCCAGGTGGCCCGGGCCACTGCTGAGAAATTTGTAGAGATTAACGCCTGGGTGCATGTCATCATTACTGTTGATGATGGGATTGTTGAGTTCTTCCTCGATGGGAACTCTATTCCCGGAGGACTGAAGAGCATCAAAGGAGAGGGTATCAACGATGGTGAGTTATATATATATATATATATATATATATATATATATATATATATATATATATATATATATAGCAGAGTGACAAAGGTCAGCTTGTTGAGCATAAAGTGTCCGTCATATCCCATTTTTTTTTTTATGTTCAGCTTGTGTCTGCGGTCTCTTTGTTGGCACATGTAGCATATGTTGTCATACTCCTTTCCCGTGTGTGTGGGAAAGGAGTTCAAGATTATCTCTCATTATTCACATGTGGAAGTCTTAACTTCTTACAAACATCATGCATGCACACCCTCACACACACTAATGCTCATTCTCACACACACACACACACACACACACACACACACACACACACAAACACCTCTCAGTCACTTCCTCATTGTTCGGGACTATTGGGACTCTGCTATGCTTGAGTGAGCACTTATCCTCAGCACTGCAGGATATTGTTACTGCTAAAGGGAATCAGCCGGCAGCTTCTATTCTGTCTATTCTCTCTAATTATTGGAGACAATAGTCGCAGCCTGCATTGCTCCAAAAGCTCCCCTTGTGGGAAATATTCTGATGGTTCTTTGGCTAACTTCAGTCACAGTAGATGTACACATAATCATCAATCATGTCATGTGTTATTGTCCTGCTACTGGTAACTCAACCCATAGAGGAATTGTTTTGTGTCAGGGCTTTATACTTGCTCACTGTGGCAGATTATTTGCATGTATCCCATTTTGTGCAAGTAAAGGAAGCGATAGGCACGAGAGGTGTAAGTATAAATGAGTAATGAGAAAGAGCCGGACCTGGGCATTTAGCGGCCTTAATCAAGATTCTGTTTTTGGTCCCAATACACTCCAACAAAGCAACCACGTTTGTTCCACCATTAACAATAATATGATTGTATGAGCGGTCAAAAAAGTCTGAAAAGAAGTGTGAAAATTATTTAATTTATATTCAGTTGCTATTATCTCAAGTCAACTAAAATGATAAGTTACAGGATCTCAGGTGTTGGTTATATAAATCAATTAAAATTATTATGTAATGTAGTAGTTTCTATAATAATAAATAATACATTTATAATTCTATCAAATAAATGTATCAATCTGTGATTTTTAAAGCACGCCAACGATCCGCTATGTGACAAACACAGTTATTTTCCAAAATTGGTTGGAGTTTCGGGAATTAATAACAGTAAGATCTGTATTATTTCAAACTAAATCATAGTTACAGCAGCTTTGAAACCTCTAAAAGTACACTGAAACTTGTTTTGACATGTAGGGAACAGAATACATCAAATATATCCACAGTTAATGAATTAGAACTTATATCTGTGGGTGTGTGTGTGTGTGTGTGTGTATGTTTGATTGCAGCTTGTGACCCAGTACCACTTTAATCTACTGAATATCAGTGTTTCCTTTTTTTCAACCTCATATTTGTCATATCATATCCTGTACGAAGTTGTGCTTGAGGCAAAGATAGTGATTGGTTTACTTCTGTATCCAACCATTTCCAACTTTTACAGCTTAAACATAAATTGCCAGTTAGCCATTTGCTGTATATACAATTTGATGTTCTGTTTTCTTCTATGTCTTTCTACTTTAGGACCTGCGTCAGTGTTTATCGGGTCAGATCATGCGGGCGAACAGCGGTACACAGGCCTTCTCCAGGATGTTCGCTTGTACAGGACTAAGCTGAACCGAAGCCACATCCACGAGCTTCACACCCAGCCTGCTAAAACCGACCTGCGTAACATCTCCGGCTACCTACGGTACCGGCAGGAGGAGAGGCAGAAGTCGTTTGTGGTGGAAGTCAGGGATGATAATGAGGAGGAGGGAGAGGAGGTGTTCTATCTACAGTTGGTAGCAGTTCATGGTGGAGCGCGCCTCCCTTTCCCCAGACCCACTGCTACTTTGCGAGTCATGAAGAGTGACAATGCCAATGGGCTTTTTGGATTCACCGGTGCCTGCATACCTGATGTAAGTGCAATTTGTTTAGTCAGTGGCATTTAGTGGACCGTTTTTTTGCTGTATCTTTTAGCCCCTCACAAACTCTGCAATTACCACATTTGTAATGTAAACCACACCGGTAATCAATACATTAATCATCTTCACGACCACTACTACAGTAGCATTTGTTAGTGTCATCACTTAGTTGTGTCTACAGAAAAAAAACATATGAATAGAAACACATGTAACGTAAACCGATTGGTTTGTCGGCCTCTGTCCTGTTGCATATTTTATCAGTCTTCATGCCTGGCTGCAGGGAGAGCATGCTCTCTGTTTTTAGTTGGATTGGATAGGTGGGCTCTCATGTTGGCCCCTCTCAGGTACAGCAGCAGCTGGTGAGGCTGCAGGTCAAGGCATTCCTGTAGAAGTGGATCACGAGTTCCAGCACTGGAAATGGGAGATCTAGTTCCTCGTTTCCATCAGCACAACAGGTGGCAGGGCTGGGGATGTCATTCCATCAGAACTAGAGGATTGTCTTTATGTCCTTGATCCTTTGGGGATTAATAGACATAGAGGCATGTGGGCTATCAGGTGCTTCCTCTCTAAATCACATTATTACTGTGCTGGAATTAGACCTGCTCATTAACATAGTTGGTAAGACTAGCTCATTTAAGCATTCAATATTTATCATTTTTCCTCCAGCGGTTCAGAACTAATCAACATTTGTATTCCCTTGTTTAGACCACTGATGAGGGTTCCACTGTCTCTTGTGTGATTGAGCGTATGCGGGGATCTCTGGACCACGTTTATGTCAACTACAGTGTTACCCAACTCGACAGCTTGGACAGTGAGATGCCAGCCCATCAAGATTTTGTTAATGCCACTGGAGCTGTGCTTTTCGTGCCTGGACAGCGCTCTAAGGTGAGTGTACTGTGTGTTAGAGTATCTCAACGGTCGAATCTGTATTGATGTGATCTTTTTTGAGCTGTGGGAAACCTCTTTGAGTTTATCCGGGGTCACATAAAGCAAAGGCACTCAGTCGGTAAAAACAAGTGTGATGTACCTTGTGTGCACTGTATTTACACATCAGCATATTGATTTCAAATATACATCGTATGTCCAGTTTAAAAGCAGGTATTTACAGTAACCCAAATGCAAATGTTTTAAGACAATCAGCCCCACCTAGTGGTTGGTTGTTTGTGTATTTACTGATGAGTCGACAGGTGCCAGCTCAAGCTTTTACATTTACCGAAATATAGATTTTCTTTTCATGGGTACAGCCTGGACTAGAACATAAAACTAATGTATGCACATCTTTCTGTTAGGTATTGAACCTGTTGGTGTCGGATGATAACCTCCCAGAGCTGGCAGAGTCCTTTCAGATCACACTAGTGTCAGCAATGTCCGGTGACGGGAAGCGTGGCTCCACCCCCACCAGTGGTGCAAGCATTGACCCAAATAACTCTGTTAACACCATCACTGTCACAGCTAGTGACCACCCTTACGGTATTCACTCACATGCCCAAAAAACAGCACTGTTGTACTTTCAATGTTGCTATTTTTTAGCAATAAGTGATCAATATTTCTAAGATTATGATGTGACAAGTGGCTTATTGGGTCAGCTAAATATAATTACACTTTTCTCTCTCTTCTTCTCCATCTTATGGGTATTTACTCCCTGCCCTCCTACTTCAATCACACCTTTCCCTCCTTTTCGTTACATTCTCCCCTATTTCCTTTCTTCTACACATAACAATAAACACACAAACACACACTCTTCCCTAATCCAGGCCTGCTGCAGTTTCAGCCTAGCCCTCCAGGAGAGGGATTTATCGCTCCATTGTTAGAACCTGGCCATGTAACTGTTAACGAGGAAGATGGAGAAGTCCGGCTGCTGGTGGCCAGGGCCCAAGGCCTTCTGGGAAGGGTCATGGTGGGATACAGGACAACCCCATTCACAGCTTCCAGCCCTGAAGACTACGAGGTTTGTTTCCACTACAGTCTTTAGGCCTACTGATGCATACACGCAGATGATGTATCGATAAACTAATCAGCAGATGGAGAGAATACATTTTGCCTGCTTCCCTTGTTACCTCCGGTAGGACTCAGAGGGCATGCTGGACTTTCTTCCAGGGGAGAGGTTAAAGTTCATCACCGTGACCATCATAGACAATCCTGTCCCTGAGCTGGATAAGATTTTTAGAGTGGAGCTCTACAATGTTGATGGAGGAGGTGAGAAAATTATCACAACCCTACTGTTTTCATTTGTTTGAGTCACATATTGATGTATTTCCTTTCGTTCTTTGCCTATGCTTATTCATTAGAGCTCAACTGACCCTGTAATATGCCCTACTGTTTTTGTGTGTTTTGTGTGCTGTGCTCCTGTGTGCTTCCCCGTACCCACCTTCCTACATGCCTACCTTTCTATTTGCCCTTCGATCTCCACTCTTCGGGTGTGATTCTTACCTGGTGTGACACTTGTTTGATCCTCGTGTGTGATCCATCAGTGGATCAGTTTCTGCGTAGTGAAGGAAGTGGTAGTGGGGAGAGTGACTCTGACTTCCTCCTTCCATCCTATCATCACCATGGTAAGTATCCCCCTCCCTTTCTCCCCAAACTGCTTCTTGTCTCCATTCATTCACCCCCACACCCACATCATTTCTCACTCCCCAGGGCTGCAGGATGCATATCTCAAAGTCAAGTTAGGGATCAAGTGACATGTTGCGGCTGCTGACAAGAATATACATTTATACGTGACAATTTTTTGTCCCCACAAATTGAAAGTGCTATGTCTTTCTTTCAAAATAATATTTTTGGCTGGTTTGATAGAATTGTAAACCAGATTTGCACCATAAAAGCTCAGAAACTCTCCTCTGAAAACTTCATTACTTAAATTATTGGGCAAATTGGACTACTGTGTACTATCAGACATAGTACACATAAAAATCATCCTTAACACTTCATAAATTATTATCTTTCAGCTCAGTTGGAAGTGCCTATATACGTGTAGGTGTGTGTGTGCATATGCATGTGTTTAATTGTGCGTGGCATTTATATTGTACTGTGACCCCTGTGAGAAGTACCCAAGGAGAGGGATGTGGGAAAAGCAAATAGCCCTTAATGGGTAGTAAGAGTAAGTGGTTGACTTAAGTGTCAAAGAAGTTTGGGCTGCTGTCAACCATTCTGTCACCACACACTATGAAGCTGCCATTTCAATCTGATTCTCTTGGCCAGTGGTTCCCAAACTATTTCACGTCAAGGACCCCTAGACTGAAACAAATTAGATCACAGAACCCCATTTGATAAGATTTTGTCCCAGGGTCTGCACTCTGATAGGAATTTTGCTTTTAGATGTTTTATTACAGAAAGTGTATGAAACCCATGACCAAAATAGTTATACATTGTCATTGTGTTACTTATGGATGTAATTATAGTACAAATAAATTCCCTTCTGAAACCCCCTCAAGGACTCCCTGTGGTCACCTTGCATTAGATGACATATTTCCTTTAAAATGTCATTAAATTCCGTTCAAACGTGTTAGAGGAGTTCCTCATGGATCTATTCTTGGTCCTTTTTACATTTATAACTATAATATTTAAAACTTAATTTGAGTTCCAGCTTTTCAGTTCCCTCTCTTTATTTACTGCTGAAACATGTTTCAGCTTCGCAGATTTTTTACTGGTTTCAGTTCAACAAACTGAACCTGGATATTAAAAAGACAACATTTATTAATGTGAGCCTCAAAGTTTATTTTTCACATAGACACAGAAGATTTTAAATGGAGCTTAAAACCACCTCACAGTCTTCCAGCAGATGAGGCAATAAAGGTACATGTTTGTTGGGTATTATTATTAGGCTATTTATATTAAAATCACCAGCTTGATTGATTAAACGATTGTCACATTTCCATTCCCTGCCATTGGGTCCTTTTCATTTTCTTCAGACTGAAACTCAAAAAAATGCAACCAGAATGTATCACCAAAAAGTAACACAGAGTTTTATCTTGTATGTTTATGTGTAGCCAGTTTGGGAGTTGCATCCCGCATCACAGTGATCATCGCTGCTTCTGATGATGCCCATGGAGTGTTTCAGTTCAGTCCTACATCCCTGTCTGTTAACGGGACAGAACCTGAGGATGGACGCAGCTCTGTAATTCTGCAGGTCAGTGTTTCCTTGTGTTTGCATTTGCAAGTCAAGATGCTAATACTGCTCTCAGTCAGTCACGTTTTTTTATACTTTTTTGAAGTATTGTTCATCATCATGCCATGTTTTTTTTTTTTTTTTGTTCTCTCTTAGGTGGATCGGTCCTTTGGCGACCTTTTCAATGTAACTGTGTACTGGGAGGCTGATCCCAGTTCTGAGGGGGAACTCCTTAGCAGGTTTGGGAACATCACCTTTGGTGTAGGTCAGAGGTCAGAGAACATCATCATCAATGTGGCCCAGGATGAGATCTCTGAGTTGGACAAGAGTTTCAACTTGTCCTTGGTTAACGTCTCCAACGGTCGTCTGGGTGTCCAGACATCTGCTACTCTGACTCTGCTTGCCAGCGACGATCCTTATGGTGTTTTTGTATTCGCTAATGTAACAAAGTCTGTCCGACTTTCTGAAGCTGACTCAACTGTCTCCCTCACCATCCTGCGGCAGAGAGGCCTGATGGGTCAGGTGTGTACTTCTTTAAAAGTATAGAAATTACAGCCACTTATGATTTTGTGACTTTTAATAAATAAATATAAACGGATTCCCACATGTGATGGATGAAACTATTTTTTTCCCATTTTTTATTTGTCTAGGTGCGAGTCACGTATGGGACACTAAACGAGGCAGATCCGGAACCTTACAGGACCCCTGGGGTGGGCCGAGCCACTGAGGGGCGGGATTTTGTTCCCCTCCTGGATTCTGTTGTGTTCTTGGCCAATCAGAGTCAAGCAAACATCACCCTCCGAGTGCTGGATGATAAGGATCCAGAAAGAGACGAGTCGGTGTTTGTGAAGTTGCTCAGTGTTCAACTCATCAAAGGAGAGCAGAAGAGGCTCAGTAAGATACTGACACACCCCACTGAGTGGGAAGTTTTACCTGAAGAATTCATTTAAGATATAATGACATTCAACCTTACCACACTAAATTGATTAAATATCCTCTCACTGTTCTTTTTAGTTTCCAATTCCCCTTCTCTGGGCCCCATGACTGACATTGTAGCCCAGGTGATAGTGGAGGCCAGCGACGATGCTTTTGGAATCCTCCAGCTGTCAGCTTCTGCTGTCAGTGTCGCCGAGGACTACGTTGGGCCCATAATAAATGTTACACGTGTTGGGGGGATTTTTGCTGACGTATCCGTCAAGTTCCGAGCAGTACCTTTGACCGCCCGAGTCAGTAAGTGTTGGGCATGGAACATGGATTTAAATCTGTCTCTTTATGATTTGTGTGTGAGCAGGCAGGCCATGTCCATATGTAAGTGCATGTGTGCCATCCTATAGGTGAAGACTACAGCGTAGCCTCCACTGATGTGGTCCTCCTAGAAGGGGAGTCCAGTAAATCTGTCCCCGTCTATGTCATCAACGATGCGATCCCTGAGCTGGAGGAGACCTTTCTCATAGAGCTGATCAACCAGACCACCGGAGGAGCTCTCCTCGGGGAGCGCACACGTGCCATCATCACCATACTGCCTTCTGATGACCCTTTTGGTGCCTTTGGTTAGTTGGCATTATCCAGGATGTGTTTGCATCTTATTATTTCTCCTTATTTTGGACAATTTGTCAATGTTAAGCGAGTTCTTGATTTTATTTCTACCTAGTCTTCCAAGCAGTTCCAGTTACCATAGAGGAGCCAGGGTCTAGTTCCATTGAGGTCACGTTGCCTATAGTGCGTAAAGCTGGTACTATTGGCACAGTGGTAGTCCAGTGGCAGGCCACTGTCAATGGTAAACTAGCAGTGGGGGACATCAGACCCACATCAGGAGAGGTGAGATTTGCTCCCGGAGAGACCATGAAGACGCTCCTAGTGGAGATTTTAGCTGACGACGTACCTGAAATCACCGAGGTAAGTAGCTGACATTGAAAATGCCACTGTGAATTGCGTAAAATGATACATCCGTTGAAAAATTTTACATAATTTAAGCAGCAATGTTTATTTATTGAACTCCTTTCGTCATTTCTAGATAATTAAGGTGGAGCTTACTGGTGCCAGTAATGGAGGAAGCCTTGGAGCCGAAAGATCTGTTAACATAATAGTGCCTGAAAATGACAATCCATATGGGACAGTATACTTTGAGCTTTCTGTGTACCGCGTTCAAGAGCCACTGGAGGGGGTTTATAGAGCCAATGTTACTGTCCGCAGGAGGTACTTTTAATTATTGTTTTCTTCTGGAATAATGTTTTTTTTTTTTATGGACATTAAACACACTTTTCCTATCTGCTGTCTTTTTTTCTGTCATCCCCTTTGCCTTTATTCCAGAGGTGGTCTATTTGGTCGCTTGGAGATCGTGTACAGCACCTCTGACATCGACATTGTTGGCTTGGCTCAGGCTGATGGCCGGAATCTGCTAATGTACTATGACCTCCCAAAACTAGGTGTTCCATCCACCGCCCCCCTTAGGACTGTTAACATCACCGGTCAGACAGACCCACTGGCTGCATGTGCTGCTGCCTGTCTGAGAGAGCAAGCCTGCCAGGCCTTCTCTCTGTCATCAGGGGTGAGCCCACCATCCTGCACTTGGGTGACTTCAGGGGTTGACCAGCTGACCGCTAAGTCTCAAGTTATGACTTATGTCAAAAACAGCACTGCAGCTGCTGTCCTGTTCAGTAGCCAGGCTGTGGCAGGGAGTGATTACACCCCTGTAACAGCTCAAAGTGCCTTCATGGAAGATGGGTCAGGGGTCGCCAACCTCACCGTCCCAATCTTGACTGATAAATTCCCTGAAATGGATGAGAGCTTCTCCATACAGATCCTAAAGGTAAAACCCAATTATATATATATATATATATATATATATATATATATATATATATATATATATATATATATAATTATTGCCCTGTGTAATTTATGGTTTAATGTGTTTTACAGTACATGCATTCCAGGGCTGCAACCAACGGTTATTTTCATTCTCGATTAATCTGTCGATTATTTTCTCAATTAATCGATTAGTTGTTTAGTCTATAAAATGTCAGAAAATTATGAGAAATGTCAATCAGTGTTTCCCAAAGTCCAAGATGACGTCCTCAAATGTCTTGTTTTGTCCACAACTCAAAGATATTCAGTTCACTGTCACAGAGGAGAGAAGAAACTAGAAAATATTCACAATTAAGAAGCTGAAATCAGAGAAATATTTATTTTTATTTTTCAGTAAAAAATGACTCAAACCGATTAATCAATTATCAAAACAGTTGGCAGATTAATGTAATAGTTGACTACTAATGGATTAATCTTTGCAGGTCTAATGCATTCTATTTCAACTGTATAACAAATCAAATGTTTTACCATGTATCGTTTAAAGGTCGACCTGATGAATCTGACTGTGGCACAGCAGAACCTGCCCTCGATTGGCCAGCCAGACAAAGCTGTGGTCACTATAGGGATCAATGGAGATGCGTTTGGCGTATTTTTGATATACAGCCTCAGTCCCAACACCACTAACAAGGGGCTCTATCTAGAGGTTCGAGAGGAGCCTACGGTTGTGGTGCCCTTGGTTATAGAGCGGAGAGGAGGGAATCTGGGCACCGTCACCGTAGAGTGGAGGTTTGTTGGAGGAAAGGCCACACCAGATGCTGACTTCACTGGGACTGGAGGGACTCTGGTCTTTGATGGTATGTGGATCACTCACTGAATTGATTGCATTGGTGGAATGTAACTAAATACATTTATTTAAAGGTGCTCTAAGTGATGTGACGCTGTTTTTTAGGCTACAACATTTTTTGTCACATACAGCAAACATCTCCTCACTATCTGCTAGCTGCCTGTCCCCTCAACACACTGTATAAAAACGCGGTCTCTGTAGACAGCCCAGGCGCCACAAACGGCAACAAAAACAAACTGCGCCAACCTGCACCACCAGACAAAACAAACAGTGTTCCAGCCAATAACTGACAAGAAGGATTTGGGGGTGGGGGTTGGGGGGTTAATGTGTGGAAGGGAGGGGGAGGGGACAGGATGAGGAGGCGGGAGGGGCGAGCTAGCCTCCGTTTTGTTTGACAATACTTTGAACGTCAACAAGAAGTGACCTCACCCAACATCGCTTAGAGCACCTTCAAGCACTGTACTTAAGTACACATTTGAGGTACTTGTACTTTACCTGAGTCTTTTCTTTTCGTGCCAATTTCTACTTCTACTCCGCTACATTTCAGAGAGAAATATTATACTTTTTACTCCACTACATTCATCTGACAGCTTTATTAGTTACTAGTTACTTTACAAATTAAGATTTTTGCACACAGAACACATTTACAAATTACAATGTTTTAATATAAATTAAACTACCCAACAATATATAAGCTTTCAAGTAGAGCCGAAATGATTAGCCGATTAAATACTTAGTTGACTTATAGAAACTGTTTGGATCGTTTCCAGTTTCTAAAATGGGAGGATTAAAATGGGAGTTCTTTTACTTTTAATACTTTAAGTACATTTTCCTGTTGATACTTACATACTTTTACTCAAGTAACATTTTCAATGCAGGACTTTCAGTGTGGTATTAGTACTTTTACTTAAGTAAATGATCTGAATACTTGTTCCACCGCTGATTATTTGGCACAACGTCCTATTAAAAGGCATGTTTGTCCTTTCTGTCTACAGGTGTTCTGAAGAAGACAATCGAGATATTAATCAGAGATGATACTGAGCCAGAGGACAGCGAGAGCCTCATGATTGGTCTTGTTAATGCGGAGGGAGGAAGTCGGATCCTGCCCACCTCTGACACTGTAACCATAGTTATATTGGCTAACGATAATGTGGCCGGGATAGTAGGATTCCATCCAGCCTCACGTTCTATCATCGCCAGAGAAGGTGGGTAGCTATTTTTGATATTCAAGTCTATATTATGTATTTATGGCCAAGCACATTATCACCCCCTACTGTAGTAAGTCAAATGTATTTATAGAGCACTTATCACAGATAAAAATCACAAAGTGCTTTACATAGAAACACACAAGATGATACATATAAAAAACACAATACACAATTTAAAATGACAAAGTAGTACATGAAAAATAAAGTACAGGCGGGTCAACCAAATGCCAGTTTTTAATATTATAGGTCTTTATCTGGTTTTTAAAAGTCCACAGAAACAGCAGACCGTAAGGATGAAGGTAGAGCAGAGATATTCCTGTGAGGGGTCCTCAGAGTTAGTGCAGGGGGGCCGCCAAACTACAGTATGTTTACAAAGTTATTTTTCAAAACTTTCTTTTTTTTTTTAATTAATATATGTCTGAAAATATACTTTAACATCTACCATTTTGTTAGCAAAGATACATTTGTCTATTTGTGAAAGAAAATGTTATTTACACATTGAAGATAAGCTTCCTATGCCTACTATGGTAGCCATACAGTAAATCTTAAGGATTCAGTGCCATTTTATTTTCATCTATGCGGCCCAGTTTAATGCAACTTAATTTTATACAGTAAATACTGTATACAGTAAATGTAGTAGGGGGTCCCTACTCTGTCTCTCTTTTAGCTAAGGGGTCCTCGGCCTAAAAAACGTTGAAGACCCCGGAGGTAGAGCATTCCAAAGTCTCCGTCTCTTAAGCCGGCTGTGTGGAACAGACAGTAGATTTAACATAACTAGACCTAAGAGAGCAAGCTGATAATAAATAAATATAGCTTGAAGTAGCTTGGCCACCTATTACATTACATTCCAAACCATTACCACTGTCCCTGTCACAAGAAATGTGAATTATGTATGAGTGCAAATGTAAGGGAATGCGCTCATAGTAATGGAAGCACTTAGCAACAGGTGGGTTCTGTGGTCGTCTCTCATTATCTTGAAATGATGTATGCATGAGCTGTTGAAGTCTCCCTGAGTATAATCCATACCATTAGAGACCTTGAGTTGCCTCTACTGGCATCTACAGTATATTGCTGGGCAATATATCAATATTATATCAACATCGATATATGAGGCTTGATATCGTCTTCAGTTTTGGATTTCGTAATATCCTGACACCAGTGTTGTCTTTTCCTGGTTTTAAAGGCTACATTACACTAAAGCGATGTCATTTTCTGAATGTATCAGACTGTTCTAGCTGTTCTAATATCCACCTTTACCCACTTAGTCATTACATCCACATTATTGGTGATTATTTATCAAAACTCTCATTGTGTACATCTTTTGTGAAAGCATCAAAAGTCAACCCTCCTATATCGCGGCAATATCGACAACGGTGTATTTGGTCAAAGATATTGTGATATTGGATTTTCTCCTGATCGCCCAGCCCTACTACAGTTTAAGACATGCATTTCACATTAAAGTGCTCATATTATGTTCATTTTCAGGTTCATAATTATATTAAGAGGTTATATCAGAATAGGTTTACATGGTTTCATTTTAAAAAAACACTATATTTTTGTTGTAATGCACATTTCTGCAGCTCCTCTTTTCACCCTGTGTGTTGAGCTCTCTGTTTTAGCTACAGAGTGAGGCATCTCACTTCTGTTCCATCTTTGTTGGGAGGCGCACATGCGCAGTAGCTAGGTAAGCACTGCTAGCCAGTCAGAAGCAGAGTATGAGGGCGTGCCCTGACAGTACCTAGGTAAGGACTACTAGCCAGTCAGAAGCAGAGTATGAGGGCGTGCCACGCTAGCAGCTAGGCGAGCATTATAACGTGTGTTACAAAGTGACCACGTTTGTCTCTGAAGTAAAGGCTGGACTACAATAGAGCTGTTTGTGAACAGTGTTTTCTTTTGGAGATGGTAAGTCCCTTTGGGGGGGACTTTGGGCTTTTTCACTTTGTTAAACCTATAACATGCACAAAAAAGATGTATAACACAATAAAGGAAAGGGAAAAAGCCAAAAAGCATAATATGAGCACTTTAAGAGTCCATCAATGTATCCATCTTTACAAACCTATATTTGAACTTTTATTTCATATTACAGGTGAGAGACTGTCCTTATTGGTGTTGAGAACGGCTCCAGGTCTGGGTAATGTCACTGTAGACTGGACTGTACAAGGGCCGCTTGTACACCGGACCTTCACCCAAACCTCAGGGACACTTTTCTTTACTGCGGTAAATACAGTACTAGACGGAGATCATTTAAACATCTTGTTGCGGGATCGTAGTTAAACACAATAATTGTACAGTATAGCGCATGTCATTGTTGTTCTTCTGTGAGAGTGGTTGAAGGTGCCAGCCACAGAGCTTATAGAATCAACTATATAGAAAAGATTGCATTGAAATGGTACACACTGTAACAACTTTCTTGTAAAAATACAGTCATTTTCGATAATTAAAATATAGTTTTTAGCTTTAATTTGACATGAAATCTTATGCATCTAATAACTAATTTCCTCTAGTCAGTAATTTTTTTAATCTAATTTAAGACATGTATTTACAGTATTACATTTGAACAGTTTAATCTATTAAATAAAAATACATTTACTTTTTCTTTAAAAAACAATTCTATGGTTATTCAAAGTTACAGGTTTTTCATGTTATTTGACCATATAAATGAAAACGTACGTCTATTTTTGTGATTATAAGATATTTTCATGTTTAAAAAAATAATACAGGAACAAATCTGTAAAATGAAATGATTCCATGGAAATATTTTATTTCGGTTGTCTCCAGTAATTATGGATGTTGGGGTGTGTCTCCTACAGGGGAAACTAAATGACACCATAGTCCTGCAGCTCCTTGATGATGCCACACCAGAGAACAAAGATGAATACAAAGTGTCCTTGTCCAACATACAGACGTTTGGTAATGCATCGGCTCCCTAGTGTCTTAGTGGTAGAGATGCACTCACTTCTTACACACATTCCATCACCCATACACTTTCACTGTTAAATTTAATGCAGTATAGAGGTGGATGAATAATGTCTTTGTCATCATGTATTTTTGTTTAGTTTTGTCTGTTTGTTTTGTCAGTGTATATGTCACCATTATGTGTACCTTTTAATTTATAGTGAATGAGTGCTGTATGACTGCTGGCTGCCTCTATGTTAGTCCTATGGCACCTGCCTAGGGACTGCTGATGAAAAGTAGTTATTTTTACTAATTCTGGCATATTTACATAGTTTTTCTTTATACAACAATGTTCATAAATATGCATGGTCCCTATCAAATAAACCAAAAAAATAAAAGATACTGTAATTCTGCAAGAAACCACACACTCACAAACTCAAAATAACCCTAGTCAGAATTATGACACAGATTAACATTCCCCTCACTTTCACACACAGGCGTTGTGGTGACAGGTCATGCTGCCCTGGATGTTCAGGGCAGGGAGGCGGTGCTTACTGTGGACACCAGCGATCAGCCCTATGGGCTGCTGAGCATCGCCCCGTCATCCCTTAGGGTGAGCACGGAGGAACGGGACCGAACTATAAACATCTACGTCAATAGAGAGTTTGGAGCCTCAGGTCAGTGGGAACAAGTGTGTACACAAAAACGTGTACTAAATGAATAGGTTTCCTTTTTCATTCCATTCCTTACCCTGTAACTGATATCGCACCTGAATCGTTCATCTGCTGGTTTCACAGCCTCACGGTGAAAGACAGAAACAGCCTGAACAATATAGTCAAAACCTGCTCTAAAATGATAGAAACAAAGAGATTTAAATTCTCTTTGTTATCAACAAATCAAGCATTTTGTCTTCTTTAGATCATGTTCTTCAGAGGGAATTTTCTCTGTTGACATCAAGAAGTTGTTATATTTTACCTGCTTTTAAAATTAATCGCCCCTGTAATTCTTTTGTCCCTTCTTTTTTTTATTATTATTATTTTTCTACCCTCTAGGGCAGTGTTTCTCAAATGGGGGTACGTGTACCCCTAGGGGTACTTTGGAGGACTGCAGGGGGTACATAATATTTTTTGCAAAATGTTTTTCAGTTACAAGGCTGTAGTTACTTCTACTGTTTTTTTTTACTGCTTTTTTTTGAAGGATTTGTCGTTTGTTTTGACCTATTCTTGCCTTTCTTTCTTACTTTTTTTCTACTGTCTTTTTTTCTTCAAAGTTTTTGTAATTTTTTTCAAAGTTTTTCTTCTGCTTTTTTCAAAGTTTTTGTACATTTTTTTTAAATTTGTCGCCTATTTGAATTTTTTTGTCACTTTTGTCGCCCTAGTGTTGTCTTCCTTCTTTCTACTGTGTTTTTTTCCCAAAGATTTTGTTACTATTTTCGGCCTATTCTTGCCTTACTTCCTTCTTTCTACCGTTTTTTTCAGCATCTAAATGTGTTCCAGATACAAGGCTGTTGTTTACTAAATCTATCGCTGACATCGCTGTTTTGTTCTTCTTTATAGAGTTTTTTTTTTCTACCAAAAATTACTTGCACTGGTACATGGCTTAAAAAAACTGTTCAAAGGGGGTATATTATTGAAAAAAGTTTGAAAACCACTGCTCTAGGGTGTAGGCCTGTAGGTTGTTATGTATGCGTGTGTTGTCTGTAGCTGCTCTTAATTACAGCAATTGCCCCTTCTGGGATTAATAAAGTTGTTGAATTGTAATGTTTGTGTACAGGAGCAGTGAATATCACCTATGAGGTCATACGAGGATCTCTACAAAACTTGTCCCAGGTGGAGGGTGCTCTCGCTGAACCGGGAAAAGACTTCATCTCTGGTACTGGTTCTGTAATCCTTCAGGATGGACAGACTTCTGTCGCCATCCCTGTCACCATACTGGAGGTAAAGACCTTGGCTGTCTTCCATTCTTTCCATTTGTCTTCCATCAAATGTGGTAACTAAGATGATGGGTCAAAGTGTTCGTTAGCAATTCTTTATCTTCCTGACGCTAGCTGTACTTCCATGAAGCTGATTTGTTTGAATGTGGGATTTAAAATCTTTTTAATTACAATTTGTTTTATTAGGACGACATTCCTGAGTTGCAGGAGTTCTTCCTGGTCAACATAACATCAGCAGTGCTCATCACGACTCTTGCCACTCTTCCCCAACTAGGTATGGAGCAATTTAAGCAGCGTAAAGCTGAGATGCCGGCACTACTTTGGCCATCGTAGACAGTTGTGCTATTACGGTGTCAGATGTAAACATTTTTGTTGTTTTTTCATTTAATGAAATGACTTTCCTTCTTTTCTCTTCATAATTCATTTTCTCTGTGTGATGAGTAGAGGTCGTGTATTGCACATTGCCAGGTAAAATACACATTTGTATGTTCCCAAGCTTTGCCTAAAATGTCATGTAGTTTAATGTACAATATTCTTGTGCGGTACATTAAACTACAACATTGTAGTTGACTGTCAAAATGCACCATGGAAGAGCTTGGTAGGTTCTGCTACGGCTTTTGCATAATCTAAACCACGGTCCAATTTAGGAATGAGTACATTTAGAAAGTGATGAGTAGACAGAATACTACAGGCGCAAGCAGCAGGCTCCCAGAATACCATCTGGCCTTCTGCGTGGAGACCCACAGTAAACACACGGCCGCTCTTTTGGCAGCAGTCATTATGTGGCTTGGATGGTGAGATTGATTCTTTCCACGATTGAGGAAGCCTTGGGATTTGGTGGGAGCCGCGTAGCACCGTGTGGTGAGGAGAGAGAAAGCCAAACTAAACCTGTAGCTAGCCTCCCAGTGTCTTGGCCATGGAGTGAATGGGAGACGACTGTTCAGGGGGGTCATAAATCAGTCCACCCAACAGACTTGGCTACTCAGTCTCCCAAGCCACTTACAGGAGACACTTCTCAGCTGTAATGTGCTCAAATGTGCCATGACGAAAAGCTAGATCCTCGACAGTTTCCTCTTGCATATCTTTCTGTTGGCGCTTGCACTGTAGTTACAGCCCTGAGGTCAGCGCTGATGCTAAAGCTAAACCTTTTGCTACAGTCATGAAAAAGCAATTGACTGTCTAAATGTTTCCTCTGTGGATGATGTTATTTCCCCAGACACCCATGGTTTGGTGGCAGAGATTAGCATTGCTGCTAACGATGGAATTAGAGGAGTCATTGAATGGACAAACACCATGTAAGAAATGCACCCACAAATAACACATCTCCTATGTTGATTTGTACGTGCTAATTGCTTTTCTCATACAAATATGCTCTGGTTTCCAGGTTCGAAGTGAATGAAACGATGGGAGTACTGACTCTAGTGGCCTACAGGAACAAGGGGACCTATGGAAATGTTTCTCTCTTCTTCTATGCTCAGAACCTGGAAGCTCAACAGGGACTGGACTACAACACCAGTGAAACGGTCAGCCATACACAGCATTCAAACATTTCACACTAAATCACAGACCCATACTTACACAACACATATTAAAGTACTTTTAGTAGCATGACTATAAGTCAAGAGCAGCTGTACCTGCTTTAGATTATTGAAGATGTTTTGCCTCTCACCAAAAAAGGACTCCTCAGTTCTGAAGAAGCTGAGCTAAAGAAGCCTTTTGGATGAGAGCCAAAACTAAACTGAAAACCCCCTCTGTCCACACAGATGCTCAATTTTGTTGACGGCGAAAGGCATAAGTTTGTAGAAGTGCAGATCATCGATGACACCATCCCAGAGGGAGCTGAGAGATTCCAGCTCATCCTGTCCAAGCCGTCCCCTGGGCTGGAGCTGGGCACCAATACCACAGGTAGATAGGAGGGCAGAGTAGACTGTAATAGAATTTCTGAAATGTCTAAGTAAGTAAGTAATTTATTTGATATAGCACCTTTCACAGACAGTCACAAAGGGCTTCACACAAAAGACATTTGATTAAAATACAATAGGATCCAAAACAGAAAATAAACAAGCAACAACAAATGCAATTCCAATGAGGATTTAAAGAATAAAACCCAAAATTACAAACATTAGACAAAAGCCAGTTGAAACAAGTATGTTTTCAGTTGCTTTCTAAAAGCGTCAACCGAGACTACAGAACGTAAATTAATAGGAAGGGCATTCCACAGAGTCGGATCAACCACTTCAAAGGAACGATCACCTTTAGTCTTTAAACAAGTGCGCGGGACCACCAGTAGTCCCTGGTTAGAAGACCTGAGTGCCCTGATGTACGGATGGAGCAGGTCAGAGATATAAACAGGCGCCTGTCCATGCACCGCATTACATGTAAGAACAAGAACTTTGAATTGGATCCTGAACTTTATTGGAAGCCAGTGTAACATGGATAAGACAGGAGTGATGTGCGACATTCTGCTGGACCTGGTCAACAACCTAGCAGCAGAATTCTGCACTAGTTATAGACGGTCCTGGGACGACTTGCTAAGACAAGTGAAAATGGAGTTGCAGTAATCGAGACGTGATGATATGATATGAAACCATGAATGATCATCTCAAGTTCACCTTGCGAAACCATGGTTCTAAGGTTCTCAATTGAAAGAAACGTGTAAACAAGTAAAACAGCATAAGACAGTGACGCCTCCGGTGGGCGTGGCTTTCAGAGTATGACGATGTTGTGCTCTGTCTCCATAGCAAATACTTCTTTCTAATTGGCTGGCAGGTTTTATAGGATTTGTAGGATTTTTAAAATCATAAATTTTTTTAGTTGACATTTATATTCCTCTTCTATAGGAATGGGCAAGGTAAATTAAACTCTTGGTAACCATAGCATTAAAATGGAACATGAACTCATCATACACAATACAAGATTGTGTATTACATCTATCAGTTTATTTCGGGTCATGTCTGTTAAAGAAACTGTAACCCCATATTACTCTGAAAACTGTGTAACATGGTGGTAGAGACACTATTAGCTTTATGAAATTACTATTAACGTTTATGAAGAAAGAATTGACAGCAGATTTATTCTCATTTACCTATACTGCACGTAACTATGATATTATTTTCCTAAACTGCATCTTTTTGTTTTCTTACAGCCACCGTGAATATCCTGGCCAGCGACGACGGACACGGTGTCATTTCCTTTAACACCAGCAAGCATTTTTTATTGAAGGAGCCCACGTCTGTGTCTGGGCTGAGTGCGAGTGTGGCCACCCTGTACGTGGTTCGGAACCCTGAAAAAGGCACATTTGGCAGCGTGACTGTTCAGTTTACCATTACTGACGCCAACGGCAGTCTAGCAGAGGGCGATTTGAGGCCAGCACAGGGGTTTGTGGTGCTAGAGGATGGAGTCCGATTTAAGGTGAGGGAAAGTAGTTTATTTTTTTTACTGGCTTTACAGCATTCAAACACATACAGTACATGACCACACATGTATATTGTATTTTTTTTTTTATATTTCAGATGCTGGAGATCTGGGCGGTACTGGATGCTGAGCCTGAAGCCAATGAAACCTTCACAGTGACCCTGTCCAGCCCAACAGGAGGTGCACGGATGGGTGACCAACTGCAAACTCTCATCACCGTCCTGGAGAACTTGGCTCCTTCAGGCTTGTTTCGCATCGTACCTTCTATCAACAGGTGTCAATGTTCCTTCAACCTTTACTTATACTCGAGAGATCATCAAGGGGCCACCCTCATTTACAACGACATCGAGTCAATACAGTTGTACCAAAGAATCTGAAACTTAAAATATCATATACACTTGCACTAAACATGGTTTTCCCTACCATTATAAGGCTTAGTCACAGCACCCAAGCCATTTTGGGCACTACCTAAGCCAAATGAATGTAAAATCAATGTGTGCGTCAAAACTAACTAAATGCCTTGTAGTTGGTCCCCAGTGTACTTATTTAACACGGCTTCTCTTTAAGCTTTTTTAATGTTATTTTTTATTTAGTATCTGTTCCAGGTTTTCAATGTTTTAGACACAGATATGGTAATAATAATGGTCCATAACGATGAGATTTCATTGAAAAATATCACTTTTTATAAGAGGGGGACCCCTAAATTCCACGCCAATTACATGCACTTAAGCGTGATTTATGGTCATGCGGAGGCTCAACGCAGAGCTTTTGCCGTAGCCTACATGAGTGGTGTGCGTGCATGCGTGGTAGAGCGAGTGAGAAAGTGACAGTGATCTGCTTCGGAGCGACTACCGACTCTAGAGTCATAGTGAGAGAAACAAAGTGTCTCCTCTGTTCTTTCTGACCACGGTGGGGAATCTGTAGCAGGAAAAGTTAACCCTCTCCTTGAGTTCATGTTGTTTATGGAGAAGGAGAACCAGGAAATTCCTGCAACGCTACCAAGCCACGGCCAAATGACGTGTAGTTACATTTTTCGAGAGGTGCACGTCAGGCTACAGCGTAGGGTCCGTGTCTCCACATACCGACGTATGTAGCCACGGCGTAGATTTAACACAGGATAATAAATCAAGTTTTAGTCTTCCACAAACCTGGGGAAAACACTGGATATAATGTCATATGTACATATTTAGCTGTAAAAATCATATTCAATGTGTTTTTTCTGTACAGAACTAACACAGAAGTGGTTGCTGATGAAGGCAGGGTAGTCTTCCTCACCGTGTCTCGCAGTAATGGTCTGGAGTCAGCTGTCAGTGTGGAATGGGAGACCCAGTCTAAAACAGCTATTGCCTCTGGTGAGACCAATACATATCTAAAATTCAAAGTCACCCCAACTTCCTAAACACTCATAAACACCCCTCTTTTCTAATATTTCTTAAATCCCCCTTTCCGTCTAATAAGCAATGCAATTATGATTCCTTTCTTTTTTTTCCCTCCAAGAGGGTCACCTCCCAGTGATGGGTGTGTACCAGAGCTTTGAGGACAAGCCCACCTCTTCTTGGTGCTCTCTTCCCAAGGGGCCTTCCTTCCTGGCTGTGAGGCTGGATAGGGGGCTCGTTGTTGGATCCTCCAACACCTTGGCCACTCTTTATCGGTGGCAGGGTGTTTTTGTGCCTGTAAAGGTAGGCCAGCAACAGCATTGTCCCTCAAGAAGCACATGATGTACCCTCTGTAAACACACATACTTGAGAGTTAAAATCAGTATGAATTGAATGATCAGTGAACCCCAAACTAATTTATGGCAAATGACATTGTTAGCGTACATCTCTCTCTCTCTCTCTCTCTCTCTCTCTCTCTCTCTCTCTCTCTCTCTCTCTCTCTCTCTCTCTCTCTCTGTGTTTTGGTGATCACAGTCTGTTAGGATTCAGGACCCAAGCTCTTGTGTGGGGTTTGCAATGAATGGCTCTACCTACATAGGCATTACACACAGTGGCCCCCCCTTCTCCCCTGCTGCCAACCTCAGCATCTTCAAATTGCAGATGGACCTCAATATCACATTGGTAAGTACGAACCCAATCGTGGTACATTACAATCACACTTTGTACTTAACTTTAAAGGTCCCATGACATGGTGCTCTTTGGATGCTTTTGTATAGACCTTAGTGGTCCCCTAATACTGTATCTGAAGTCTCTTTTATATAGACCTTAGTGGTCCCCTAATACTGTATCTGAAGTCTCTTTTATATAGGCCTTAGTGGTCCCCTAATACTGTATCTGAAGTCTTTTTTTATATAGACCTTAGTGGGCCCCTAATACTGTATCTGAAGTCTCTTTTATATAGGCCTTAGTGGTCCCCTAATACTGTATCTGAAGTCTCTTTTATATAGGCCTTAGTGGTCCCCTAATACTATATCTGAAGTCTCTTTTATATAGACCTTAGTGGTCCCCTAATACTGTATCTGAAGTCTCTTTTATATAGGCCTTAGTGGTCCCCTAATACTGTATCTGAAGTCTCTTTTATATAGACCTTAGTGGTCCCCTAATACTGTATCTGAAGTATCTTTTATATAGACCTTAGTGGTCCCCTAATACTGTATCTGAAGTCTCTTTTATATAGGCCTTAGTGGTCCCCTAATACTGTATCTGAAGTCTCTTTTCTGAAATTCAGCTTTGGTGCAGAATTACAGCCACTAGAGCCAGTCCCACAATGAGCTTTCCTTAGGATGTGCCATTTCAGTGTCTGTAGCTGTAAATGCTATTGAGGAGGAGAGAAGGGGGGCAAGGTGGAGGGTGGGGGTGTGGCCTTGACTAACTGCCACTTTGCTCGTTTGAAAGCCATGATGTCTCTCTCTCTCTCATGGGCGGGCCAAATTCTCTGGGCAGGCAAAGCAGAGAAAGGGGAGGTAACCTTGGTCCTCATGACCTCATAAGGAGAAGATTCCAGAACGGCCCATCTGAGCTTTCATTTTCTCAAAGGCAGAGCAGGATACCCAGGGCTCAGTTTACACCTATCACCATTTCTAGCCACTGGAGGACCATAGGCAGGCTGGGGGAACGCATATTAATGTTAAAAAACCTCATAAAGTGACATTTTCATGCCATGGGACCTTTAACACTGTAGTATTGTCTTGTGTTATTAGCCTTCTTTTGTTATTGTTAAGCAGTTATACTGAACATATTTCTTTATTTATGTTATCGTTTCTTTTACATTTATTGTTAGTTTCCTTTATGTATGCACCATCCACCAAGGGAGATTCCTTGTGTTACTTACTTGGCAATAAATCCTTTTCTGATTCACTCTGACGTCTTTAGGAACAAACCGTAGGTGTTGAAGCTCTGGACGTGAAACACTTCTCCACTGAAGGCAGAGATTATCTTATAGCATCAAGCCAGGTGAGGCTGTTTAGACAGATCTTTAGTTGTTTCCAGTTATGTCAGGATCATTAAAAGCATCATCCGATCATCCTCGTTGGAGGAACTCAATGTTTTGTTATTCTGTTTCTTTCATGCTTCAGATTTTTGTTTGGACTGGGCGCTCCTTCACCCTCCACCAGACTCTTGACTTTGAAAAGGGCATCCTCAGTGTAACTCCATTCGCTCATGCAGCTGTTCCCCACCTGTTAGCGTGCATAGACAGACACACTGTCAGCTGCCTTCTGCTTCAGTGGACCAATGGAAGATTTCAGAATCCACAGCCTGTCCAACTCACGGGCAGAGCCCTTCAGGTGGCGACGATGAACACGAGAGCAGAGGACACTCTCCTGTTGGTTGTTATCGAAGGTGACCTGTCTTGCTTTGACATCATATAATATAAATGTATGCTCTTATGTTTATTTTTCACATGTAAATACCTACTGTCAATCTCTTTGTTTTTCAATGTATGTGTTAAACAAATTTAGTAAATGTAAGATGTATGAGCCAGTTTTTTTGTTGTTGAAAGGATTGTGGTACATAAATTACATATTTAAAGGTCACATGACATGGTGCTCTTTGGATGCTTTTATATAGTCCTTAGTGGTCCCCTAATACTGTATCTGAAGTCTCTTTTATATAGACCTTAGTGGTCCCCTAATACTGTATCTGAAGTCTCTTTTATATAGACCTTAGTGGTCCCCTAATACTGTATCTGAAGTCTCTTTTATATAGACCTTAGTGGTCCCCTAATACTGTATCTGAAGTCTCTTTTATATAGTCCTTAGTGGTCCCCTAATACTGTATCTGAAGTCTCTTTTATATAGACCTTAGTGGTCCCTAATACTGTATCTGAAGTCTCTTTTATATAGACCTTAGTGGTCCCCTAATACTGTATCTGAAGTCTCTTTTATATAGACCTTAGTGGTCCCCTAATACTGTATCTGAAGTCTCTTTTATATAGACCTTAGTGGTCCCCTAATACTGTATCTGAAGTCTCTTTTATATAGACCTTAGTGGTCCCCTAATACTGTATCTGAAGTCTCTTTTATATAGGCCTTAGTGGTCCCCTAATACTGTATCTGAAGTCTCTTTTATATAGACCTTAGTGGTCCCCTAATACTGTATCTGAAGTCTCTTTTATATAGTCCTTAGTGGTCCCCTAATACTGTATCTGAAGTCTCTTTTATATAGACCTTAGTGGTCCCCTAATACTGTATCTGAAGTCTCTTTTATATAGACCTTAGTGGTCCTAATAATACTGTATCTGAAGTCTCTATTATATAGGCCTTAGTGGTCCCCTAATACTGTATCTGAAGTCTCTTTTATATAGACATTAGTGGTCCCCTAATACTGTATCTGAAGTCTCTTTTATATAGTCCTTAGTGGTCCCCTAATACTGTATCTGAAGTCTCTTTTATATAGACCTTAGTGGTCCCCTAATACTGTATCTGAAGTCTCTTTTATATAGACCTTAGTGGTCCCCTAATACTGTATCTGAAGTCTCTTTTATATAGACCTTAGTGGTCCCCTAATACTGTATCTGAAGTCTCTTTTATATAGACCTTAGTGGTCCCCTAATACTGTATCTGAAGTCTCTTTTATATAGGCCTTAGTGGTCCCCTAATACTGTATCTGAAGTCTCTTTTATATAGACCTTAGTGGTCCCCTAATACTGTATCTGAAGTCTCTTATATAGACCTTAGTGGTCCCCTAATACTGTATCTGAAGTCTCTTTTATATAGACCTTAGTGGTCCCCCTAATACTGTATCTGAAGTCTCTTTCCCAAAATTCAGCCTTGGTGCAGAATTACAGCCACTAGAGCCAGTCCCACAATGAGCTTTCCTTAGGATGTGCCGTTTCTGTGTCTGTAGCTTTAAATGCTATTGAGGAGGAGAGAGGGGGGGGGCAAGGTGGAGGTTGGGGGTGTGGCCTTGACCAACTGCCACTTTGCTTGTTTGAAAGCCATGATGTCTCTCTCTCTCTCTCATGGGTGGGCCAAATTCTCTGGGCGGGCAAAGCAGAGAAAGGGGAGGTAACCTTGCTCCTTATGACCTCATAAGGAGAAGATTCCAGATCGGCCCATCTGAGCTTTCATTTTCTCAAAGGCAGAGCAGGATACCCAGGGCTCGGTTTACACCTATCACCATTTCTAGCCACTGGAGGACCATAGGCAGGCTGGGGGAACACATATTAATGTTAAAAAAAACTCATAAAGTGACATTTTCATGCCATGGGACTTTTAGAAGTGGCCAGAAATTGGAGGCAAGTGCCCTTAGTCTACAGAATGCTCACATGATGTTTTTTGCAATAATGAGATGCTATTTTCTGTGGTTGTACTCTCAGTGTACCTTTAGTGGATTTCACAGCGGTTAGATGTTAGTTTGGATTGTGCAAACAAATCTGTGGTAAATCTGAAGGCACACAGAATCAGTCTGCGACAGACAAAATTCACAATGTAGGCCAGATCATATATTTATACTACGCTCTGTATATTTTGATGAGAGATAATCCCTCTGAGTCTGCAAAAGTGGTGAGTTTTCCTTGGTTCGGACCTGTTGTGGGTTTACGGGAAAGGCCTCAGTGTGGAGCAGAGCAGAGCCACAGCGGGACTCAGAGGTTGTAATTTCTCAGTCTTGGGTGTGTCAGTCAAAGCAGTCCTTCACTTTACACAAACATGCTATTACAGCATGCTTCCAGAGAATGTAAATCAGTGTGTGTTTCTGTGCATTCCTGTGTCTTTCTCCAGGTCTCTCTCCATCCTGCGAGGTGTTCCAGTGGCGCTCAGGGCAGCCTTCACCACAGCTTTATCAGTCCATTCCTCACCCAGGCCTCACCTCTGTTCACCCCTTCACTGCTTCTTCTGGGATCAGTAAGCTCACATGTCCTAAACTGTCCTTTTTTATTCAGTTGCATTTGTACTTTTAAAATCTATTGAACACTTATACCTGCAATTTGGGGTTTCTCAGGAGGGTGGCTGGCATCTCCCTTAGAGATAGGGTGAGAAGCTCATAGTACGTCCCATTTACCTCGGAACGCGGAAGCTGGAGCTGGGAATGACGTCACGCCCGAGTCGAATGCGTTCCATTTACAAGTCGGATTTCCATTGTGGGGTTAGCTCTAGCCAGGTTAGACATTGTTAGCAATACCAGTTGATAACAACGCATTACGCTGTTTTTTTGTGTGCATACAAACAGCGTAGCGACATGTCCACAGATAGAAGTTGGACAGGACTGCGTGTATGAATGATTTAGTGAGACACAAATAAGAAAGAAATGCGAATAACTGTATGTTACCACAGCTTTCACTACTGTCGGTGCACGGGGCAGCCACGTTGGGTTTTGAGCTCGGGGTACTGCGAGGTTGTTCGACTTCCCAACTCGCCAATCCGAGTTCAGGGGGCTTGTCTCCGACTTTGACCTCCGAGTACAAATGAAAAAGTTATCAGTGAAAAACTCGGGAGTAGAGCCGCTGCTCCTTTGCATTGAAACAAGCCAGTTGAGGTGGTTTGGGCATCTGGATGCCCCCCTGGGCGCCTCCCTAGGGAGGTGTTCCAGCCACGTCCAGCTGGGAGGAGGCCTCGGGGAAGATCCAGGACTAGGTGGAGGGATTATGGCTGCATCTCATTACCCTTATTTGACAGCTCCTCGACTCCTCGATCCTCGTCTGAACCGGGAGTTGTTCTGCCCCTCATCGGTGAAGGCCGTCTCAAAGCTCTTATTTCTGCCCCGAGGAGCGAGCATCGAGGAGCGAGCATCGAGGAGGGATCACCGAGGAGCTATAGGCGAGGATACACCAGAGCAGCCTTCCCTGAAGCCGTGCAGCTGAAGGAGTTGCAAACTCCGCCCAAACAGCTGACGAATTCATGTGACGCTTCAGAGGAAAGGACGTCTCATCCTTCTAAAACCCATTTGCTCGATGCCTCTTTCCTCCCATGATTTCCTTGCGTCTCTCCCGTGCTTCCTTGTGGGAGGGACTAAGACGTGAGGAAGGGAGGCAAGTGGAGGAGTCGAGGAGACAATTTAACGGTTATGCGATGCAACCTTTATCTCTACCCTGGCCTGGGAACGCCTCGGCATCCCCCAGTCAGAGCTGGTTAATGTGAATCTGGTTAGGGAAGTTTGGGGTCCCCTGCTGGAGCCGCTGCCCACCCCCCGCTACCCGACCCCCGCTTCCCGACCCTGGATAGCAGTTGAAGATGGATGGAACTTCAATTAACCAGAAACCCTGATTAAATATATTTCTTCCTCATAGCTTATGTCCTGCTAGCTGGAAGAAATGGCTCATCACTCTACTCCTGGAGGTCTGATGTCAACCTGCTCGCCATGGTCCTGAGGGCCCGTCCAGCCATTAGCTTCCTCTCTCTCGTGGTCCCGTCCCTCAACACCACCAAAACCCTCTTGGCTTCTACTGTGGAGAATAGCTCAACTATTTATGAACTAACTTCTGTCTCCAATCAATCTGATTTCATACCCAGGTACCCACATTTGTTTTTACAGTATATAGGCTAGTTTTTTTTTCCCCAGAAAAGCAAATCCTGAACGTTAAATAATGCATGTTGTGTTATCTTTATTTCCCCTTAACATTCAGTTTTGGGGAGTTGCACTTTGCACCAGGTGACAGCCAGCTTGAAGTAGCAGTGAACATATTAGATGATGACATTCCTGAGGAGCAGGAGCACTTCCAGGTCAGCCTGAAGAATCCAAAGGGCGGGGCTGAGATTGGATTTGGTGGTCAGGTGACTGTCATTGTCCCAACCAACGATGATGCCCATGGAGTCATCGGCTTTGCTCAGGTAAGCAGATCAACATTTTGATATTAGGCAGCTTGTGCATCTGTCATGTTAAGTAGTTAAGTAGTCGTCATGTTGCCATTTTGTTAAACCTCAATGCACTAAGACCATATCGGAATAATCTCAAGGGTATTTTTTATTACCACAAGCTATTGCAATATAGAAATATATTTTGTCATTGCCTCTTTGCAGAATTCTTTATCTGTGGAGGTAGAGGAGCTGGAGCAAAATAATCAGATTTCTCTCAGTGTGGAGAGGAAAAGAGGGACTTTTAGCAGACTGACTGTTCACTGGGTTGCCAATGGCAGTCTGGCAGACATTTTCCCCACTTCAGGAGTGGTGAGTGAGCCTTACCCTCCTATCATACTGTATGCAAATGAAATGATTACCAAAATAAACAATTGCAAAATTATAACAGAGTTGTTTTCCGATAGTATCTGAAATGCCTATGATATTGCCTAAAATGCTGGTATCGGCGAATATGCGAGTCTGTGCACCAATGCTACGTAATTTATCCCTGAATAAAATCTACTTTAAAGGTCCAATGTGTAGGAATTTCTCCCATCTAGCGTTGAGCTCATATATCGCAATCAACTCTCTCGCGCCACGCAGTTCAAAGTAGGTATTACAGCTACGGTAGCCTTCACGCTACAAAAAGCCGGTCTCTTGCTCTTTTCAATCTCCTTTTTCTTTGACTCCTGTTCCTGAAATTTGGATTTTGAATACGTGTGATCCTCCATGTTTCCTTCTTCAAACCTGCCGGGGCCGGGAAGCTACGATACCCATTAGCAGCATTAGCAGCACCTGTGAGTTTATCATGTGACAGCGAAAACGCGAAAGGCGGAGCAGTACGTCCTGATGTCCCTTACCAGCTAACGTATTTCAAGATGGCACGTGGATATGGAGCGTCTACCCCAGTTCATGCGAATGCAAATGTAAAATTTCAAGCCAAAAGGAATATTTGGAATTGATGGTAGAAGGTAAATATTCATGAAAAAGGAAACGTTTGTGAACGGGCAACACTGATTTTGGTAATGAACAACAACGTTACACACTGGACCTTTAACGTAGTTTATTTGTTATTTTTCTGTAGTGACTGACTGCCAAACAAGATAATAAAGAAAGTAATAAAAAAAAATAAAAAAATCAGTGCTCAATATTGGGCGATACGCAAGTTCATGTATCGCTAAGGAAAGAATTGTCACAAATTTGTGGAAGATACATCAAATTTGCGGAAGCAAGTTACATTTTGTTTTGATATGGTAGGTAACGTTTTCAGAGGGCCAGTCGGTGGCCATCATCTCACTGACTGTGATAGCGGATGGCGTCCCAGAGCTGAGAGAGAGCGTCACCATCGCCCTCATGGATGTCACCACCGTGGGGCTGCAGGACCTTCGACAGGCTGCAGTCATTGACAAGCAGCGGGCACAAGCTCTACTCACCATCCTACCGAATGGTTCTCCCTACGGGGTGATTGGATGGCATCTGGACTCCCAGTTTACACTAACACAAGAACCACAGAGTAAGAGTGGGATTTATGCCGCAAGAAATGAATAAATGAGCGATGTGTGTTTTTACTGGAACACAGTGCAGAGGAGTCTTATTTACTGTAATTAGTTTATTATTATTTCTAACCTTTTCAAATGTATCCCTCAATTTTGGGTTTCTCTTTGTTCCAGAAACAGTTGCTGTAAGTTGTTTGCTGACTACCAATCATTCTTTTTTTTTTTTTTTTTGGATGAGGTTTTCTAAGTAGGTATTACAGTAATCGCACTTTGAGATTTACTGTAAAAGAGATCTGCAGTGATTTCCAGGATGTGAAGTAATTTAGGATTTGTCTTAATCTGTTGTATTGGACACCGCCCCAAAAAGTCAGAGAACTCCAAGTATTAGAGTAACATGCCTTCATACTGTCCTTCAAATATTATTTAACTTAACTTTATGGGATTTTTACAGATTTAGATCATTATTGCCATCTTCCATTACAAGACAGGTCTGGAAAATATAATTTTTGTACTGTGTTTTAACATTTGATACTATAAATAAATTGAATTGAACATTGGTTTATTTAATTGCCCTTTTCTCCCAACCCACAGGGGTTCCAGTCAATGTGACTCTGTCTATAGTGAGGGAGCAGGGCTCTGCAGGTGAGGTGGAAATCCGTTACCAGACCAGGCCGGCCCTGTACCAGCCCCCACCCAACCAGGCTACTGCAGGACAGGACTACACCCCCAAAGACAACACCATCGTCATGATAAACGGTGCTACAGTGGCCCTTGTCACTGTTACAATCCTACCGGTAAGGAGAGAGCACTGAGTAATACAGACGTTTATTAAATATACTTGAGTAAAGAAGAATATATTAGGAATAGCACTGATGTTTAGCATCTACCAATGGCAGAGTTAATTTGTCTACGTAACATGTTAAAATGCAATTTATCTCCCATCTGAGAAAACGGATAATAGATTTTCTTTCATAATCTCAGACACTTTTTTTTATCTTACATCTCCCACGCTCACGCCCATTCAGATTTGTAATGCAGATGGACTCCTGTTTCTTGCCTTCGGGATAAAACATACATACTGTAACCAGCACTGCGACTGTCTGAAGACTTAATGCCAGGTGAAGGCTGTCGCTAGAGGGATAATTCTAAGACTTTCCCTCCCTGTGTCCTCCTGTTGCATTTATCCAGAAATAACCATATATCTATAAATTACACGAATGTCTGTCTGTCTGTGTGTCTGTTATAAGCATAGCTCTCGAACCATTAGTCCAATGGATTTCAAACTTTGACCGGTGTCTTGCTACGGGAAGTGCAGTGCCAAGTTTGATGTTGTTTGGATTAGAAATGCAAACAATATCGTTAAATATATATTGGTAAAAGAAGCACACATAGCGAGCCGAAGTCACACCCTTCTACTTCCGGTCCATGGGACCTATCTTTTGAAAAAATATGAACGGGAGTCAGTGGAGAGATAATAATTATTTTTTGGTCCGGTTCGCATTGAGCCATATATGTTCATAAGTTTAATAGATAATTTCGCAAGTCAAGAAAGTATCAGTTTATTGTTTACTGTATAAGACTGAAAATACATAATTAGAAAGACTACACACTTCAAAGTCGCATGACCATTGCCTAATCCTGCTTGGAAGGAGACGTTCGGGGCTTAAAACACCGATAAACCATGTATGACGTCTCGCTGAAGCTACGATGTCCGTGTGTATCGTACCGTGGATGTAACGTTAGTCAAATGAGCAGAGGATCTTGCTTGTTCTTTTGCTTATCGGCTGAAAACACTTCACTGGATAAAACACAGCAGGTATGATAACGTTACATGTTGTGGAACAGAGCTAAGCTAGCTAGCTAGCAAGCAAGTTGAGCATCAAGCTAGGTGACGTAAATTGTGTGAGACGAGAGATGTGTCATATGACAAACCTACGGCTAACCGAGACTTTCTTCAGTTGAAAAATTACCTTTTAAATTGACGAACGTCATATTTGTAATCCATGGCTCAATTCAGACGGGATCCAAAAATAATTTGCCTCACCCCGTTCACTACCGTTCATATTTTTTTTCCAAATTAAGGTCCCATGAGGTCCACCGGAAGGGGAGGGACTTAACCTCTCTATTGGCTTTTTCCCACTCTAGCCGCTGGCCAACCCCCCCTCTCACACTGCACACTGACTGAGCACAGCGCAGGACCAGACACAGAGAGGGTCAAAGAAAGCAGTGGAGATTTGGCAGCTAAAATGTGAACTACACCTCAGACCCACAAAAATGTGCAAAGTAGCAAAACTTTGACGACTGTCTTTGACTTTGAATGAACAAACAACCATTCCCGAATTTAAGGACATTTCAGAATCCCACACATGCAAAGCACAACCAGCTACAGACAACAAGTGGCAGACAGAGCGATGCCACTTATAGGCAGGCTACCCCGAATCGCACCGAGTCTACAGAATTAAAGGTGTGAACGTGACCTTAGACTCCAGAATCACTTCATATTGTGTTAAGGTGAAAATGAAAGATCATCTTCAGTTCAATTAAAAAAGGTAAATATAAGAAACATTTGCGGTCAGGTTAGATGTGTGTTTTTATTGAACCCATTTAAAAAGACAAATACACAGATAAGAGGGGGGGAGTGGAGGAGAGAAAGGTTGATGATGTTAATCCTCTCTCTTTTCCTTCTGCTCCTCTTCCGTTGCTCTCGCCTCTTTTTCTTTCTTCTGTCTTTTCAATGCCTCCTTTTCTCTCTTCGCCTGCTCCTTCCTCTCTTTCTTGACTTTTTTCTCCATCTCCTCTTTTTCCTTCTTCTGTCTTTTCAATTCTTCCTTCTCTTGCTTCCTATTTTCCTCCTTCTGTTTATTCTCTCGCTCCTCCTCCTCTTTCCTCTCCTTTTTCAGCCTCTTTTCTGCCACCTTCTTGGCCTTCTTTTCCTCCTTTTTCATTCTGTCAGTTTGTTGAGACAGCTCCTGCAGGCTAAGGAGATTGACCTGAAGAGCAGAGATTTTCTCTTTTAAGAGCTTGATTTCGTTCTCCATTTGGCTCTCTTTGTTGTTCCACTCCATCTCTCTGCTCTCTCTTTCCAGCTCACGCAGTTTCTCAAAGCTCTCCTCTTTTGCAGCGAGCTCACACGTCATTTGGTCTTCCAGAGTGGCGAATTTTGTTTCAAACTCTGCCTCCCTTTGGATAATCTGCCTTTCCTTCTCCATGAGCTTGGCTTTGCTCTCCAAGTACTTTACTTCTAGAGCTGTCTTTTCATCCGTTATTTTGTTGATCAGGTCATCCTTTTCCTGGACGACATGGCTCAACTTCCTATCGTTGTCCTCTGCCAGTGTTTGGAGCTTTGCATCCTTGTCCATCAAATTCTGGTTTGATATGGTTGATAATATACCATTAATCTTCTTCTCCTGAGTCGCTCTGTTCCTCTCTTGCTCCTGTTTCAAGAGCCCGATGACCCGGTTGAACTCCCCACTCCAGTGGAGTTTGGCTGACAGGGAGATGTACTTCTCTGCCTTCAGACTTTCTCTGAGAGAGTGAATCTCTTCATTAATCTCCTTTTCCTTGATTTTACTCTCCTTTTGGAAATTTTTCCTTATGGTTCTCTCTGAACGTAGAGCCGTCAGGATTCTCCTTTTCTCTTCCTCCAGGCCAGCATTTTCAGAGACCAGCTGGTTGATGAGTTCTTGAGTTTCCAGTTGGTCTTTTTTCAGGTCCTCGAGCTCTACGCTGGGAGTTGGGCAGACGACTGTTGCCAGCATTGTTGCCATGATCGCTGAACAAAAGTATTTGTTGCGATAGTGGAGTATTGCAGTGAAGAGTAGTATTGCTCTATCGTTGTAGTACGGACGTTTTGGTGTTTTGAGCTCTGTCACACAAAGAGATGCGTCGTCAATGAGTTCAGCGGGTTAACTGGCTGTAAGCACCCAGGGTTGTATTCTAAACAGAACCATAGAATGCCATGAAAGGTTTAGAATGTGGCTCACTGTGAGCTGTCACTCTGCATGACAAGTTCCAGAATGTGATGATCATAGAACATACATAGAACATGTTCCTTATCAATTCAGTTCAATTCAATTCAAGGGGCTTTATTGGCATGAATGTTTCAATAACAATGTTATGCTGTATGTACATTAACACAATATTAGGATGGGTTTCATTTTATAAATCTATTTGTAGGGTTATTATGCAATATGAAACAAAAGTATATTCTAATAAAAATGTAAAGACAGTAACATGTTACATTAGACATAAATATGTACAGATATTTAAAACTGGGATCTTTGTGTGTGCATATCTATGGTGATGACACACTGTGTGATGTTAGGCTGCATCACATGACTTCTCCAGACTGAAAAACGGCAAAATAGAAGTATATAGCCCAAAATGGCATTTGATATAAAGTTCACTTAGGGTCTTCTTAACAATGTAACAAAATTAAATGTTATACTTGTTTATTAAACACAACAATGCATTTTGTTTTACAGTAAAGACTATAAATAAAGTCCTATAGACATTTTCAATTGAATTCCATTTGCAAGGCAACAGTCTGTGCCCTTGTTATCATAAAAAAACTGCCTTTTCTTCAGTGATGCAAGAAGTATTCAGATCCTTTACTTGAGTAAAAGTACTAGTACCATACTGTTAAAAAAAACCTCTGCTATATGTAGAATTCCTACATTAGAAATGTTACTTAAGTAAAAGTATGTAACTATCATCAGGAAAATGTACTTAAAGTATCAAAAGTAAAATTACTCAATGCAGAAACGATCAAAACAGTTCTGTCAATCAACTAATTGTTTAACAGGCTAATCATTTCAGATGTACGTGTGGGCCTATATATTGTTGGGTAGTTTAATGTATTATAAAACATAGTATTTTATAAACTACGTACATGTGTTTTGTGCGCAACAGTCTTCATTTGTAAAGTAACTAAAGCTGTCAGATTAATGTAGTGTAGTGTTAGTAAAACGTAGCGGAGTAGAAGTAGAAAGTGTCATGAAAAGAAAAGACTCAAGTAAAGTATAAGTACCTCAAATGTGTACTTAAAGGTGCCGTAGGTAGGATTGCGAAGATCGAGGAATCCAGGACTCCCCCCTTTCTGCTAAAGCCCAAAACGGTCTCCTAAGCCCCTCCCCCCACAAGGGAGAATGAATGTGTGTGCATGAGCAGTGATTGACGCATTGATTGCATGTATCGTGAGCTAAACCAGGTATCACTGTTACTGTGTTACGAGCCAAAGCATTAAGAGTTTGTTGAAGCAACCAGCTTAATAATAACTTAGATTAATATAGCACATATCATGAAACCCACGGACGCTTTACACAAGTAACATTACAGGGGGACAAGAGAAAAGAAAATAGTAGGCCAACACAAACACGGAGTAAAAGGAAAACGTCCACGCTAAATACGTAATTTGATGTTGGCTACTGGCGAACAACTACAATCGTGCATTGTAAAGTTATTTTATGAATAAAATAGTCATACCTGTGGGCCAAATCGGGGTCGGTTTTGAATCATTTACAATCCCGTAATTCTGTTGAAAGCCGGTGTGACTCACGTTATCGTTGTCTTTCACTTTCCCTTTTATCTTTTACTTGTTCTTCCTTTAATTTCCTTCTTTCCTGTGATGGTCCTGCCCCAGTATCAGCCATAACTACAACATATAATATAACAGTAAAATACAATTAGGCCTATATAAAGAAACCTACTTCTTTTTACCTTTGCTTTTCCTGTTTTACAAAGAAATCTGTGACCCATCAGAATGTGTTACTGTAGCGCCGTCTACCTCCCGCAAATCATTCTGTGACCTTGCAGGAAAAATCGGACCTGGGCAGATGCCTTACTAAAAACTATATAAAAATAGCGTTCTTTTCACTGTTAGTCTCGTTTGCTGTTACAGGTCCTTTAAGACCATTGTATGAAAAATGACAGAGCTTTAGAAACATTAAAAATAATTACATATAGTCACTTTAAGTAAATGTACTTAGTTACATTACACCACTGCTTCTCTTCCCTGTCTTCTGTCATTCTTTCTCACCCTTGCAGTATAAGTTATGAATGCATTTGTAAGATAGAGCGAGAACATCTAAGATTTCCCCCCCATTATTAAGTGTATATGTACTTGTGTTTGTTTCTAAGGATGACATCCCAGAGCTGGCAGAGAGTTTCCTGGTAAATATCACCAGTGTGCAGCTAATTCAAGGTTCAGCGGGAGCGGGGCAGCCCAGTGTGAAGAGGCCGGGTATGGAAGTAGCAGAGGTCACCATCCAGGAGAACGATGACCCTCGAGGCATTCTGCAGTTCAATGTTTCTAAGGTGAGCACGTGGCTCTGTGATATAGAGATGCAATCTTAAGGGTGATATAATAATTTATATATTTTTAATGCAGTTTGCAACCCTCTGTCTTGTAGAGAGCTTCATTTGAAAAAAACTTTCAACTGATGCAATAGTGACAAAAAACTAAACAGATATTTAACTTACAATAATATTAAACCCTAATCATAGGACATCACTGGAAGCGTGCTGGCATTTGAGATACCACCACCAAACAACATCCTCCTTCTGTCAGTTGTGCGACTCGCTGGTACAACTGGAAGACTGGTCATCTACTGGGAGGCTCAGCCAATCACTGCTGATCTTAACGATTTCAGCCCTACATCTGGGAACATCACCTTTCAGGATGGGCAGGTGAATGGATAAATTGTCCTTATTTGAAATAGGGCTGCATGATTTGAGGAATTATCTAATGGCGATTATTTTGACAGATATGATTCTTGATATTGGAGGGAATGATAATTTTTGTATCATTCTCATTTTCATTGAAAGATATTAAAATTAAGTACGCAGTCACGGAAGGCTTATATTATGTAGAAGCGCCAACAGTTTTGTTGTCATTACTTAGAATTGCTCATGAGGGTGGCAGAAATTACGCACTATACAGTAGCTATAACCTGCCTTTTATATTACATCAAGCCATGATGTGACACTGTCCACAGGTTATTGCATACAGCTTCCAGGGTGTTAGCTTGTGTTTTTGCCATCCTTATTTTTAGAAAGAAGCCACGATTGCCATCACCATCTCGGATGACAAACTGGTAGAGACTTCGGAGACGTTCAGAGTGAATTTACTGCGTGTGATTGGCGGTGCTCGACTGGGAGAAGAGACCTCTGTAACTATCAGCATTCCTCCCAACGACTCGCCTCTCGGACAATTTGGATTTCAGAAACTGGAGGTGAGTCTGAATGACTTACTGTGTACTTATGAGGACATTTTCTTCATCAACAGTTGAGTGGCGACCCTCATTTACATTGAAAGAAAGACAAAGAACAAAGACAAAGAGAGCAAAAACAAAAAGAAGACGAAAAAAAAAACAGTTATGTAAAGCAATTACAAGTAGATGAGGAGATACGTGATACTTTTTCTTGGAAGAAAGACGTTATCTGTCAGCTGCAGTGGGTAGAATGCAAAAAAAAACAGGATTTGAAAAAGAGTGAGACCTCTTTCTGCAGCTCTTCCATCTTTGTCGCACGGGCAATGCATGCAGAACAGCCAATAGGAGCTCTCTCTCTCTCTCTCTCTCTCTCTCTCTCTCTCTCTCTCTCTCTCTGAAATGACCTGTGATTGACCAAACTCTTCCGTGACGGCTAGATTTTCAAAAGCCCGAATACAGCAAAGAGGAGGTGTAGACATCTAGATTCTCTCATACCACTTGAATTACAATATGCTGAAAAACTGTTATGGAATTTTTGCCCCACAATGCCAAAAATAAACTACCTACCACAGCTTTGAAACAAACTTACCTAGCATATACATATACATACTAAACACCATCTGAAAGTGATCCGCAACTTATTCATAACTGCATATTCTACGTAGTAGGATTCGTTTTTTTTTTTATTTATTTTACTTTTTCAATATCACAAATAGTTATCTTACTCAATCCCCTCTTAGGTTGCTGTCAGCGAGCCAGAGTTTGTGGATGATCCTGCTGCTATGACAACACTAGCAGTGCTGCGCAGTCCGGGTGGCGAGGGGGCAGTGACATTGCTGTGGCAGCTGGAGGACCAGGCTAAAGATGACCTCTCACCTTTCAATGGAACTCTTGTCTTCAACGGGGTACAGTATAAAAGGGGTGGTGTTACGGTCCCACCACATATTATAATAATAATATTGAGAATTACTACGTTTTATTTCTTTTAAAGTGTTCATATTATGCTTTTTGGCTTTGTCCCTTTCCTTTATTGTGTTATATATATTTTTTGTGCACGTTATAGGTTTACAAAGTGAAAAAGCCCAAAGTCCACCCCAAAGGGACTTACCATCTCCAACTGAAAACACTGTTCACCAACTGCTCCAAACAGCTCTGTTGTAGTCCAGCCTTTACTTCAGAGACCAACGTGGTCACTTTGTAACACACGTTATAATGCTCGCCTAGCTGCTAGCGTGGAACGCCCTCATACTTTGCAACTGACAAGCTAGCAGTACTTACTGCGCATGTGCGACTCCCAACAAAGATGGAACAGAAGTGTGATGCCTCACTCTGTAGCTAAAACAGAGAGCTCAACACACAGGGTGAAAAGAGGAGCTGCAGCTATGTACAGTACAACAAAAATATGGTGTTTTCTGAAAATTAAACCATGTAAACCTATTCTGATATAACCTCTAAATACAATTATGAACCTGAAAATGATCATAATATGAGCACTTTAAAAAAAATGTTCCCTGGGTGCCTGGGTAGCTCACCTGGTAGAGCATGCACCCACATACAGAGGCTCAGTCCTTGATGCAGCGGCCACGGGTTTGGTTCCAACCTGCAGCCCTTTGCTTCATGTCATTCCCTCTCTCTCCCCTTTAATGTCTAAGCTGTCCTATGAAATAAAAGCCTACAAATGCCACACATGCACACAAAAAAATATTATGACTTGTCGGTTTTATTTTGCTGTTGCATGAAACACTTTGTAATGTGGCTTTTGAAGAATTGCTCTATCAATAAAGATTATTATTATAATATTATTTTTATTCATGAAGTCTGCTATGCTTTTCATACTTTCCAGACTGACTCTATGAAGACGTTTGTGATTAGAGCCCTCGCTGACACTGTACTGGAAGGTGATGAGCATTTCACCGTCAGGCTGTTTCCTGCTGGGAGTGGTGCTGTCATCGATCCCTTAAAAGGTCAGTATTTATGAGAAAAAAACTCCCACAACCAGTGCATCAGTTGATTGGAACAAATGTACAGTATTTACAGGATTGTCTTTCATTGATGCAATGATCATGTACCCTGGTCTCTCCATGTACCCCTCTAGGCATGGCCACCATCACTATCCAGGCAGACAAGGCCGCCTTGGGGATTATTGGAATACAAGAGTCCTCCAGAAATATCCTCATTGGAGAACCTCAGGGAGATTACAATGGGAGTGCGGTGGTCAGGTGAGATAAACATCAGACTGTATCCCTAACCTGGGACGACAAACAATTCAATTCATTTATTTATTGTATAAAATCATAACAAGAGTTATCTCAAGACACTTTACAGATAATCTAGGTCTAGACCACACTCTATAATTTACAAAGACCCAACAATTCCAGTAATTCCCCCAAGAGCAAGCATTTAGTGCGACAGTGGCGAAGAAAAACTCCCTTTTGGGTAGAAACCTGGGACAGACCCAGGCCCTTGGTAGGCGGTGTCTGACGGTGCCGGTTGGGGGTGTGATGAACAGTGGCAATAACAGTCACAATAAAGATAATGGACCCATGACCAGAAATAGTAGTTGTAGTAGTTCATGGTGTAGCAGGACGCTGCAGGGCGTTACAGGACGTAGCAGGGCACAGCGCATAGCAGAGCGTAGCAGAGAGAGCTTTACAGTAAATATCACTGCCTCCATTTAATAACATAGACTATAAAAAAAATAGTGGACATAGCAGCAGTGACGTCACCCATTGGTTTGTGGACCTTGTGACATTTGTCGTTTTGAACATAATGAATGTATTGTATTGAATAGAATGAATGTATAACGGTTTTGGCCATTTAAAATAAATAATTTACTAAATGAGCATCATGCTGTATTGAAGAAGACTAAGATCAAGGCCATATACTCATTATGAAAGTGTTTACTGAGGTAATAAATCAAGTGAGAAGTAGGCTCATTTTCTTATAGACTTCTTTTTGCAAGCAGTGGTCACCCCCTGCTGGAAATTAGATAGAATTTAAGGTACTTCAGCATTGGCTTCACTTTTTAGACCCGGAAGCTTCGTCCATTATTTTTTACAGTCCGTTTAATTGTCAAAAATGTAATTTGAAAATTCTTGTGTATATTTGTGTGTATCCCCCAGCCTTGTGCGAGGGCCAGGTGTGTTTGGAGAGATCCAGGTGTACTGGAACATCACTCCAGCTGTGGTCTCTGAGTTTGAAGCAATCTCTGGAACTGTGACAATGAGAGACAGACAGTCTGTTGCCACCATTATTCTGAAGGTACTGAATAACATAGTTTGTAGAGTTCACAGACAAATCCAGATATTGTATGAATCAATGCACTGCAAAATACACATATGCAGACCACAAATCCATAATAATAGTCTTCCTATGGGCTTTCCATAAAAAAATTGTCCCTGTCGTGTCTTTCATGATGGCAGGCCCTGGATGATGATCTTCCTGAAGAGCGCCGTGAGTACCAGCTTACTCTGACCTCCGCCACCTCTGGACTGGAAATCAGTCCCGTAGCCAAGCATGCCAAGATTATCATGGCAGCCAGCGACAACCCCTATGGCCTGTTTTCCTTCACCCAGAACCAGATCATGGCGTCAGAGGAGGAGGGAATGGTGAGCTCAACAAAATGTCAATGTCAATTTTATTTGTATAGCACCTTTCAAAAGTGCGATACATTTAAAACAGCATACACATTAAAACAAATCATGAATAGAAATAGGAATACACAACAAGACAATCAACAAAAACAAACGACATACACATGCGACCATTCAAATTCACACACACACACACACACACACACACACACACACACTCTGTATTAAACAAATGCGACGGCTATATGATGAAGGAGCCTCAACAAAGGAGGTTGTGTATGCAAACTATATCCACGACGTTCCACTTCCGGGATTGCTCCGGTGCCGGCAGAAATTCCGCCGGATGTCCCACTTTTCGGCCCGATGTCCGTCACTTTCCGCTTTCTTTGTGTTGGCATTCTAAACTCTGGTGGCTTTCTGAGGACTATGGTTAACTGCTCCTCAGATCTCTGCAGGGTAAATCCAGACAGCTAGCTAGACTATCTGTCCAATCTGAGTTTTCTGTTGCACGACTAAAACAACCTTTGAACGTACACGTTCCACCAAAACAAGTTCCTTCCAGAGGCTATTTTTCAGTGGCGCCGTGGCTCCGGCTGGCGCTTAGCACCGCCTAAGACGCTTGTGATTGGTTTGAAGAAATGCCAATAATCCAGAGCAAGTTTTTTCTCCCATCCTGGAATGTTGTGTGGACCAACCAGATCATCCTCCGCAACGCTGTGGAGGAAGATCTTGCAAACCTAACCCATATGAGTTTTTTTCTCTTTTACCGCCGCAGGTTAATGTGACAGTAAGTCGCTCCTTGGGCAGTCTGGGCAGTGTGTGGGTGACCTATCAGACCTCAGGCAACACTGCGCTCAGTGGAGTGGACTTTACTCCAGCTTCAGGACGACTACTCTTTACCCCAGGCCAGACTTCGCAAAAAGTCACATTGTATATCCAGGATGAAAGTCTTCCAGAGGGTCCGGAGATGTTCTTCCTCAACATCACTGGAGTGGAGCTAGTGAATGCCAGGTAAATATTTGTCTGTGCAGTGTTAAACACTGTCTGCGCGACACACGCGTCTCAGGCTCGGTTCAAGCCACGCCGAAAACACGTGCCTGCTAGAAATGGAACCGACACCTATTTTTCACGCGACGTGCAAGCGTGTTGGAAGCGTTTCCAGGCAAAATAGAATAGGAAAAGATGTTTATATGTCGTTTAGACACAAATACATATTAATAAATGACATGTTGATGTTTGAAAGTCTCTACGTTTTGATAAAAATGCAGATATATATGTAATAAAAACATTGCACCTGTCAGTACAGAACGGAATATTCTGTAGCCTATTTTGCCGTCGGTACTGCCGACGTTGTCTTTGTTGTAATCAAATCAGTATATATTTATGTTTAACATGGTATTTCATTTTATCAATGGGAAACATCCATGTGTCCAGACAAGGCTAGCAGCAGCAGCGCCGCGTCAGACACATTTCTGGTGTGTAAAGACAGTAAAATCCATGCAGCCGCCACGTGGCTGACACGCAACAGAAACGCCACGCTCACGCCAATGCTCACGCCAGTGCTCACGCCAATGCTCACGCCAGTGCTCACGCCAATGCTCACGCCAGTGCTCACGCCAATGCTCACGCCAGTGCTCACGCCAATGTTCACGCCACGCAGGCAGTATGTAACCGGCCTAATACTCAAGTAGCATTAAGTGCAGTTATGGCTTTTGGATAACAACTGAACCTGAGTCTTTTTGTCCGTGTTTTAATTGTCCTGAAACGTCTGCCCGAGTGCAGTAGTTCAGACAAATACAAAGTAATTTAATAAATTGGAGTAGATTAACAAGTTTTGTTGGTTGGAATGTGTATAATAGCTTTAACTGGTGGCGAGTTATTGTTCAAAAAAAGGATGTAGCAATAGAGGCTGGAGGGTAATAGACCTTTTTCACGGCAGACATGTTGACATGTCATAGTAGGAAAAGCACAGGTGTATTCAAACCATTAATGATGGCTGCATTCCACTTAGGAGAGGCCCTGGTATTGTACATGCTGACTCACTGAAATAGCTTCCTGGGACACTTGATGGAACTGAGCCATCCTTAAGGTTATCAATGTCAGCTGTGCTTTTCCTACTATGACAAGTCAAAATGTCTGCTGTGAAAAAGGTCCATAGTCATTCATAAAACAGGCATCGCAGAGGCTTCATTTAGTCAAACTACTGTGTTGATGGTTCATTCTGCGTCTCCCTCTGGTGGTCAGTGCTGTGGACTACGCCGTGAGGGAGTCGGGTCTCCGGCTGGACCAGCCTCCAGCTGTGGGCAACATCTCTTCTCTTGCTGTGGTCATACTGAAGAATGACAATGCTGAGGGTATCCTGGAGTTCAGGCAGGATTATGTCAACATTACAGGTAAGATTAGTCAAAACTAAAGAGCAATTTAAAATATATTTTGTGAAACGTGAATTGTTCAAGCAGGGTCAAACACACAAATAGAATTAGAAACAGACACCATTTGATATAAAGATGTTAAAAGATCAATCAGTCAATATTTATCATAACCCTTTGCGGAGGCCAGCAGGCATCCAAAATGCTTTAAATCAAGGAACAAGAATAAAACATTACATACAGTAAAATCAGATAAAAAAGGATAAATATAACATACAGTCAAATCTGAAAAGGTTACACAAAAACAGGAGGAAGACGTTTGTACCTCAACCTGGTTGTTTGGATGGCCGCAATGACTTGTTGTGATCGCAAAGGGCTAAAATCTGATGATTTACTATATGTAAAATCTTCTTTCTTTCTCACAGTTGAAGAGCATGTGGGTACTGTGTTGATCCCAGTGGTGAGGAGGGTGGGCTCCTATGGACTGGTCTCAGCTCAGTTCACTTCCAGAGGCCTGAGTGCAACCCCTGCCCTCGACTACATCCTGAACAATGGCTCCGTGACGTTTGTCCATGGCCAGAATACCAGCTACATCAATGTCACTATTATAGATGACCTGGACAGGTGAGAGAAGACATTAAAAAAAGAATTGAAATAAATGTCAAATCCCTAAAATGTTTATATTTTATATTTCTGGGCCAGCTACATCAATGTACTGAATCTTAACTTGGAAAGCACAAGTTTAATTGTAGAGAAAAAAGTAGCAGATAAATCATCAGGAACTCAGCACACAATTCAAAAGCTTAAAACATGCAAGACTATAATGAGTGAAGACATTATTTGATTCTGTTTTTTAATACTTTATTTTTAGATTCTTTTTTAACAATTAACAAATTATGGAACACAAAACAGCAAAGATACCCCATTCCCTTGCCTCAGAATAATAATAATAATAATAATAATAATAATAATAATAATAATAATATTAAATATATAAAACAAATAATAAAAATAAATAGATATTTTATTATTTTTTTTAAATAAACAAAATGATAATTAATAAAAAACAAAAAAAATAAGAAGTTAGTGCATAGACTGATGATGATGATGATGATAGACTAAACAACAACAACAGACTGACCATACCTAGAGGTTGGCATGGTTTTATGTCGGTAAGCCTAATTGCTGGTTTGATTTGCCTTGAGAGATGATTTTATGGAAAGTACCCCATTCCAATCTCTAGGTATGATGAAGGGTATGTGATGATGTGGGGCTATTTTAATTCCAAAGGCCAAAAACAATCTGCCTGCTTCTATGGGAATTTAACATAGGGGTGTACTTACTTATGCCCCCTGTATTTTAAGGAAGAACATTTATCTATTTACTATACATTATGCATTCACAAAGAAAATTGGTGTCCTTAAAGGTTGGATTTTTCCTAATTATTTTAATTAAGGCATTAAGATCAATTTCCCAAATAAACTTATGAGCACCACTGTACCTACATACTTTAGATAAGGCTGCCCCAATTTCTAGAAAGGTGTTGTCTCTTCTTCTTCTTTCATTCCAACACTGAAATGATCCCCCCCAGTGAATCTGCAGAGATATTTGAGGTCCTGCTGGTTGGAGCTACAGGGGGAGCAATTCTAGGCTCTCCAAAAGTGGCTCGGGTAACCATCGCCAAGAGTGACTCTCCAAGTGGAGTGGTCCGTTTCCTCAACGAGAGCCTAATCGCTGTGGTCAATCCTAACTCCACTCTCAAACTCAGCCTTGTTTTGGAGAGAGCAGGAGGCCTGGTGGGCAATGCAACGGTATGAGCAACAAAAGAAAAAGACATCACTTCAGTTCTCTCAGCAATGGTTGCTTGCAGTTTACTCTAAGATGCTTTTTCTTCACGGGCATCAACTAATTCCAACTGGTTTTACCTTTGGACAGGTTGCTTGGATCATCCGTGGCCCTAACAGCAGAGAGCTCCTTCCTCCATCCAATACAGACATTAGAGAGCCTGTGAACGGCTCCTTCTTCTTCAGAGATGGAGAGGAAAGTACACGCAACATAGAGCTGCGGATTCTCCCCCACGGGGAAGTGGAGGTGGAAGAGACGTTTGTCATAGAGCTCAGCGTTGTGTCTGGAGAGGTGGATGTCGATCCTCAGGCTGGGGCCATAACGCTAAAGGTACTTCATTTTATAATGCCTACAAGGTTGATTTCACCATCATAAATCAGTTAAGATTGTCGACGAAGTATTGCCAGCACTTTTTTTCTGAAAGAAAATCTAATGGGATGTAATCCTTATGGTACGTGTCCATATAGGCGTTGTTTTCACGGAGGGGATCGCCCTGCTTCTCAGCATTGCAAGCTAGTGGGCTCGCCACCAGCGGTTATCAGTTTCTTTTCACTGACCACTGACAAGCAAAGAAAACATGCTACAGCCTCATATGGCATGATGGCTGCACCTGATTGGACAAACGCGTCACATGAGACTGTCTGCTCCCGGATTTCAAAACGGGCCATAATGGCGGCTCGTTTGGAATACAATCTCTTATTTTACGAAAATAGTTCACTAAAACGTGTTTTAAAAAATATTTTAAGCGAGAAATAGGCCGTGCAGTTGCTGAATCGGTCTTCATTTCAGATCAACAGCGGTCAGTTTGAAAGATTTTCGTCAGCTGTTGAGCGGCGTCGAGCCGAGCCGGCCGCTCCTCATTTGCATGAAGTTGCCTGGATTCAACTTTGTGCAAATGTGGAGCGGCGACTCGACGCCCCGCTTCTCCAAAGTTCCCGCAGTGCCACCAGAATGCATTGCAAGGCGGCTCCCATAGAAATGAATGGGAAAGGTGAAAGTGATGCTGACACTGGACACGTACCAACCAGAACACTTCTCACCCCTATTCTATCCTAATGTGTTTTTCCCTCGCAGATAGAGAAGTTTGGTGACCCAAATGGTATAGTCCAGTTTACTGAGGATGCTCTCCGAGAGCGCGTCTACAATGAATCCACAGAAGCAGAGGGCCCCTTCAACATTTCCCTGTTCATTACACGCAGAGAGGGTGTCATGGGTAACATCACGGTAAGATTACATCAATATACATTAATTCTATCAATCCTATCCAATATCAGTGCTCAAATTAGCTGGATTTAGTTCTTTGTGGCCACTGTTAAAAGTGGAAACACAACCCTACATTCTCTCAAACCAGGTGCATTGGCAGATACAGAGTGACTCAGATATAGCAGGGGACTTCTTAGCCTTAGCTGGCTCCGTGATGATCCTGGAAGGCCAAAGGGAGGCGGAAATTGTCCTCCGCCTGATGCCTGACACAGTACCAGAGCTGGAGGAGCTCTACGTTGTCCAGCTCAAGGCTGTGGAGGGCGGCGCTACTCTGGATGCCAACCCAAACCTCATCAGGACGCGCATCAGGTTGGTCACGACGGTTCTGTAATATCAAAAACATATACTGACTTTCAGGTATAAAGTCTAAAACTGAATTAACTTGAAATAAATCTTCCTTTCTGATCCTTAGGGTGCGTGCTAACGATGAGCCGCATGGTGTCTTTTCCATGAACCCAAAACAGCAGTTGATTCTGGTAGTAAGATCAGAGTCTGAGTTCACCAGAGCTCTGGTTTTGAATGTGACACGGCTTGCCGGTCTGTTCGGCAATACTAGTGTGGGCTATAGGATCAGCGGAGGGATAGATGAAGTGATGGACATCGAGGTGATACTGGGAGGACAAGCTAAAGGACGGCTGTTCTTTAGAGAGGAACAGAGCTTCAGTTCTATCACTGTGCCCATCAGCAGTCAGGTAAGAGATGATTATGCTTGTGCAGCAAATTAAGACTTTAATTGTAATGGTTACAGAGAAACCTTTTTTTAAATGCTATAGTTTATGTTGTTTTTTAGCACCAGTTTAACACTTGTTTTCCTGCTTTTCTCTCTCTAGGTGTTTTTGACAGTGGGTGAGAGCTTCACGGCAGAGCTGACTGATGTCAGACTAGTCAGTCCTATCCTCGGCCCTCCGCCTCGCCTCCTTCCTGAGGCTAACGTCGCTGTGATGACTGTGCCCGAGGAAGCTGCCAGCTCAGAGGTGATTTGTGGTGTTGGGTGTTTTTGTTTGTCGATATATGGTGTCGCCTCTGCAGGGCACTCACGATGCGAGACTTGCTACCTTGTTGCACAAAGACATTTCACTTGGTAGAAATCCTCTGGTTCCAGCTAGTTTCTTCCCTCCTCTATGGCAGTAAACTGAATATCTTTGAGTTGTAGACAAAACAAGACATAATTGAGGATGTCATCTTGGGCTTTGGGAAACCCTTGATTGACATTTTTCACAATTTTCTGACATTTTGTAGACCAGACAATTTGTTTTATTGAGAAAATAATCAACAGATGATTTGACGATGAAAAGTTGTGTGTTTCTTCTGGTGCTATATACTCACTGTGTCACTTCTATGCTGATTAATAAACACCCAGTTGTTTAATTAACTCTCGGCCACCAGAACAAACTAAGACCTATCACACCCTATGTCTCTGGAGTCTCTTGCCTCTCACTTCAATGTCTTTTAAACTTAATATAACCGCTATAACAGTTAGTGAGGAGTCTTTGACTGCTATGTTAGCACTCACCTGTTTCTTGTCAAGACATTTGAAAGGTCCATGTAACACTCATTTAGCTTGCTGTTTCATGACAAACTTTATTACGCAACACAAAAAAAGACACTTTATAACATAACAATGAACATCATAATATTATGCCATACTAATATGTTTTACACCCCTCTTTATAGCCTTGCTGTAAGAGACAGCAGTAAACATTAAGCATTTTAAATGTATTAATTTACTAAGTTTAATGGTAAAGGAGGCAACAATATAACAGCATTATTAACTGTCTTTTCTCACATACGTTGTGCAGGTTGGCTTTGCCTCCCTGGCTCTGCAGGTTTCAAGTATTGAAACAGGAACATGTGAAGCAAAGGTGACACGAAAGGGGCTGTTTGGGGACATCACGGTGCAGTGGAAAGCTGGGTATCCTTCAGGACAGGCTCCACCGGGGCTCAGACTGGGAGCTATCACCCCAAGCTCAGGTAAAACACCCAGGGAGGGAATGATCTCTGAAAAACTGAATTATAGCCGTGTAGACTCACACATTGTCTCAAACGCCTTGCATTATTAAGTATTATTTAACAATCAGTTGTTTAATACTTAATTTTGTGCATATTTTAAATGTCGAACAGTGTGCTGTACGACTTTCCATTTGATTAATCATGAATACAAATGTAGTTATATATGGACGGCAGTGAACCGATCTGAGCTTTTTATCTCTAAAAGGAGGAACTATCCTCAAATAATATAAGAATATATACTCTGTAGACCACAGACTTGCAATCTGGTGTTCAGGCTGATACCAAACACCAGCATGGACTAATGACAGCCTGCATTCTTAATGTTGGCAACGTGCTCCTTTCCTCATATTCAGGCTCACTGACCCTGGCCCATGGAGAGAAGACGAAAGCCATATCTCTGACAGCGGTCGCTGATCCATCTGAGCCGGCTTCCTATGCTATACACCTCACTGCTGCTCCCTCCAGCACTTCTGCAGCCAGTCCGGTCAAGCTCAGGTAATGGTTTCACAGCGGTCTGAAGTTGTGGTAGAGTAGATACATGTTAACTTGGAAAGCTGCTGCATGTTCCAGTAATTAGTTAGAGAGGGGGAGCATAGCATTTAGGTGGATTTTTATTCTACAGATCATCTGTGTTCATTATGCTCCCATTTTTAGTATGTACTCCTCCTTCGATTTCCTTTGCTCATTATTCCCACACCAGAGGAGGTGCTAAGCTCTGGACGCAGCGACGGCGGCTCTGCTAAATAGTCTCAGGAAGGAACTTGTTTTGGTGAAAACTCCTCATACAATATTAAATGAAGTTAACTGTTCCCACAATACAGTAACGTGAGCTATTTAAATTAGCTGGATACATGGTTAGACCTCATTTGCTCTTAGTGTTTTACCGTGTCTACCTCATCCACAGCAATCCAACCAATCGGTCCCAAAACATCCCAGTTAGAGAGTAAATACCGTAAACATATTCTTTTTAAATCTTTACAATCATTCCCCGAAAGAACCAAGCAGGCCTGCCTCTAAATATTCGTCAAAACTTGCAATTTTTTAGCATGTAGCTTGGTAGCTCGAAGGCGCGCGAACACGCCAAATGTCAGGCGTTATCCTAGAAATGTTCTTCCGTTGATCCAGACTAAAATACAATTCACATATTTGTCTACTGTATTTAAATCTAGCCTCACTGTGATGTCTGTCTCCCTGCACAGGTCAGGATTTACTGTGGCAGAAGTGGAGCCATTGGGAATCTACCAGTTTGCCTCTGATTCTCGCCAGCTGGTCATTGCAGAGGACATCCAGACTATTACACTTTATGTTCAGAGACTCTACGGTTCTCGTAGCAACAGCACCCGCCTGGCCTATACAACAGTAGCAGGCAGCGCAGCAGCAGGAGAGGACTTTATTGCAGTGCCAGACGGCCATTTAATCTTTGACTCGCCTCGCCAAACCAACGCCTCCTTCCGCCTTTCAATTCTCGACGACTCGCTTTCAGAGGCCGATGAGTACTTTCACGTCAACCTTACAGATGTTCAAGTCCTTGCTCCAGACTTAGCTTGGGCAGATACCTCTCCTCGCCTCAACCGTCGGCACAGTGTGGCCGCTGTCACCATCCTAGCTAGCGATGTGACTGGAGGAGTGCTGAGTATTGGGCCCGGACTGGTCCAGATACCTGAAGACAGGGATGAGGAGAGCCAACAGGAGCGGCGGGTGGTTCTGAGGGTGCGCAGGTCCGACAGTGTTGTTGGGGCTGTGAGGGTTCGGGTCCAAGCATACGGAGGTGGGTGTTTGTTTTGTATCACTTTTTTAAAGCTATAGTGCGCAACAATTTTTTATTAATGAACGTCCGTTACGTTCATGCCTTAGCTAAATAAGTTGAAAAAAAAGCCTATCTACATATCATATATATATATATATATATATATATATATATATAGTAAGCATATCAGCTCCACAGAATTCTCTCCAGATTGTGGCCGGTTAGCTCAGTTGATAGAGCAGCCGCACATATGCGGTGGGTTCCAATTGCGCTCCATTGTGGTATATTATATTGTAATTTACTGAGATGTTTACAGTTTTTGCTTTAACTTGCGTTGTGCTCTGCACTTTTATCCAGATGGAAGTACCACACCTCTCCCCTTCACTCCGGACCCTGTTGGGACCCTTGCAAAGGAGGACCACGACTTCCGCTTAGAGTCCACCATAGTGTCCCTTCAGGCTGGTCAGAACGAGACAGAGGTTGTCCTCCACATCCTGGATGACTCCGAGCCAGAAGGACAGGAAGTATTCTTCATTTACCTCAGTGATCCAGAGGGAGGAGCGCAAATCACAGACAGACCGTACCAGGGCTTTGGAGTTTATGCCAAGATCACTATTCTTGGTAAAATGATCATAAAAAATATCTTTGTTTGTTGTTGTTTCAATCCGCTATAGATTGACAATCTATTACTGTTTCGGCTTGCAGTGTGTTCTAGCAAATAAAAGGGATGCAACATATTTATTTATTGGTATGAATGGTAGGGATGCACCGAATCCAGAATTTTGGGGTTCGGCCGAATACCGAATCCACTGGTTAAGATTCTGCCGAATCCGAAACCAAATACCAAATTCTACTCCTATCCTCAGTCCATTAACACAGTAAACACATTAGTGAAGTAAACAACGTCCACAGCAGTGTATTTTTCATTTTATTTTATTTTAACTATCCTTCCTTTGCCGTACCTGAAGTTGCTACATTTTGGCTGCTGTCTGTAGATTCCTTCATGCACAACTCGTGTTGTTTCAGATGTTTCATGCGCAAATGTTTTAACAGCGGCGATGTTGTGTATTGTTTAGGGTACTCGCCAACACGAGACAAATCGGCATTGCAGATTGAACATGTAGCTTGACTTGAATTGCCTTCTCTTGACTGAAAGTACTGCCAAACACTTTTTCTGCTCACGAGTTCCATTTTCACTTTCTCCCAGCCTACTGCATTGAACGCTCCACCTACGTAAACACCTTCCTGTAATCAAAGGCAGCGTCATTACGTCCAGCATAGTGCGCATAATGCAATCGTAGGGTTCGGTTTGGTGGAAAAAAATTCTAAGGTTCAGCAGAAACTGAACCCCGTCAAAAAGCCCAATATTCAGCCGAAGCCGAATCCTGGATTCGGTGCATCCCCGGTGAATGGGATTCTTTCGTCTTCTGTTTATAGCTCCAGACTAACCCTAAATGTGTCTTTCGGGTCTAATCAAATGGACCCACAGATGTGTTTGTTTTCTCAATGAGTGATTCACTGTTCTTCTCCGGTTTCACTAATGCCATTTGTTTTGCATTTAGTCACTGTTACATTAGTCTCCAGCTGCTAGTTTGGTCCTCACGTCTCACATAATCACTAGACTGGGCAGATTATTTGATCACCTTGCATGTATGATTGATAACAAAATGTAATGTGTGAGGTTATGAGGAAATTAATTTGTACTCCATCTCTGTTTTTTCTCTGTTTCTGTTATGTTCTCTCTATCCTTCTCTCTATCCACACCAGGGAGTGACTTCCATAATGGCATTATAGGGTTTAGTCTTAATTCTCTAATGGGTCAAGTCCTGGATGAGGATTCAGAGAACAAAACTGCCCTTCTCTACGTGCAGAGACAGGAAAACAGGTAATCAAACACACCATCCATCCATCCATCCATCTTCGTCCGCTTATCCGGTGTCGGGTCGCGGGGGGAGCAGCTCCAGCAGGGGACCCCAAACTTCCCTTTCCCGAGCAACATTAACCAGCTCCGACTGGGGGATCCCGAGGTTTCCCAGGCCAGGTTGGAGATATAATCCCTCCACCTAGTCCTGGGTCTTCCCCGAGGCCTCCTCCCAGCTGGACGTGCCTGGAACACCTCCCTAGGGAGGCGCCCAGGGGGCATCCTTACCAGATGCCCGAACCACCTCAACTGGCTCCTTTCGACGCAAAGGAGCAGCGGCTCTACTCCGAGCTCCTCACGGATGACTGAGCTTCTCACCCTATCTCTAAGGGAGACGCCAGCCACCCTCCTGAGGAAACCCATTTCGCCGCTTGTACCCTGGATCTCGTTCTTTCGGTCATGACCCAGCCTTCATGACCATAAGTGAGGGTAGGAACGAAAACTGACCGGTAGATCGAGAGCTTTGCCTTCTGGCTCAGCTCTCTTTTCGTCACAACGGTGCGATAGATTAAATGCAATACCGCACCCGCTGCGCCCGATTCTCCGACCAATCTCCCGCTCCATTGTCCCTCACTCGCGAACAAAACCCCAAGGTACTTGAACTCCTTCACTTGGGGTAAGGACTCATTCCCTACCTGGAGAAGGCATTCCATCGGTTTCCTGCTGAGAACCATGGCCTCCGATTTAGAGGTGCTGATCCTCATCCCAACCGCTTCACACTCGGTTGCGAACCGATCCAGTGAGTGCTGAAGGTCGCAGGCCGATGATGCCATCAGGACCACATCATCTGCAAAGAGCAGCGATGAGATCCCCAGCCCACCAAACTGCAACCCCTCCCCACCCCGACTACGCCTCGATATCCTGTCCATAAATATTACAAACAGGATTGGTGACAAAGCGCAGCCCTGGCGGAGGCCAACCCTCACCTGAAACGAGTCCGACTTACTACCGAGAACCCGGACACAGCTCTCACTTTGGTCATACAGAGATTGGATGGCCCTGAGTAGAGACCCCCTCACCCCATACTCCCGCAGCACCTCCCACAGTATCTCCCGGGGACCCGGTCATACGCCTTCTCCAAATCCACAAAACACATGTAGACCGGTTGGGCATACTCCCAGGCTCCCTCCAGGATCCTCGCGAGAGTGAAGAGCTGGTCCGTTGTTCCACGACCAGGACGGAATCCGCATTGTTCCTCCTCAACCCGAGGTTCGACTATCGGCCGAACCCTCCTTTCCAGCACCTTGGAGTAGACTTTACCAGGGAGGCTGAGAAGTGTGATACCCCTATAATTGGCACACACCCTCTGGTCCCCTTTTAAAAAGGGGAACCACCACCCCAGTCTGCCACTCCTTTGGCACCGTCCCAGACTTCCACGCAATGTTGAAGAGTCGTGTCAACCAGGACAGCCCCTCCACACCCAGAGCCTTGAGCATTTCTGGACGGATCTCATCAATCCCCGGGCTTTGCCACTGTGTAGTTGTTTGACTACATCAGTGACTTCCGCCTGGGAAATCGACGACAATCCCCGTTATCCTCCAGCTCTGCCTCTAACATAGAGGGCGATTAGTCGGATTCAGGAGTTCCTCAAAGTGCTCCTTCCACCGCCCCTATTACCTCCTCAGTTGAGGTCAACAGTGTCCCATCCTTACTGTACACAGCTTGGATGGTTCCCCTTCCCCCTCCTGAGGTGGCGAACAGTTTTCCAGAAGCACTTTGGTGCCGACCGAAAGTCCTTCTCCATGTCTTCTCCAAACTTCTCCCACACCCGCTGCTTTGCCTCTTTCACGGCAGAGGCTGCAGCCCTTCGGGCCCTTCGGTACCCTGCAACTGCCTCCGAGTCCTCCGGGATAACATATCCCGGAAAGACTCCTTCTTCAGTCGGACGGCTTCCCTGACCACCGGTGTCCACCACGGTGTTCGTGGGTTACCGCCCCTTGAGGCACCTAAGACCCTAAGACCACAGCTCCTCGCCGCAGCTTCAGCAATGGAAACTTTGAACATTGTCCACTCGGGTTCAATGCCCCCAGCCTCCACAGGGATGCACGAAAAGCTCCGCCCGGAGGTGTGAGTTGAAAGTCTGTCGGACAGGGGCCTCCTCCAGACGTTCCCAATTTACCCGCACTACACGTTTGGGCTTACCAGGTCTGTCCAGAGTCTTCCCCACCCCTGACCCAACTCACCACCAGATGGTGATCGGTTGACAGCTCTGCCCCTCTCTTCACCCGAGTGTCCAAAACATACGGCCTCAGATCAGATGAAACGATTATGAAATCGATCATTGACCTTGGCCTAGGGTGATCTGGTACCAGGTACACTTATGAGCATCCCTATGTTCGAACATGGTGTTCGTTATAGACAATCCATGACTAGCACAGAAGTCCAACAACAAACAACCACTCTGGTTTAGATCAGGGAGGCCGTTCCTCCCAATCACGCCTCTCCAGGTGTCTCCATCATTGCCCACGTGTGCGTTGAAGTCCCCCAGCAGAACAATGGAGTCCCCCACTGGAGCCCCATACAGGACTCCAGTCAAGGTCTCCAAGAAGGCCGAATACTCCGAACTCCTGTTTGGTGCATATGCACAAACAACAGTCAGAGTTTTCCCCCACAACCCCCGCAGGCGAGGGAGGCGACCCCTCGTCCACGGGGTAAACTCCAACACAGCGCGCTCAGCCGGGGCTTGTGAGTATCCCCACACCCGCCCGGCGCCTCACACCCTGGGCAACTCCGGAGAAGAAAAGAGTCCAACCCCTATCCAGGAGCATGGTTCCAGAACCGAGACTGTGCGTAGAGGTAAGCCCCACCAGATCTAACCGGTAGCGCTCCACCTCCCGCACCAGTTCCGGCTCCTTCCCCCACAGAGAGGTGACGTTCCACGTCCCCAGAGCCAGCGTCTGCCGCCCGGGTCTGGTCCGTCGAGGCCCCTGACCTTCACTGCCACCCATGTGGCATCGCACCCGACCCCAACGGTTCCTCCCACAGGTGGTGGGCCCATGGGCTGGAGAGATGGGAGCCACGTAGCTTGTTCGGGCTGTGCCCGGCCGGGCTCCATGGCAAACCCGGCCACCAGGCGCTCGCCCGGCGAGCCCGCCCGTCTGGGCCTGGCTCCAGGCGGGGCCCCGGGCTTCCTCCGGGCAGGGTCACTCCATCTCTACCTTGCTTCTTCATTGGGGTTTTTGAACCATTCTTTGTCTGGCCCCTCACCTGAGACCACTTTGCCTTGGGAGACCCTACCAGGAGCACAAAGCTCCAGACAACACAGCCCTCAGGTTCACAGAGACACACAAACCTCTCCACCACGATAAGGTGATGGTTCACGGAGAAGCAAACACACGTTTTTTATTTTTATTTTTTTAACTTTTGGTTAAAAGTTGAGAAATAAAACTTCTCGCCGACAAGATGTTTAGTTGTTTATAGTAAGTTATTATGTTCATTCTCCCTCTGTTTAGAGCCTTTGAGGATTTGCAGGTCTTCTGGAGAGTTACCTTCAGCAAGGCATCTCAAACTCTGGTCAACAATGGAGTCAACCTGACCAGACAGCTGGTGCAGACCTCTGGAAGGGCGCTGTGTAGGAGAGGAGAGATCATCTGTGCTCTCGCTGTGGAGGTTCAGGACGATGAGGTGAGAGAGATGGTGAAAGCAGTGCTACCGCATGTTGCCATCTTGCCAGTCTCGCCTCGGTCTGGCTCTGACACATATATTCCAGGATAGGAGAAAAAAAATCACTCTTAGTTGTTTGCATTTCTTTAAACCAATCACAATCATGTTGCTTAGTGGTCATGATTTCCTTTATCTGTGTATTCATAAGAATTGCTGTGGTGCACAAAGTCCAACAATAACTCATCTGTGTTGCCATAGGAACCAGAGCTGCAGTCGTGGTTCTTGGTGGAGATTTATCAGGTGGGTGCTGGAGCTTCCATTAATGAAACCACACGTTTTGCCAACATCACCATGGCTGAGAGCGACGATCCACAAGGCATCATGTACTTTGCCGTGGGTCACAGGCTGCCCATCGCCACCATGGCGACCACGAGGCTCAGTCTCCAAGTCTACAGACGAGCAAGCACAGCTTCAGTCACGTCTGTACAATATCGCACACTGGTAAGTCACAAACACGACAAACAAGAGTTAAGCACAAGCATGCATTATTAATGGCACACATGAATTAATATATGCACTTTGCAAATGTTTGAAATCATTTTTGTAATTGGTTGAATTTATGTGTAAAACTGCTATTTGTCTTATTTATTTTAAGCACTTTCAGCTTTGCCTTGAAGGTGTCATTCTGCGTAGTAGGAAATCTCATTTTTGTTCAAGGCTAATGTGATTCCAACCAATCACTTGCCAAAATAAACATTGTCGCCAATTATTGCAACACCTGAACAATGTTCATCTGTTTGTTTATCCGATTTTCCCCCGAGTTTCAGCAGACACAAATCTAATGGTACACTGATCTCATCTGTCTTTTTCCTAACACTGTAAATATTTAGGCCAGTTATAAAAACTTGATCACGTGAAGTCATGCTCTGTGTACTACAACCAAGCACGAATATTGGGGTGTACGCTACAATGTTGGACTTTTGTCTCACTGTTTTTTCACTCATGAAACAATCTTGGAAAATTAGAAGTATGATGAGGAGCTTTTTATTTGAACTTGAACTCAATTGGGACACTTCTTCAGAACAATTTTAATTGTAATGCAGAAATACTAGAAAGACATACACCAAAAGTGCCAACTCTGCATGATATAATCCTGATACACATGTCCTTTGAAATGGAGGGCAACTAAATGTAATAAATACTAAATGCAACTAAATTGCCAGTTATACTGTTTATATTAGGGGTGCATGATATATCGACTCAATATCGCGATATCACATTGCGCAATATTATATCGAAAGTATCACGATAAGTATGCAATATTTAGTTTATTTTGTGGAGCGCTGCGTCCCGTCCGTTGGCTGCGTGGCTTAGTTGTGTTTGATTTAGAGCTCACTTGAAACGCTATAATGATCATTTCATTGGCCAGTGACCGTGCCACTTGCACATGTTAGTGCACGTCAGCGCACGGGTCCACTACGTGACAAACCCTATGGAGCGTACCACGTGACGTGTGTGCATATTTCGACAGAGTGACCGTGTAAGTGAAGAAATAGATAGAGACAACAAAACGTAACGAACATACAGACATGCCCTTTATTTATATATTTTATACTGTACCACCAGTAGAACATGTCCTGTTCCGTAGACATGGTCCTTATTTATGTATTCATGTTGGACCAGTCCAATATGACAGTCAGTGGAAATAACCCTTGTGTTGTAAGAAAAATTAACTAAATTTAATTTGTAATGAATCTATTTTGATGCGCTTTCCCATAACTTTTGTAATTTTACATTACACACAAATTAATATCTATCGCAATATTCATAATCGATATCGCAATATCACATTTAGTCAATATCGTGCAACCCTAGTTTATATGGATATATTAATAATTGGTCATGGATTATTTGATGTTAGTGATGACAAAGGTTTCCTCCTCTCCTCACCTCTTTGATCTGCGGGCGTTGATGATTAAAGATATCTTGGCTACATGCAGTTCAGAGGCATAAAGTATTCCCAGGCACTCGCACTTTTTGATATTAGAGATCAAAGTAATAGAGTGTCTAGTGCACTCAACAAAAATCAAAAGCCTCGCTGAGACACATGACCAGGTCATGTGCTTTCATCTCTCAGAACTGGAGCATATTGGGAGACAAAAGGTTTTAGTGCATAGTAACTTCTCATTATGCTCTCACAACATCAACTTACACTCATCTAAATGTGCTATTAGAACGCAGACCATAATGCATCATGAAAAATATGCTTTTGATCGTCCAAAGTAGTCTGACATCTGTTGACTTCATTGTTTCTACATTTTGTGGGTATATTATATGTGTTGATCTTGTAAGTTTGTTTTGCTAAACAATTGAAAAACTTTATTTAATCAGGAAATTGCATTGAGACCTGAGTACAACGTGAAATAGCAAAAAGAAATATAATCAAATAAAAAAACGAAAAGATTTAAATATCAAGTTGAGTAGACAGTAGTATGCAGGCATAAATGGAAAAAAAAATGTATACAATTATGTCATACAAATATGGTGCACTCAGTGCTGGTTAACATGACTCCATCCAACCCGAAACCTTTCTATTTTTCCTCCAGGAGCTTACCAGAGAAGAGGTACTCGGTCCCTCTATAATCCGGCCTGCTAAAGCAGGCATGGACTTTCCTAAACAGGAGGGTAATCTCACCTTCAATGTGGGCCAGCGTAACGCATCATTGGACATTTACCTCACACCGGACCTCGCGTCATCCTTGCCCACACCGAAGCGCTTCCAGGTGGAGCTCTACAATGCTACAGGGGGAACCAGAGTGCACCCCCAGTTCGGGCTCGCTAATGTGACTCTGGTGTCAAATGCAGCAAGTGAAGCTGTGTGGCTCTTACTGGAACAGTTACATCAGCCCCTAGACTCAACTATATTGAACCCAGCGCTGCAAGGACTGATCAATAAGGTCTCTACACCGCTCTCTCGCGAGCAGATGGCCGCCGTGCTCGAAGCCCTGGGGAAGGTAAGGGGGTTTGAGAGTAAGGACAAAAGCATTTCCTGTAAACTAATACCTAAACCTTATTTTAAGTAGGGCTGCAAATAGTCTCGCATTGTCAGACCTTCCTCCACAGCGATGCGAAGGAGGGTCTGTCTAGTCCACACAGCATTCCCTAATGGGAGAAAAACGTGCTCTGGTTTATCAGCATTTCTTTAAACCAATCACAATCGTCGTGGGTGGAGCTAAGCGCCGGACGGAGCCACGGCGCCACTGCAAAATAGCCTCGGGAAGGAACTTGTTTTGGTGGAACGTGTGTTTAAATGTTGTTTTAGTCGTGCAACAGAAAACTCAGATTGGACATATAGTCTAGCTAGCTGTCTGGATTTAACCCTGCAGAGATCTGAGGAGCAGTTAACCATAGTCCTCAGAAATACACTGGAGTTTAAAATTCAAACACAAAGAAAGAGGAAGGTGTTGGACATCCGGCCGAAAACTTTATGAAACTTCGTGGATATAGACTAGGCTGCAACTAACTATTATTTTCTTTGTGTATTAATCTTATGATGGAAACACTTGCTTCTGCATGAGTCTTAATGGCATAGCCCCATCACCTCCACTTCACCGCTGCGCTCTGACAGCTCTGAGGACCAGTTTGTCATGTGAAAAGGTCTCAGTTGTCACTCTAAATGAGCGCCGCTGACATGACGCTGCTCTGATGTTAGATTCGACATATTGCGCTTTCTCGGCCCCCAGACAAGTGGCGACACCACTGTAATTTCACATGAAGGAGTGTGCGGGGGACGGAAGAGAGAGCAGAGACAGCAGGAATGAGTTACACAGCATGAGGATATGTTGGAGCACAAAGAGAGAGCAGGAGACAGTGTAGGGAAGGTAGCATTAATTCGCTATAAAAACTGCATAACACTGAAGAAGCCTTAACCAAAGAAAGTGGCAGAGCGAGGGGTGCAGATGACACACGTACATTATATCAGACGGATAGGCTTTCAAACAAGAGCAAAGTAAACTGTTTCTCAATATGTTGTTGCTAAAATTTCTCCATCCATCCATCTCTCTCTGTATGTATCTGTTTCCTCCGAGCCAGGTGCTTGCAGAGGCAGAGAGGGCTCCTTTACAGGAAAGTAGCCGCAATTTGACCTACGACCTGCTGTGTGCCTTGGCCAATCCCAGCAGAGTCGACACCCGGGGCCTCAACCACCTTGCTGAGGTGGCCGAGCGATTTTCATTCTCCCTCCTCACGCAAAGCCAGTGTGAGATGTGAGTGTTCCATCATCTCAACCAGAGTGAAGAGTATAAGCGAGATAGCGCTATTTTTAAGATGTTGTGAACACTTACCTTACCATACGTGCTACATCAGTACACCAAGGCTTGTCCTTTTTAAAGTATCAGCTTGGTATTAGAAGTGTTTTTCTTTGTGTGGTTTCTCCAGAAGGGGTACCATCCTGGAAACATGTCCGTATATGACCATCTCAGCCTTCCAGTGGTACCCCACACAAATCAATGGAAACAAATTCAGGGGCCGTAATGCGGACTTCTTCCAGCTGCCAGATACCCTACTGGCAGTACCAGCAGCCTCTACACCTAACTGTGGCAACCTCAGCCAGATCCAACTGACTGAGTTTAGAACTGAACACTGGTTTCTCACCAGTGATACAAACACTGCTCTCAATGGGAAGGTAAGGAAGCACTGAGATAGTTTGACATCATTTTTAAACCAAAATGTCTTTTTTGTTGTTGTTTTTTTGAACAGATTTGAACAGAGATACAAATTGACAAGGGTAATAATAAAAGTTCAGTGATTGATGTTCCAAGGCTAAATCACCAAGTACACAGAATGATATTGCACTAATCCCACCCACCCGAGCTTCCACTCACACTACATGTTCACACTCTCACACAGCTTAGAGTAGACAGACAAATGTTAACAAGCGCATAAAACGTCATATAAAAATAAATTGACAGGTTCATGGTGTACTATATTGGATATATGTTCTGCATTGACTTCATGTTTGTCTCAAATAGTGTAATTTGCAAAAACAACAGCAGGAGGCAGTATTACTCCAGCATAAAGTAGCCATTTGTTTTTTAGTTTGTTCCACGGCTGAGCCCTCTTCTCTTCTTCTGTTTGTATAGGTATTCTCAGCCAGCCTCCAGGACAGAAGGTCACGGCCCCTAGAAGATGGCAATGAGGTGGTGTATCGTATCCACACCACCGGCCAACAAGTTAAGCCAGGCCGGTCTCTGTGCCTTCTCTGGAACCAGACCACTGCAAGGTAATCCACCAGAGACTCACCATTCTAAATGAACTTAAAGCAGCAAGTTGATACTCAAAATGTTTCTAGTTTTGATGACATGTCCACAATTGCCTCTGCATTACCTGGTAATATACTATATCAGATAGTAGCTGAGTTTGTTTATTCTTGTGTATACCGCCTGAATTCTTTCTTTTTCTTTTACCAATTGATATTTATCTCAGTAGTTGTTTATAACCTCTGACACATACATACATACATACACGCACACACATACATACATATAATAGTAAGTTTTAATTATTTATATAGCACCTTTTATAGATACAAAATCACAAAGTGCTTTACATTAAAGGGTAGCTACCGTTATTTTTTTTCCTATGTTTTTGTGTCTAAGTGACTGATGGGAACAACAATCTTTTACATTGTTCCAGTGTTAAGCGAGATCGCTGCGGTCAGCAGCGGCGAAACAAGCTACAATGTAATTTAATAGGGCAATTGTCCAGATTTTACTTACCTTCACAAAAGTGCTCATTTTACCACTGACAGGCTCAGATTAATATTCTAAGTGTCTGACAACATTATAGAAAGGATCCCTTCAGAGATAGACCTTTAAAACCTCTTTGAGACCTTTCTGTTTAACCAGAAACAGCTCTGAAGTCGCTAGTGCTAAACCCACCAGACACCATTTAAAAAAGCAATACTTTTGGTATTTGTATAGAGCCAACATATTTTCACATGTAGATCAGTAAACTATGTGTTTACTTCAATCAAAACTACAGTTGTGATGGTTGGAAAAGTGAAAAGACAACCCAAAACGGCGTTTCATAGTTTTATTTTGTTTCTGTCGACTTTGAATGAAGTGTATTTTACCATGCTAAAATTAGTGTTTATTTACATGGAGTCTGGTGGATTTAGTGAACGCAATTTCACAATTTCGATGTTTTTATGTTTAAAAAAAGGACCTTACTCTTTAACAGAAAGGTCGACCTCCTTAGAAATCCTTTCCATAATGTTGTCAGACACTTAGAATATTAATCTGAGCCTGTCAGCGGCAAAACAAGCACTTTTGTGAAGGTAAATAAAAACTGCACAATTGACCGTTCGCAAAAGCCACGCCCCCTAGTTATTGTTACTACGCCCGTCAAACAATTGAGAACCAGACACATAGCCATGGCTGGGTTGAGCTCCATACCTATTGGTATAAGTGATTGGTCTTGGAGTAATACAGCAGACATATCCTCCAGGGCACGACAGAAAGGGCTGCAATATGCAGTGGAGGGATGTGTTCAATGACCGTCAACCCCTTGCTAAATTATCTGTGTCGATAGCAACATGTGCTTGACAGGCTAACCGCTATCAGGCTGCCTGAATTTCCTATGGAATAATAAAGTACCTAATGTTCTTACTTTACTACTTTCAATAATAATACTATATAGAACCACAACTGTTAACTTAAGTCCAGTTTTACAGATTGTAACTGTTATGTACTTAGCTACTTAAACTACTTATTGATAATTGATATAAGTTAGCTCGCTAGCTTTACTTACCTTGGAGCAGACATATGTAGCTATGCTTATTAATCTTCGAGGCATTTAGCTGTGAGTGAGGTCTCCCACACTGCTTAATCCATTGTCGGCATCTTTCCGCTTTGGAAAGGCGAAAAAAACGACCCCTCCCTCTAAACTTTTGGGGTACCTGGTGTCAGACATGCAGGTGCCATAGGCGCATCGTTTCACCATCTTGCTGAAATCGCAATGTTTGACGGGGGTCCTTCTCCTTAGTTACAGTTGCTGAGCTAGGATTGGACGAGGACCGTTCGACGGCGGAGTTTTGCGAACGGTCAATTGCCCTATTAAAGCTTTAGTGCGTAACTTTTTGATATTATTGAACGTCCGTTAGATTCAAGCCATTGCCAGATGAGTTGCTACAAAGCTAATTATGACTATCACCTCCACACAACTCGCTCTGTATTTCTCAGCAGCACAGGGCTGACAAGATTAAAATCACAGCAGGAGCAGATAAATAAGAGCAGAGACAGATACAGACAGAAAGACATAATAGACTGAAAGATAGAAAGATTCTGATAAAAAAATTTAAAAAAATAATAGAAATAGTCAAGCTTATAATTTCAAATCTTATGCACACAGCCACGCCAATATATGTTTGTACGTACACATTAACAATATTAATAACTGTACCTGAAGTGCTGCTAACATTTAAATGGATAAGTAACTAAATAATCCAACAAGTAGCAGGTTAGTTGACAAAGATTTGTATCCAGGACATCACAGCACCGTTAAAATGTATAATCTGTGGCCGGGTTAGCTCAGTTGGTAGAGCAGGCGCACCTATATAGAGGTTTACTCCTCGACACAGCGGCCGCGGGTTCGACTCCAAACTGCGGCCCTTTGCTGCATGCCATTCCCCCTCTCTTTCTCCCCTTTCATGTCTTAATCTGTCCTGTGAAAATTAAGGCCTAAAATGCCCCAAAACAAAGTATAATCTGAAGCTGTGACCCCATGCTCACCTCTGTCAAAATTCCAAGTACAGCCTCTCAGTGAGGGTTATCTGTGGCCAAGGGGGAAGTCACATCATTGTGTTTAATATCTGCACTTTCAGTCTGCTACACACTCCCACTCGGTTTGTTGAGGACATTCTTGGGGCGTGGAATGGGACTTGGCTGGAACACTCTGTTTCAAGTTATGAATTGGCAGGTTTGGTTTGGCCGAAACCACCACTTGGACGATGTATCCCAGAAAAATAAACAGATGAGAGAACTGATATAGAAAAGGGGGAGCGAGAGAGAAGCAAAGTCACTGGCAGGGAAAGGTCAATCTTGCAGTGTGACGTTCATGCTGTTAAGAGGAGGTCAAAGTAAGAATTTTTAGAGAGGACTTTTTTTGTCTTTTAAAAAAACTGTCCACGCAATTCCTTTCTATTAGTTGTCCAACGAATCCAGTAAAAACCTATCTTTAGAGGGTAAAGGCAACTGTAGATAACACTCAAAGAAGCCAAAACACCAACGCCAACACACACAAAAGTGTCTGTGCTGTAACAGTAGAGTCTTAACTTTCTTTCTCTTCCTGCATCCTGTCCTCTCTCCTCTAGCTGGTCATCAGATGGTCGGTACTGCAGGGTTGTGAAAGAGAGTGGGAACTACGTGGAATGTGCCTGCTCCCACTTGTCCATCTACACGGCCTACGCAGAGTTTGCCACTTCTGCATCCTACAATGAAGCCTTCTATGCCTCGGGATTTATCTGCATCTCAGGTACAAAACACACTCTCCCTATGTCTTCCCTTTTTTCATATTGTTTTCCGTTGTTTTCCTCTGTGTGCCAACTGCCCACTTCACTCTCTCTTCGGCTTCCTCTCTGGAGCATCCCTTCCATATTTCTCCCACATTGTACATATTTAAATAGCCACTGTTAATTTAACACTAATGTTGCTTCCATTTCTTCCACTTCTCCCTCCTCAGGCTTCGCAGTGGCCGTTATATCCCACGTGCTGTGCTCCCGTTTCCCTATGTTTGCTGCCAAGCTGCTCACTCACATGATGGTGAGCTGCCTTGGAACCCAGGTAATGCAGTTCTGCTCAGATTTTATTTTCATGTAGTGCTGCAGTGCTTTACTATAAAGGCCGCAATGAGCACTAACACCCACAATTCACAACTTATGATGGCTGAGACCTTCGTACTCCCACACCATCTGCATTAGTTTCCTTGGCATTTTCATCTAATCGTATCTGCAGATTCTCTATATGGCCTTAAATGTAGATGGATAGAAACCTTTGGAAATTGTTATAGAGGCATTCATCTCTCACTATGCTGTATGGACCAGTAGCTCACACACATTAACATGGCTGGATGTAGTGCAACACACTCACCTTCACTTTCATACTGACACAAACATAAAAAGCACACACACACATGAACCGCTTTATATTAAAATATTTCAAAACTTGCGCAGACACACACACACACACACACACACACACACACACACACACACTGCATGCTACCAACCGTTCTTACTAGCCACTACACAAGTCACAGGTGTTATCTTGGAAATGTGCATGGACGTGAACACACATCACCGAATGTGTTTGTTTGCGTAGTTTTGCGGGCCGATGCATCCTGACAACGCAACAATGCCCCCACGCACCTTCGCCCATAAAAAACGCAAGCTGTCACATAAGCAATGAGCGAGATAGATATGTGGCTGCAGGTTAGCCTCTCAGCTGGTCACCACATATGTGTGTGTATGGGTGCATGTGTGTGTGCGTGAGCGAGTGCGGGACTGGTAATTTTCCACTGGTCCCCCGTCTCTTTGGTTGACAAACACGAGCCCCTACTAAAGCAGTCGTTGGGGGTTAACCACCTTGGGCTCAACCTGTTTATGACCCAGGCAGAGCCCCTGGACCTAAAAGGGTTTGGGATGGAAAATTCCATCCTGTTCTGTTTCTTTGTTGGTACTGTACTGCATGTTAAGGCCATCTTCCTTAAATGTGCATGTATCTGAGGTTATGCTGTAGTTTATAAAATACATGTGTGTGTTTTTTGGCCTCCTAGTCAAGGCTAGTCAGTGAAGGTTAAATTCGAGACAGTCAAACTGGAGGCCTAACTGAATGTGCACTGGTATTAAGATGTACCCTGTAAGTGGTCGTTTGTTACTGCTGGGAATATTTTGGAGGTAATGATGGGCTCACAGTGCAGGATGAGCTGAATTAAAATAGACCAATTGACGTCATTGTCTTCATTTAGGCATGCACTTTGTCCTAGATCTGAGACGGCTTGCTAGAAATAGAAAAACACATAACATATTTTTTTATGTAAATGCATGGGAAGCTGATATTCTTTTTTTCTATCCAGTATTCTTATTGCCAAACAAATAGGTCAATCAAGAAGACTGACTGCGCGATACTGATTGCCTCACTCTTCGTTGTGTAGTGGACTTAATTCTAAAACATGTGATAAGTATAAGTTGTCATTACGATTCAATGTGTTCATTCTGGAAATTACCTGCCTTGCACTATGAAAATGTTGTCCCACATCTGTTGTTTAATAGTGAGTAGCTATATTTAAAAAAAACAAAAAAACTATCACGAAGATGGTCCAATAACATTTAGAAAACAGGAAGTTGTGGGTCAACCATTTTAAGTTTAGATTTGACTGGTTATATCTGATGAAGGAGGCATTTTGTTTTCACACAAAAAAAGTACACACAAAAAAACAATGTAATGTTGTCACACCAGAATTTATATACTGGAGTCAAATTGAAGCTAAACTGAGATGATGGATTTAGAGACTAAAGTATATTCCGCCTCTTTTCAGGAAATAAATCCTACCATATAAATAAATAATGAAAGCAAACAAAATGAATGTTGCCCTCGGGATACCAACCGACTTTTCATTTTCACTTAATTTCAACAACATTTGTAAAAAGCATCACTGTACAGATCCATTTACATGTTTGTGTGTCTTTTAGATGCATCTGGAGTTTGCAGTTTGACATCTCCGTTGAAGATTGAATCTTTTAAGCATGTATTTGCTTCGGAGGGTCATTCTGTCTAACCACAGATCCAAATAACCGTTGGGGAACTGTTTAAAGACTGTCTGAAACTGTTGTACAATCCTTGGTTGTTAGTTAAACTTGTTTATCTTTTTTAATTTGAGATGCATCCTAGATTTATATTTACAGTACAGACAAAGGTAGGCATTAGGAATTGATTAGGGTTAAATTTCTGTATTAAGAAGGCCAAAGATCGTGCATCTTTTTAGAGCAGATGTAATTAATGTCAGAAATGTCTCCTGAACTTGTGGGTTCTCGGCGTTGCTCGTGCCGCACCATTGATTTGAACTGTCAGGTCCAGTTCCAACCACCTCTGGCAGAGAGGGCTCTCCATCTGTGGTGGCTGGGCTGTCATTAGTCACTGACGCTGCCCTCTGTGGGGAGAAAATTACAGCTGCCGGTTTTAATGTATTTATTCTCTCTGCAACAGCTGCAGTCAGCTAGAAAGAATTGGAGTAATACCCCACCTCTCTGTAAGAGTGTGAGAGCAGGTTGAGGGCACCGTGAAGATGGAGGCTTGTGGTCTATGTAGTTTTTGATTGTCTTGCTCTCTCAGTATTCTGACTGCCACCAATGGTAGTGCATTTAGCTGTTAAACGCCTGACAAAAGGAAGGCAAGTAAAGGAGGAAGAGTGAGCTGGCGAGACAGAGAGATTTGCTTCTCCGGTCAAATAATAAATTACAAAACGATAAGCTACACGAACAATAGCTCTATTGTCAGAAGACCACCAAATAAAAAGGCCACAATAGTGAGAGGGACATGCTCTATCTCTTCTACAGTGTTCCCAGGCAACCGTGGGCAGTATAATCAAACATTGATAATGTATTTCTTATGAACTGATTGCCATGTCAGTTGGTAAGGCCACCTCAAACACAGCAAGTTAGTCACAACCCTAACTATTGCTGTCAATGTGACGTGACTTTTTTCAGCTCCGTTAAAGTAGAAAATGTACCTCAAATGTCTTCAAACAGTTCATGCAGCATATTGCCAGCAACTTGTAGCAACTGTGTGTCCAAAGGTCTAAGGATAGATAAAGTACTGTAACTCGGACTGCACAGTTTTAGATATATTCTGTAGGTTTACATTGTTTTAGCAACTATGAATAAATAGCTTTAAATGGATCCAACAATGTTGCAGATATACTGCACAGTATAGAAGCAGGTTGTTGAAGATGTCGGACAGTCAAACTGATCTGGTTTTGGTATCAAGACACTCACGGGGTGACAGAGAGCGCAAACTGACAATGATGTAGATGTCAGACCTCCTACAGAGAAATAATAATGATTTGTGTGTGTGTGTGTGTGTGTGTGTGTGTGTGTGTGTGTGTGTGTGTCACATCAGAGGTTGTGTGGACCGTTTGTCCTCCTCTCTGCAAGACAACTGAAGATTGTCTGTGTAGAGTGGAAATTTACCCAGTTCATATGTACTATGTAAGTGAGCCTCACCTGGTCGTATGTGAGCATGTTTGTTAATGTGCATGGGATTTTGAGAATGTAAGTAGAGTCTATATATGTGCAAATGTACCTGCAAGTTTTTGTAGGTTATTACTTATTTCCATCCACATAAGCTGCATTCAACAGATATTTTACAAATATAACAAATATATTCTTTCTAAGTATGGGACAGTTTTTCTTATGTTCCTAGAAGACATTACACAGCTTTGCTCCCCACATGTTTTTTAGTTACCTTGCCATCATCAGGGTGAAGAAACTCAGAAATTTAAGTTTATTGTGAACGGAGATAAGCACACAGAATCTGAGCTTTTCACTACTTGTACTTTTTTTTAGTCTGCATTCATTTTAACAAAACATAAATCAATGACAATAGAGACACCAAGGTCACAAAATTGACGTTTGAGAGGCCTACGTTACTTTTACAACAAAACGGTGAAGATTCAGCAGCACAGAATTCAATGAGCTTGATGTTGACTTGTGTCAACATCTTAAGTGATCCTAGACGCATCTCTAAACTGCCATTTTCTCAAGATTTTAGAAAGATCGGTCTTGACTCAAATGATTTCTTTCATTAACAACAATTACATTTTTCACAAATGTCAGTCTGACCATGTCTCTATCAAACAGGTCTTTCTCTATTATGCTTGGAGATTCTTCCTCCTCTCATGCTTCTTTCTTTTGTGGGGTCCCCCAGGGTTCTATTCTGGGTTCCCTCTTATTTACTATATGCTACCCCTGGGACAAGTTTTTTTTTTGTTACACGGATGATACTCAACGTTTTGTCCCGATAAAGCCTGGTACCACCAATCTATCCTGTTCTATACAATATATGATCCTGTATTATGTGCTGCTCACTGAAATCAAGAATTGGATGTCCAAAAATGTCCTGCAGTTAAATGACCCCAAATCCAAAATTATAATAATAACCCCTTTCGGCGCCAGCACTAGCAGCTTTAACAATCTCTCGTCTAGTCTGGGTGCTTAATTTAATAATGTTAAAAAAAAGAGGTGCATAACCTTGGTGCGCTTTTTTAAAAGAAGTTGTCTTTTGATACTCAGGGGACTGAAGTGGTGCAGTCCTGCTTTGTCCAGCTGAGACATTAAAACAAAATCAAGTCATTCCTTTCATCTGCACATCTAGAAAAGGTCATCCAGGCTTTTATGTCCTCCACACTTGACTATTGCAACATACTTTACTCTGGTATCGGCAGGCAAAACATCCAAAGACTGCAACGGATACAAAATGCTACTGTTACTGCTACTGAGAATTTTAACACGTACTAAAAGAAGCAACCACATCTCATTTGCAACCACAACACATTCTTGCTGCCCTTCACTCAGATGCATGAGTGCCTGAACACATGTATCCAGGTGCTGATGTGGGAAAGGAAACTCTAATCTCCGTCTCTTTTGCAAACAAAACAACTTAATTTCTCATCCATTGTGGATAAACAGCCCTCCACGTCCCAGACAGCCGTTCCCACACACTCAGTGAAGTGTTTACCACAGTCGTCCCAGCGCTTTATTCCAGCATGTGGGAGGTGTTTAGGTGACTCTTAGCTCTGGTTAGAAGGGATTTCCTGTTAACTCTGGGACTGGATCCAGTATTCAGAAGTATGTCCCTCAATCGAATCAAAAAAGGCGCATGCATGCATGCACGTCAAACGCACACACACACACACACACACACACACACACACATACACACCCCTCCCCCCTATCCACCACCCACCAGCCTCACTTCCAGTCTCTGAGCAGAAAAAAGATTGCTGCAGGATTCCTTAAAGTTCATGTCTGTCGTCAGCGTGTCTGTGTGTGGGAGGGATTTATGTTTCAGATGAGTGTGCATGCAGTTTCTCCAGGAAAGGGGATGTATGAATTCCGTAATCCAAGACCTTACTGTGTCCTTGGCTGTAGAACACAAGATCAACACAAATCTTTGTAAATGAAGTAAGCGACGTGCTTTTCTGTTCCTATCACGACCAATCAATCATTAAAGCAATAAACAGAGAGAGTTTTTTGTGTGCCCGTGTGTGTCCACTTCTCTAGTTGACGTCAGAGAATATGCCTTATCGTATTCTGTGCTTATTCCCACAAGTGTTTGGAATCAAAAAGAGAAAGCAAAACAAGGATAAGAATGAAAAGAAAACATACAGTACATAGTATTTGCTTATTCCTTCTCCCGTGCACTCTCCGACAATAGATTTGTCCCGTATAGTTTACTCCGATACAGATGGATTTCATTTTTACTTGCAGTTAAACAGCAAGATAAAGTATATGGCATGTCCTTGATAAGATTTTAATGCATTTCTAAGCTCTTTACTGTCTCTCAGCCTGAGCTAATGGCAGGTAAGTGATGGAAGGGTATAAAGTATCAGCAGTCAGGGCCTGTGTTACCGTGTGTGTGTGTGTGTGTGTGTGTGTGTGTGTGTGTGTGTGTGTGTGTGCGTGTGTGTGTGTGGGACAGTGGAGAGGTGAAGACAGCCTCTGGGGAGACTCACATTACGCCCTACTGGCTGGTCCAACACATTGTGCCTAGTGTTGCCCTGACTCCTCTTGTCTTCATTTGATCTGTCTCTTTGTCAGCAGCATCTTTCTTCTATTCATTCGCGGTGACTTTGTCTGTTTTGCCTGATACTGAAAAATGAAGCTAAACCATACAAATAGCTCTCTTTTTTTTTTGCACGTAAATTCTCTTTAATGTCATCATTTTCCTGTTATACTTTCATCCTTCTTTCTGCCCCTCTGGCTTTTTTTTTTCTTCTCCTCTCACCAGGCCTTTACTTCACAAAATGATGAGTAATGTCTCCATTTCTATTCTTTGTCCCCTTCATCATTCTGGCCGCTGCTGGGCTTAGCTGGGTGCTGTGACATTACAAGCTGCAAAAAGACTCTCACTGTGTCTCTCCCTCTCCTTCTCTCTTTATTTCTGTGAGAGTGGCTGGGCACATCCTGTGTGACTCATCAGTTTGACCTATGATGTCATTTTCACATGTGTTCACTTGTGTATCCCTAAACTGGTTACAGACACTCAACTTACTGTCAGAGACTCACTAAACATCCAGATGTATGCCAGGAACATTAGGCCGGTTACACACTGGATGCGTCGTGCGAGCGTGTCAGCTGCGTGGCGTGTCCGTTTATATTTCGGCTCCCACGTTAACAGGTTAGAGCTCACACACTGGCACCGTGACGCGCGTCTCACGAAAACGCGTGCCTGCTAGAAATAGAACCAACGCCTATTTTTCACGCGACACGCAAGCGTGTTGGAAGCGTTTCCAGGCAAAATAGAATAAGAAAAGATGTTTATATGTCATTTAGACACAAATACATATTAATAAATGACATGTTGATGTTTGAAAGTCTCTAGGTTTTGATATAAATGCAGATATAAATCTAATTTAAAAAAAAAATTGATTTTCTAATATTGCACCAGTCAATACAGAACAAAATATTCTGTAGCCTATTTTGCCGTCAATACTGCCGACGTTGTCTTTGCTGTAATCAAATCAGTATATATTTATGTTTAACATGGTATTTCATTTTATCAATGGGAAACATCCATGTGTCCAGACAAGGCTAGCAGCGCCGCGTCAGACACATTTCTGGTGTGTAACGACACAGAAAAATCCACGCAGCTGACACGCAACAGAAACGCCACGCTCACGCCACGCAGCCAGTGTGTAACCGACCTTAGTGTCAAAGTGTGATAACCTCATCAACGATGGAATGACTGCTAGTCCTTTAAAGTACCCCGTGGTGTTTCCTTGTAGATACAGTTCTGTTTACATTCAGTGTTTCTCCCAAGAACACGTTGTGTGTTTCCTTGAGACCTATCAAATGTGCCCAACACATTTATTTCCAGGAAAATATTTTCTCTGTGTGTGTGTGTGTGTGTGTGTGTGTGTGTGTGTGTGTGTGTGTGTGTGTGTGTGTGTGTGTGTGTGTGTGTGTTAGGTCTGCTCGATTATGGAAAAAATCCTAATCACAATTATTTTGGTCAACATAAATTAATGATTATTTAACACGATTACTTACTGACTTTTGGAAAGATGTGGCATTTATTGAACTTAGAAAACAGTGAAACACTTGAACAAATCAACAGTGAAAACACCTTGAACTGTGAAATTCCCTTTTGAACTTTTTTTTTATTTCATTCAGAACACGAGACAAAAATCTGAGTTTACTTGCAAAACATAATGTGCAAAATAATTGCTTTTTTCAAATTACTCACAATTAAAATGTGAGGAATGCACGGCCCTAGAAGGTGTGTGACATTTTATATCTCAAAACTAATGAGATGTCATGTGGCATGTATTCTGTAGTCTGTCTAAGCCTGTTTATCTTCATCATGGTCAGCTTTTGTGCAGCATTGATATACAGTATAGTAAAGTGCACTGAAAGGAACTGAGACTTACACTCACACCTGTCGGCAGCCTAGTGCTTAATCAGGTTGCATTATGTTGCACTTATCAACTTCACACAAAGGTTATACATTATCAACCCAAAATCTGCAACAAAGCTCAGTTAATGTCATACCTTCTCATGAGGATATAATGTAATGTTCAACTAAATTGTTTAATCAAACACTTTCCTGACACAAGGGGTGCACTCTTATACAATATGTGCAAACATCTTTTTCATCTATGTTTGTAATAGAAATGTAACCATCCTCTGTAGCAATCACCCACGTACTGCTGCACAAATACCTTAAAGGCAGCAATTATTCCTTAATCGGTGTAGTCATTTATCTACCGGGGTGGTCAGACATTAATCTTATCTGGATTACATCATAAGGTTGCCATCAGGATTAAAATTAGACACACAAACACACACACAAACATACACACACACACACACACACACACACACACACACACACACACACACACACACACACACACACACACACACACACATATAATCTTCTGCTAATGCGAGCCATCTTTGCCAGTCCAGTACAGGTTCCCTTGGTAAACTTTTGACCAATAATATGAAACTGGTTAGGTTCAGTCATTAACTCCTTTTATTTAACTAGTGCAGTGCCCGTGAGGAGTGCGTGCCTGATCGTAACGGCCAATTGCTTGGTTCCCAGTATTGTATTTTCACAACTTTATCTAACTATAAGCGTGGTTAAATCATGCGCGGCAAGGAGCCCTGTTCAGCCTGCTGGAGAAGCCGCTACTGCGCTTAGAACGGCCGGAGAAATGTGCGCAACCGCTGGCAACAAACCAACATGCTGGAGAGCCCAAGAGCCTGGGCGTTCATCTTACATGTTTGTATACGATTAATTTCATCCTTTGGATGCAGGGTAGACAGCATAGCAATCACTTATTAGCGGATGATCACTTTTTTGCAAAACACTGGTTGGCCACTGTGACTACATGCTTGGGCTCTCCGTTGGTAGCAGAGCAGAGTTGGTGAACCACAGTCAATGAGCCGCCATCTAGAGATGTAGCAACTCCCTGGCCCTGCTGCTGTATTGCACATGCAGGAGACACACACACCCACACACACACGCACAGAGGTTCCTCGATTTATAGTTAGATATTGTAATGGATGGACAGACCTACTGCCATTCAGCTGTGTAGTATTTGCAGTAATTCTGAGCATATACTGTGCTTTTTTTTCATATGTTGCAAGCAATTAATGTTTGTGTGTGCAATGTAAGTTGGATTAATGATATTGGTCCAACTTTAGTTTGTGCTGCAGCAGACTCCGCCTTTTCTGGACTCTGGAAGTTACACTCTCATTTTTGCCAAATGTGTGTTGTCCTAACAGCTGGTGACCCTAAAAGCACTTCCATGAACTTTCATCTATTTCCAGAAAAAGCACAGTAAACAGCAACAGGAGGCCACAGTAGCCATTCTCCTTTATCGGGCCTCTACAGTTAGCTCCTGTCTGCCTTGTCTGGTAGCTGTGTGACACAAGACAGCACACATCCTGCAAGCTGTCAATGGCTAGGGCAGTTATTGCTGAGGTGATGGGATACTTAAATACAGATTCACATAAACTTGGTTATTAAGCTGCAATATGTACTAAGTTACTTTTGTATGCAATGTATATTCCAAAGGCTCACTGTTCACTGGGCACTTAACAGAATCTCTTGAGTTAACAAAATCTATATACAGATATGACCTAGTTACTTCCCTCGAGCTGTAACACAATGACTAGTCATTACCTGCTTCAGTGGATAAAGATAATACAATTAGCAGATAGGTGTCCCGGCGTAATATCACTTGTGTCAAGTCAAGGGCTTATTATATGATATATTATATCATGTATCACTTGCAGGCATCCCTATAATCCTATGTTATTATGACAACAATATAAGTAAGACAAAGGTGTGTTAAATGTACTGGCATACAGAAATTAGGGATCGACCGATACTGGTTTTTCAAGGCTAATACCGATACAGATTATTAGTAGTTAATGAAACCGATAACCAACATTTGAACCGATATGCATTTACAGTGAAAGTGAAAATCTTTAAGTCAAAATTAAGATTTTGGAATGTTACAAACTCCAACACAAAGCTTTGTTTAAATGCTTTAAGCAATTATTTAATAAATTAGAAACTTTCAACATAATCCCCAGTAAAAGAGAGTCAGATAGTGTTGTGGGCGGGACATTAAGTCAAACTCAGTGGTGAGTGAAAGCGAAGCAGAAAGACAGGCACAGAGCTGTTGCCGACACTTCTTAAGTCATTAACTTTATCGGTTATCAGGCAATTAAAACGTTATACAGATAATCTGCAAACTGCCAAAAAAGGGACCAATAATCAGCCGACAATCTGTCTAGCCCTAACAGAAATCGGTTTAAACTGTTGGTTTACTCAGGGCTCTACTTTCTGAACTCTCCGTGCAACAGCAGGCACCTTTAACCTAAATCTGTGGAGTGATTCAGTTTGTCATCAAGGACTTTATCAACCAGGCTGCTGACGTTGTAAATGATAAACAAAGTAGGAGCCTACAGTTGTCAAAGTCCCCAGTATCCTGCTCTATTTTTGGATTTTAGCAGCTTGTTTTGGCAAAACTTTGTGCGGAGTGAACCTTGGAGGGTTAGAGAAGTTTACCCAAAAACTGTTAGGTCAGTGATGTGGCCATTCTAGCTTGATGTTTGCTCTGGTTTAGGTTGCATGTGTCCTATAGTTGTAACATACCGGTACGTCACAGCATATTCACATTGATGCTGTCTCTTTTGACCTATATTGTACAGTTCATATTTATATTGACAAAAAGTAATTATTTGTGAAGCTTCTGTTGAAAGTCTTTAATGCCTTTAGAGGTTTTTCTCATGCCTGTTAAACTGCGACATTAGAGAGAATGAGGGGATTTAAGCAAGCTCTGTGATGTCAACTTAATGGCCTGAAATAGAAAAGGAGTCGCCTAACTTCCTCACAGAATCAGGAAATGTTGAATGGAGGAAGGAAATGGCAAATGGTAATCAAATGGAACTATCTATTATAGGGCCTTTTGTTCGTGGCTTATCGGCAAATTGTAACCAGTCTATTTTGTCGGTTTGCTTTTTAGCTTTGTTTAAATCTGGAATCTCTCATCCTGAAGATCATTTAGTAATTGAGTTTAAGATGAGGACAACAGCAGGTCTGCGGCTGATTGCCAGAGCATTAGCTCAGAGACAAAATGTATCTTAGCGACAAAAACGTTAAGGCAACACAAGGCAAACATACACAGGTAAACACATACACACCCAAATCCCATGTGAATGTGCTCACATATACATGCACACACATAGATGTTGTTTACAATATTGTTAAGAAACGGAGCCAGCTCCACGATGTCGTAGTTATGAAACATGCATATGCATTGCACTAATGAATGCACACAAATACATAAGCATGCGCCGATGGCCGTATGTGCACATACCCTTTTAACCAACTCAACCGTATATACACACACGCGCACACACACACACACACACACACACACACACACACACACACACACACACACACACACACACAGATCTCTATGCCATTTGACCTGTAGGGGGCACTGTAGCTCCACAGCTAGGGCCAAGTTTGTGTGGACATGTGGATGAAGTGTCTTATCAATGACTCCCCTGGGCTCTTCTCCTTTTTATGACTAGACCTTTTTTGAAGAAGAAATTGCTGCACTGATATTTAGAAGGAAACAGTTTGAGTCAAATCCCCCTGCTCTTATTTCTTTGAAGGAGTTCAACTGGAGAGCCATTTAAGCTGTAACCACCGTTCCCCCTCAGTATATAGAACCTGAACGGACGGGCAACAAGTTCAGAGTGCAGATTTAATCTAAGTTGCTTGACACAAAATTGCAAAACCGTTTGCAGTTAAATTACAACGGGAGGGATGTCTTCCAAGCATTGTGATAATTTAGTCTGTTTGGTCTAGGGTTTGGTAGTTGAAGCCAACTGAGACATAATGCTGTACAGTGCTTGATAGTACAGCTGTGGCTCTGATAAAGTCTAAATTACACAGTGCGGTACCAAAGCACAGTTTATCGTGGGTTTTTGTGCAGGAGCGGCATGAATGGTAGCTTACAGTATTTAACATCAGACTCTTCACAAATTGATTAGCTTCACGGCTACCCATTGACAGACACGGAGAGCTGCTGCAGACCAGCCAATTTGCACGGAAGGGATCTCTCATGGATCGATGGCCTGTTGGACAGCAGTGGATGAGGCTGCTTTAATGGGTCCGCGTTAGCTTCTGTAGACTTTCCGATCAATATGATTAGACTTGCCCTCGTCCTTCTGGCAATCTGGAAGTAATGCAACAGGTCGCCATAAAAGAGATCTGTGCGTGCTTTATTTCAAACGCAAGTAGGTTAAGTCTCGCCTGTGATGTAACTCGCATGGCACTGTCATAATCATATCAGCATATTTGTGCATATGTTAGAAAGACACGTTACATATCGTGGGTACTTACTTCTCCTTCAGTAACACACTGACAGAATGAATAGGCATTTGGTCATTGGTTTCATACGCTTTCTGTAATAAAACATCTAAAAGCAAAATTCTATCAAAAGGCAGTGGTCTAATTTGTGCCAGTTTAGAGGTCCTTCATATTAATGTTTAATACTAATGTTGTATATATTAAGTTTGTTTATGTACGCACTAGACCTGCACCATATTGGAAAAAAACTGACATTGTGATATTTTTTTTCCTGCGATATATATTGCAATATGGATAAAGATGACATAAATAGCTCTATTTGGAAATAATAAATCATTCACGACTACTGGGGTGATTATGTAGCGGAGTGCATCTAAATAGAAAATATTCAACCATTCTTTGTTGAACTTTAATACACAAACAAACACCAAAGCAAGTAAGCGCTGTGACTACTCTTCTGAAGTGATTTTGGAGAGGAAAATTAGATGTTAGTTAAATACACCGGTTGACTGACATGACACCACTGTATTCATATAATACTATAAATCCAGGCTAAAGTAAATGATAGTATAATGCATGCATGTTGCATAAATTTCAGGTTGTGGTCGACTAGCGGGGCCTAGCCTTGGTTGTTTGATAAATTGATCAACATTGATTGTTATTGGTGGTTGGCTGTGCATGCCGAGCCTGCATGTCAAACACTAGTAACAAGCATCCAAGAATACTTAAATCAGTGTAAATTACGTTACATCATACACAGACTTCGGTTGTAGATTAGTGGTACGTCTTTAGGCTAACTATATTAGCTTTAGCCTGGCTGGTAGCCTCTTTCTGCGGTGAAAAATGGCCGGGAGACGTCGTGATAATGTCGCATTAATCAGGAGATTTTGGTTTGTCATAAAACAATGACTACTGTAGCTTCAACACCCATGGAAAAGCATGTGCATCACTGTCAGCGGCAGCTGCCACTTACGGTACTTTTCTACACACGGGCGAGCCTCATTTCCCACAAAAAAATTTTCCGGACTAACGTTACGTCACATACACACACTGCCCACATACCTGTCTTAAAGGGGAAGAAGGGTCGGCTGGTAACAATCATGTAAAAGGAGAACCGTGAAAGTTTACTTTTCTATCAAGCAGCAAAAAAGGTTTTAGCGTCAACATCACAACGTCCTGCAATGTGACTATGGCGCATACTCCCATCGCGATGTAGACGATGACGCAACATATCGTGCAGCCCTAGTACGCACTAGTCTTGCATTGCCAGACCTTACTCCACAGCACTGCGAATGAGGGTCTGGCTAGTCCGCAAAGCATCCGGGATGGGAGAAAAACTGTGCTCTGGTTTATTGGCATCTCTTCATTGTTTTTAAACCGATCACAATCTTCACTAAGCCCCGGACGGAGCCCCGGTGCCGCTGCAACATAGCCTCGGGAAGGAACTTGTTTTGGTGGAACAAAAAGTTCAAAAGTTGTTTCAGTCAGAAAACCCAGAAAACTCAGATTGGACAGATAGTCTAGCTAGCTGTCTGGATTTACCCTGCAGAGATCTGAGGAGCAGTTAACAGTAGTACTCATAAATCCACCGGAGTTTAGAACGCCAACACAAAGAAAGGTAGTGACGGACATCCGGAGGAATTTCCAGCCGCACCAGAACAATCCCAGAAGTGACACGTCGTCGATATAGACTATGCAAACAGTAACCAAGTTCAGAAGTTAAAGGTCTGTGTAAGGGTCAAGCAGACTTTGGATTCCATGAGGTTCAAAGCTACCGTCGACGATAACAGGGGAATATGCGCTTGTACACGCACACCTGCCGATCGTTCATGGAAGAGATAAAAAAAAAACGAGCCTCTGAAAAATTGCTGAAGAGCTCATATAAATCAACTTTTACATTATTTTGAATGACTGGATTACTGGATTTACCCTGCAGAGATCTGAGGAGCAGTTAACCATAGTCCTCGACCAGAGTTTAAAATTCCAACACAGTAAGTGGAAGGTAAGAGACATCTGGCCAAAAAGAGTGACATCCGGTGGAATTTCTGGCAGCAACGGAGCAATCCTGGAAGTGGAACGTCGTGGATATAGACTATGGACTTGGTGACTTGGACTTAAGTCGACTCGAGTCACTGTTTTGATAACTTGACAAAAAAGAAATGACTTGAGACTTGACGTGGACTTGTAAGTGAATTGAAAGTGTTTGATGATGTTTTGCTGTGTGGCGTTTCTTTAATTGACCCAGAATAGCATGAAGTTTGATGTTTGTTTAATGGTCAAACCATTGCAATAGACCGTAGAAGTCTATTTGTAGGTTGGTGCACACCCATGTCATGTATGCACTAAAGCACATACGCCCACACAGATGTCTGTGATGGAGCAAAGTAGACCCATTGAGTGTGTGTGTTTAGGGAGCTTGACCTTGTGCAGCTGGCTACTGTGTTTTTATAGCTGTGTGTGTGTGCACAAGAATCCATGTGCGTGCGTCTCGTGCCTCGAGTCGCGACCCAAAATCTCTCTGTCTGGTCTCCAGACTGGTTTACACACCAGATGTTGAGGAAGGAAATTTAAGAGGCTCCTTGAAAGCAGCCCTGTTGTGATCGAAAGCAGCTGCAGCTTTCCAGCAGCAGGCCCTTTTTGACTGAAGTGCGAATGGGTGAAAAGAGAGGAGGCCTGCTGGAATGCACCTAAATGTGCTTCATGTGGGTGGTAGTGCTGACATCGTCTGCATGGAGTTAGCATGAGCTTTGGTCTCGGATTGAGCATGAACATTTGTAGGAGATGCAGCAACAGCACAAATTTCATTGGCTAGTTTTTATCTACATGTTCTCTCTTTAGTCTGTTGGGAATACACAGTACAAGTCACTATGTCAATATGTTACCACTTATTAGTTTTCCCTTCAAAGCTTTAGACTACACCGAACAATTCTGGGATATTCTCGATTTTCCGCATTCCATCGACTTGCAAAATTGACACTAATGACACTGTCCACTTGTTGTCGTTTAAACTTGTTTCAGCTGCCTCATACTCTTCAAAGTGCTGACAGTCTCGTATTGCTGTGTCACAAAGGATCACATTGAAACTCCAAAACATGCAGGCTCTAATCTTATCCTTTGTTCTGGGAATATTTCAGAAAATATGTTTATTTGCCAACAGCTGGCTCAGCAAGTAAGCCTCAGTCAGAGTTTGAACCCAAAACAGCTGTGAACTTTACTTCTACACTCTGATCTTACATTAGGTAGCTGCTTTTTTGCCCACACGCACAGTATGTTGAAGTGGACAGCAACAGCGGCTGTGTTAAAGACTTGAGCGTTTCCCTTCAAATGTGACATTAGACACTTAGCTAAGCTGTGATGCAGCAGCTCACACCAGAGGCAGAGCAGGGGATGGCTCTTGGGAGGTTTTAAAAATAACTTCAACTTTGTGTAATTTCCCCTCGGTCTCTCGGACTGGACTGCAAATCAATGGTGCAAAAGTTCTGTTACTTGGAAAAAAAATCCCCATTCATTCTGGAAACTCTACTTCAGCATATTATAACGAAAGATTAAAGATTAGTAATGCTGTCTACTAGGGGTGGGAATCACCAGAGGCCTCACGATACGATATCATCACGATATTTATGTCACGATACGACATTATTGCAATATTTTGCAATTTATTACCTTTTTTCCAACTTCAAATATTTACCAATGTCCCCAAAAGGAAACTTTGTCAACATCTTTTCATCTCACTTCACTTTTATTGCTGCAAAATGGGATTGTCCAGCAGACAAACTGACCAACACATATATAATAAATCGATAATTGGCGTCTTTGTATCGATACAGTATTGCCATGGAAAATATCGCAATGCTATGCTGTATCGATTGTTTCCCCCCCCCCTACTGTTTACACCAACCACCTACCATACTTACATGTTATGTAACTTAAAATAGTAATAGTCAATTGTTCCCTCTTAGGTGGTATGGAGTAAAAAACGTGCAGATTCTTTTTTCTCTGTTTTTCCCCAAATGGTGTACGGCTTTTTAGGCATTCTTTTATAAATTGAAAAATAGTGCAAATAGGTAACAAATAATTATTTTTATTTTAACAACCTCATATGTCTTGGCAGCAAATGCCCTTGAATCACTTTGTTTACCTCTCCTCCGCCTCCACACACACTGGCCCACTGACCCACCTATCAGCCGTTCCCTCATGTGACCTGCTTCTTGCAACTGCCTGTCCCGTGTGCTTCAGCACGTAAACAACACACGCCTGAACTGAGAGGCTGCGGCACGTGAGGAGACTGATGATGCTTGGACATACTGAATAGTGTAAGGCAAGAAAAAAATGAGGTTGACTGGCTCTTCAATTTATAATGTTGCCGGTCACATTACTCAATTTAAAGCAGCCGTGGTTGTACTCTATCCATAATTGCAATATGTAATTTGACATAGTAAAGCTGCCTTTGCTAAGGTTACAAGAATAGTGTGAACTGGTCAGCTGTGAATGAGGAGAGGTGGCGAGATTGATAGTAATAATGACTGAAGTTCCTCAATAGGAGAGCATTGCCCATGTGAGACAATGATGAGGGTTAAATGATGATATCATATTTCTCGTTCTCCCTTCCTTTTGCTTTATGTCTTTCTGAACAAAGGCTTAAGAGGAAACACCCAGGGTGCAGGCTGAGGCTGGAACCAGCTAGATCAGACCGGTAGCTGTTAGAGAGAAGGGGGAGGTGAAGGAGAAGGGAGAGGGAGGAGGAGCAGGGGTAGATCAGATGAAGGGTGGAGCGGGGAATGGAGCGAGAGTTAGGGGTAGAGGGAAAAGGATGGGATAAGGAAGGCTGAATGAGAGGAGCGGTGGAGGTTAAGTGTTTTTGACAAGAGTCTAGATGGATAGTGTGGCAGGCAGGCAGCAAAGGCCGCCATTCCCTCAGTGGTGTAATGCATCAGGCATATGCTATTTTTAGCCACACTGATACACTTAGCTACCTTAGCATTAGCACACAGGGCTATCGATCAGCAGCAGAACTCAGTGTGAGGATGAGAGCTGCAGCCAGCAGCAGAAGTAGCTGCACCTGCACTGTGTGCAGTTCATTTTTGCAGCATTTCTCTATTCTCCTTTGTTAGGCCTCATAATTAAACAGTGGTGTAGCTTTATGATATAGCTAACTTTATTTAGTTTGCTACTATACAGTGGTTTTAATTATTTTTTCCTAATGTCTCTGGCGTGTTTCAGTAATCTCGAGGCCATCTGGCATTATGCCAGTTTGCCATCATCTTCTTTATCATTCACCACTGCCGAGCTAAGGTTGGGAAACAAGCATTTCGGTTTAGCTTGTCATATCAAAGTGAGGTTAAATTATGTCAAAGATAAGTACAATCATTCCCAAGGCAGCAGTAGATCTGGAACAAAAACAACAACAGCAGTGAAGTGATGGCTTCAGGGCCACAACACAAAGGGGAGATCTCTGATTGGATATTTAGCCTAGGAGATGGACCAATAGTTCAGGCCAGAGGTCTTGGGCCTAATGACAAGGCCACAAAAACACTGTGTAGCAGTAGAGCTGCTTTGTTTTCAGCTTTGTTATTTGTATTCTCAAGGGCTGTTTCATGGCCTCTGTCTCCAATAGTAAGACATCCCTTTCTTTACTACATGTCTTACTGTCTCTCTAATTTATTTCTCTAGCAATTTCCTGTGCGAACAAAATCGCATGAGAGTGAGACAGAATCTTGATATATAATCTTTGTACAATGGGGTAATAAATGTGTTGCATTCAGGCATAATGCGTGTGAGCTTTGGTGGTTCCTGTTTTACCAGATACGAAGGCACACACATAGCACACACACCTCACTAGCATGACTTGTATTTAGAGTCTTGGAGCACCTCCCAGTCTCTGCTTTGAATATGTCTCTAGCCCGAGGGTCTAGACAGCTTGACTCCTGGTGTCTTACACAAAAGATAAGGTGGCCCGGGGACAAAATGACAGAGCAGTAGGTAGGGTTTTGATCAACTCCACATCCACACCTGTCCCACCCTACTAAGCTATCCCTGTGGCAGGTCATCATTACTACAGTGTTGATGTACCTGTGTTATTTTCACAATGGACTGAACAATGGCCACAGTTGTGACTGTGGCCTCCATACCTACTAAGCTAGTCTCAGCTAATGGTCCCCCCACAAAGGCCATATCCGTATCAACCCATGCCCTTTAACATAGTTTGCTGCTGACTTTAGATTTCTTTCAAAACCACAGAGCTTGACCTTAACGCAGATTTGTGGCTTGAGAAATGGATTACTGTGTTCTTTTTGTATGTTTGCATCCAGTTTTGTTTGTGTGTAATTAGTGTAATGTAGCTCTAGGGACGGTGGGTACCTCCCTCATCCCTGTCACACCCCATATCTCACACTAGATTTAGAACGGAGATTGTCTTCACTGGTGTTGTTTCATTGGCAGGTTCCAGTTTATGACATGCTCAGATTACAGGAAGTTTGGGATGATTTCTTCCTCCAAAATCAGGTTTAGGGGCCTCATTTGGTACTGATTCCTCACAAGCAAACACGCACGCTGCCACTACTGCAGAGAAATGTTAGACGATTCTTTGAGAGCTTCTATGTACTTTCTAACCACAAACTCACCTCATTTATTACAATTTTAGCTTTTTGCCTCATAGCGTAGTACGGCTAGATAAACATACGAATTTAAATGGCAAAGCGGAACTGCCTTGGTACACACCACAGAAAGGAATAAACACTCCAGAGGCAGATCAGTTTCCTGTTGGTATTTGGAGGCTTTTTTTCTAGCTTCCCATGTAAATTGCCTCCCGTGACAGTCTGGTTGTTTCTACACTGCCCTAGCTAATGGCAGCAGCAGCCTAACATGTCTGTTTACAGAAAACCTGATGGCGCGGGTTGATTGGAACAACACTTTGACTTACACTGCACAGTGTCTGTGTATGTGTGTGTGTGTATCTACCAGCCTCTCTAATGTCACATACAGGGAAATAAGCCACATAACACTGTAAGTCCTCTTTCACAGTTTCATGCCCCGCCCTGCTATTTTAGCCATATGACACAAAGGGTGAAATATTACCCAGACTGTAGACAATAGGTCTACAGGATTATGTAAGAGGGACAACAGCAATAAAAAGTCAGATCAAGTTCCTGTCAGAGTGTGCTTGTGTGTGTGTGTGTGTGTGTGTGTGTGTGTGTACCTGTGTGTGACTACAGGGACTTTTGAAAAGGCAGATTGTGACCAGCTCTAATCAAATGAATCTTCCATCTTTCCTGTTGCCTCACCCGGACTGATATAGCATACCTGTTTACAGGCTTTCTATCCTTGACCTGAGCCAGGTAGTTCCCAGCCCAAATCCATAAAGAACACAACCAAACAGACATGCACACGCACAACATCTGCGGGGGCAGCCACCTGTTCGAGAGTCTGTTCACACCACTGCACACGAACACCCGTTTAAGCCCGTTGCCCTCCTTTCTATACAAGGCCATTTCTCTCTACCTGTTATGTCATTGTTTCATCACAGGTCAGTAGTTTCAGTGGTTCAATAGCTATCCCTGTGGTTATTAGGGTTTGTCACGGAAGGCTGTAGTAAATTTGGGTGGGTGCATCGCTCAAAGCTGTAATGTTAAAACTTAGACTAGTCACTAGTGTTTCAGTATTCACAATGTTGTTGTATGTGTTATTGATACAGCCGACTCTTATTTGAATCAACCCAAATATCAGGCTGTTTTTATGAAAGATTTGTACATAGCTCCGAAACGTAATGAACTGTAATTTGTATGTATTCCACTTATTTATTACTGTGTGCACCACATTGACTGCCGCTGTAGAAGACCATCCAGGTCCGTGTAGGGATGAGGTTGGGTGGATGGGTGTGTTATGAAACACTGGGCTTTTAAGCGGTGGAGCGGAGTTCGTGTCCGGGGATGAGTGTAGAAGCAAAACACAAGACTTTTACCCAGAAAACGGGTCTTCATGTCCCAGGAGTACTACTTAAGGGGAGCGCCGTTTTAATCCAAACCACAATCCGCAGGACAGTCACCTTTTGTCGGCTAAACTCAACTGCAACGGCCGCTGAAAGGGCCATCACCTCACAGTGACTGGAACCCAGCTCACAGTCACGTTTTGGCGTCTGTCAGGTAATGTGACTGGTCGTGAGGTGACCAGCTGGCGGATTGCGTCGGATATCATACAAATTGTTGTGCATACGTTGTCATATGACATCCAAACCCGTTCATGAGAATGCTTTGCTGTCAAATAATCATTAAAAAAAAAGATGAGGTGAGACAAAGAGATGAGCTGAGAGTGATTGGCATTGATTATCAGTAGCCGCTAATACACCCACTGATAATTTAACCCATTCAAATTCCATGTGTGCCTTTGGTGCACACTGCCCCAAAAATGTATTGCCACCCTTTTTGTGCACGCCACACTTGACTGTGCCTTACGCTTGATTTAACAAAATTAGAGCCTTTTGTGTTAAACCAACATGCGTGTATATATGCTTGCTTATGATGATGTGTCCAGCGTCCTGCAGTTTATTTAGCATTTCTCGCTTGGTAGTACCCCATTGTTTTGCTTTTGAGAGGCTAGATGGTGTGTCACACTGTGCCTTTGGCCAAATGAGGCTAACTCACTGCCAAAAACACACAACCCCGCCGCATAATCTTTGTTCCCATAAGCTACCTGAACAGCTTCTCCACTCAGGCACGATTCCAGGCAGCTCAGGCACGAGTTTCCTTCCTGTGCCATCCCTCCCACTCACAAACTGCAGGGCCTGAAACATTGATGGGAAACTGAGTCATGATTCTTGTTTAAAAAAAGGCCCTGACTTTTCCCCTTACTCAACAGGAGGATGCAGTCAGGGTTAGCAAGAGCTGGAAAATCCAGGAATGGTTATTTAGGGGTTTTCGTAATGTAGGAAAATAGGCCAGAGGAAAAAGAAACCTACATAGAGGAAGATACAAAGACAGAAAATACACTTCAAGACAAAGCTTGTAGAGAAAAGACTTTTTTGGGGGGCATTTTTGACAGGACAGCTGAAGACATGAAAGGGGAGAGAGAGGGGGAAGGACATGCAGCAAAGGGCCACAGGTCAGAGTCGAACCATAGGCCGCTGCGTTGAGGAGTAAACCTCTATATATGGGCTCCCGCTCTACCAACTGAGCTATCTGGGCACCCAAGAGAAAAGACTTTTAAGGGGTGACTGCCTTGACATCACCCCAATTAAATATGCAAGATTTATGGTGTCATTCGAATGTCATGTCACTTAATATCATTCTTCACTATGAGTGAGCTCAACACAAGACAAGCCAAACAAATATAAGCTGTGTGTGCCTGTATATAAGTGTGGAAAACAGGTAATTTATCTGCTCACAATGCCTATTTACCTGGTTACTATAGAGACTATTTACAGTAGCTAAGCAAATTAGCCGAAACCATAGAACTATACCAACAGTATACATTAGCTTGTTTTGGAGATATGAAGAGCTCATCTTGTCTGTCTTCATAACCATTTGCTTGGCTTTAAGTGAACTCACATGACTGTTGAGGTTACAGAGATAATTACTGTATGTAGTTTGTGTGTAATAAGACTCTTAAGATCCTCCCCCAAAATTACAATAAAATATAGTCTGCCGTTTTTACCTGAAGCTCTGTCTGCTACTGTATGTCCCTGACTGCTCCGTGTAATGATATAATCTAAGTGACATTTGGCACCAAGTTATCATTCTTTCCCACTCCCCTCCATTCACCCGCTTTCTGGTCCATGGCACTGGCAGCGTGCCGACAGGCTGTAGGTTATGTAACAATTGCCCCGGCCGCGATGGCACCGCTCAGTGCCAGAGGTTAAGGTAGCTCTCTGATGGACAGCAGAACAGTATTTTCTGCTGCCTTCATGGGTTTTCCACACAGTCCTGCCTCCAATGTTACAGATTGAATTTTGGCCTCCAAAACCCTCTCTTCCTTTCTCTCCTTCTATCTCACTCACACACACACACACACACACACACACACACACACACACACACACACACACACACACACACACACACTGACAACAGGCTGTTTTCCGCAGTGAATCTGCAATGGTCTTTATTCTATTATGTGGAGTAGTGTTACACCCATACATTTGTACAAATCTTTGTGCGTGTTGGATGATACGAAAGGCACACATTGGTCAGCTGTTGTTATGTTGTCGATGTTTGTATTTTTGCTCCCGCCTGCATAGCTTGCTGCATGGTGATGTAACAGGTCTGCAGGATAGGTTGTCTCTCTTTGGGAGGAGGGCTATCTACATCCTGCTCTCTCCTTTAAAAATGTATAGCAATACATCGCCTCCTACACAGTATGACCTGCTGACACTGCAAGGAGTACTGCGCCTGTTTGCGTGCAAGCAAGTGTGCCATGTGTTAGTCATGAAAAAGTCACTGTGTTCTCCAAACAGAGCAGATTGTGTGCATACTGTTCAGTAATTGCCATGATGCAACATGCTGCTGCTTCATAGGCTGAAGGATGATTGTTTACACACAATGGTAACTGATTTTAAATTTGTCTTCATTTCTCTTTCTCTACAGATCTGTTTCCTGGTGTCAGCTTTCCGTGGCCGGATGTTTTCAGAGGACAGCTGTGCTGCTTTGGCCCTCTTCTCTCACTATTTCCACCTCAGTCAGTTCTTTTGGATGCTCATACAGGTAACAGCAGGTTAACAAGCAACACACTTGACTTTACATAGCGACTAAAAAAATCTTTCTTACTCTTACCACTTATAGCATTAAACCTACATATTCGGACAAAACCATTGTCACATACATTCAATTTTTATACAGGCACGTCCACCAGCAGTGAACATCCCCCTACATTAGTGCCCAGGAGGCAAACTGGCACCTCTCCAGCTACCAGTCCACACTCTGTACTTTGTTTGTTTGGGGACTTGAACTGGCGACTCTCCGGTTCCCAAGCCAAGTCCCCATGTTCAGTCCCCCAGTTGACACATTCATTCGTTTCTGTTATTTTACCTGAATAAAGAGCCAAAGTCTGAAGGCTGCTTCTTCATGCCTTATATCACCTCGTAAAACTGTGTCTGTCCAGTCTGCAAGCCTCAACAATGATGTCCAGTCACTAGACCTTCAACCAATCAATAGAGCCAAGTGTTGACTCAGGAGGGTCAATAAAGTCAGTTTGTCAGTGAAAGCTAAACAGGGCTTCTAAAATGCTCTCATATTTTATAATATACACTCTAATATGATCCCATTATTTTTCCCACTTGGTATTCTTCACTGTAGTTTCTTGCCGTTAATCTGGACATCACTTTGTTATTCATTCAAATATGATTATTTCTAATTTAAGGGCACCTGTAGGTCAAATCTCCTTTTCCTTCTCCTGCTCGTTTTTCCTCATGACTTGGCATAAACAGGGTTTCCATTCTTTCTTTTGTTCCTGACGTAAAGCATGTGTTTTTTACATAATACCTAGTGAAAACTTCATTCCTCCACCATGTGGGCTTAGGCAGGTTTTGATTAGTGGGTGAGATGGAGGTACCAGACTGGTGCATGACACGATCTCTGACCCTAGACTGGTACCACTTAGTAACACCTCAGTCCAGCAGCTCCTACTTGACCATCTGCCCTCTATTATGTTTTCTCTTTTATGTGACATAACTGCCAAGAACAAAGCTCGGCAGGCAAAGTCCCAATTTGCAGCTTAACATGCAAACATGAAGAATGATATTAGGGGTGCAACGTATCACAAAACTCACAGTTCGGATTGGATCACGGTTTTGAGTCATGGATCAGATCAATTTTCTGATCAGCACAAAAAAGGGGAAAAATTTAAATTATTTATTAAAAATGTAATAAGAATAATAACTTCCGTTAACGGTAAATTCCTGTTAAATGACAAAAACAGATGAGAAAAGGGTATTTTAAAATAACTTTGAATGCACCACAAGGTTTGCCAGTTTTAAGTAAATACACCATTTAGTCCCGTCTGTGTTGTTTTCCCAACAACAGCAGTGACCATGTGCTACTTTGTAGTGGTGTTGATACCAAGTAAATACAGGGCCAGTATCGCCGATACCGATACTTTTTATTATTAAGGTGGATGCATCATCAAGGTGCTAAATCTAAATGAATGTGTTATAGTGAATGAATAGTGTTTTTGTGATTTTTCGTTTGGATTATTAATTAGTTAAAACCTAAGACAGAATTTGGGCAGAGTTTAAAGGTAAATAGAAAATAATTTTATCATAATAATATTTTTAGTTCAGAAACAATAGAACAGTAACAAAACAAATTATATTTTTCAGGTAGCGTGTTCCGAAACTACAATATAAAAATGAAATAAAATTTCTCCTTTGATTGTACTTCTGTTCTGCTTGTGTGTGTGTGTGTGTGTGTGTGCTGCTGGCTGCTGCCGGGCCTGGCTGCTTGCTTGCTTGCCCGGCGCCGCTGAGTCACGTGACGGTACAACATCAAAACACAACAGAGGGGAGGAGGAGCAAAGTGTGCCTGCTCCGCGCTGTGACAGGAGCGGCACTTGAAAGCAGCAGCACTTACACAGACACAGACTTCCAGGTCGCCTCTTTCATAAAACCGGAGCAGTGCATACTGGAGATAAAATGAAACTTAAGTATCTAAGCAATCTTTTGTTGCCTCTACCGTCTGTGTCAGAGCATCAGAGAGCAGCGCAGACATTTAAGTGGTACCGAAATGTGGCACCGAAATTGGTGTTGTTATTAAGCTTTAGTGCGTAACTTTTTGATATTAATGAACGTCCGTTATATTCAAGCCATTGCCAAATGAGTTGCTACAAAGCTAATTAAGACTATCAGCTCCACACAACTCTCTCTGGATTTCTCAGAATGGCTATTTTCAGAAGATTGTGTCGTCCGGTGACTTTCCCGCACAGAAACTTGAGAGAACATAATGACCTCTTCTGAAGAGTCTATGTTATTTTAATCCTCCGTGTCCTCCTTGGCTACTAGCAACTGTGTGGAGGAGGGGTGGGGGCGTGTGCGCGATCACAGAAGGCTTGTATCATGTGGACGCACCGACGGTTTTGTTGTCATTACTTAGAATTCCTCGTGGGGGTGACAGAAACTACGCACTATAGCTTTAGATGGCCCGATACCATTTTTTGCTTCCCGATACCCTTTCCGATACCTGAACTTGCGTATCGGCCAATACCGTGTACCGATCCGATACCAGTGTGTCACATATTTTATTATGTTTTAACAATTGTATACTACCAGCATGGATGTGATATTATTTCTATCTTTGTTGTCGGTCTGGCTCAGGTTAAACTCTTTGTAAAACATGAACAAATACAAACAATGAATGCCACAGAACTTTCTTTTATTCTCCAGTTTGACAGTCAGTTATAACGGAAAAAGAACATAAATAAACTACTTTAACGTAGATTTTCTTTAGGGCTTTATTACGTGGAATCGGATCGGTGCATAAACTCCAGTACTTCCCGATACCAATATTGATACCAGCGTTTTAGGCAGTATCGGCGCCGATACTGGTATCGATATCGGAACATCTCTACTTTAAACACTAAAATACTACACTTATTTTATCTGTTAATTGTTATACAATTATAAAAAAAAAACATCAGATCTATCCCACACACAAAGCCAAAATAATAGGATTTTTAGCTGCCAGTGTACGTCTCGCCTAAGCCAATTTTAATCCTTCAGAGAGACCCTAGATGACTTATGACCTGCTGACAAAACACAGGAATGCGGCGGCCTTCATCAGCAGCTCCTCCAGAGAGGAGTGCTGCCCCAGGGAGAGACCCTTTACCTCAGCTGATCCATCTCCTCCAAAGCCTGCCCTGAAGTGAAACAAATTCACTGACTTAATTAAAATAACTCCTTGTTCATGTTGTTTGATTAGTATTTTTAAAACTTCAAAAATATAGCCTGGTTTGATAGATATGATAGAGGCTAGGAAACCATAAAGAATCCTCCATAAGGAAGAAAAAACAAAATTCAACTTTGGAAATGATCCACTGACATTAACTGGGACAGCAAATTTGCGTTGTTTGTATTAACTGTTGCCCTACATATTCAGTTTGCAAATGACTGCAAGCTAACGTATCTTCATTGGGTGGTGGCTCAGGGTGTTTTGAAAACTGAACTCAGGCCCAAATAATACTTTGCATTTCAAGGTGGGAAATGTGATCCATTGTCGTCATGACTCAAAATCTCTTAAAACAGTTGTTCTGTGTCCAACAATGAATCAGGCAACAAGAATGTGTACAAGTCATTTAGTCTGGGTTAAAATGAGTTCCACCACATTAACACGGGAAACAAATTGAACCAGTAATTGTATGTATTGTACTAGAGCATTATAACGAGGAGACCTGTCCCCAAATAAACTTTTCCTCTCATTGTCCCCCTTTTACGTAACTACTGTTGTTTTGTTGCCATCAGTCCTTTGTCGTGTGACATTTGTAAGTGAACATAATCATTGTTTATGTAGTGGAGATAATCTCTTCTGGCACATACGTTATTATTGGTGGCGTATTATAAGATTAGCCCCTTTTTTCATGTCAGAATGTTTACCAGATGACCTGTGAGATATCTTAAGGGATAAAGGCTCAGACCAAAGGCTTTCATGTGGCTTAATAAGTGTTAGAATTTGGATGCCGATAACAGATCAAATGCATTGTGTAATGCACATTGGAGTAGTTAGTATGGTAGTGAAGCTGATATGATCTAGTGGAGAAAATATTAGCTATGATTCACCCCAGAAGGAGTTTAAATAGTAGGAACAATGTGGTTTGGAGAAAAAAAGTTCACTTTGGATTTTCCTTTTATTTTTTTTATTCATACAGTCGCTCACTCAGACTTTTCTTTTAAAGGTCCCATGACATGGTGCTTTTTGGATGCTTTTATATGCCTTAGTGGTCGCCTAATACTGTATCTGAAGTCTCTTTATATAGGCCTTAGTGGTCCCCTAATACTGTATCTGAAGTCTCTTTATATAGGCCTTAGTGGTCCCCTAATACTGTATCTGAAGTCTCTTTTATATAGACCTTGGTGGTCCCCTAATACTGTATCTGAAGTCTCTTTATATAGTCCTTAGTGGTTCCCTAATACTGTATCTGAAGTCTTTTTATATAGACCTTAGTGGTCCCCTAATACTGTATCTGAAGTCTCTTTTATATAGACCTTAGTGGTCCCCTAATACTGTATCTGAAATATCTTTTATATATATAAATTCAACCTTGGTGCAGAATTACAGCCACTAGAGCCAGTCCCACAATGAGCTTTCCTTACTATGTGCCGTTACTGTGTCTGTAGCTATTGAGGAGGAGAGTGGGGGGGGCAAGGTGGAGGGTGGGGGTGTGGCCTTGACCAACTGCCACTTTGCTCGTTTGAAAGCCATGATTATGACCTCATAAGGAGCAGGATACCCAGCGCTCGGTTTGCCATTTCTAGCCACTGGGGGACTATAGGCAGGCTGGGGGAACTCGTATTAATGTTAAAAAACCTCATAAAGTGAAATTCTCATGCCATGGCACCTTTAAAATTGCCCTTTGTACTTTAACACCCATGCCAAAATTGTCCCGGGCCATTTGTTTTTTGTCAGCAACTATAGCAGCTGCCAATGAAAATATTGCTGCCACTCTTCCTTTGATTGATGTGTGGCTTTAAAACCTTTCTGTCCTCATCACCGTCTCTGTATCAACCCCATTGATGTCTCACAGCTCATTTTCCCCCCCTATCAGGTAGCTGCTTTCAGCTAAGTAGCTGATATGAGTTGGCGCTAGCAAACCCATCTCAGACCACAAAAAAGACTTAAAATCAATAACTGCAGTGTGTGGGTGTGTGTGTAAGGATTTCCAATAGTTGGTCAGAGGAATATGCACTGACATTTTGCCAGAAAACAGCCAATAATTGAATCACTATCCAGACCTGCGTTTTCTTGACTGCAGAGGCATTCTCGCCATGCATATTACATATCATACTGTATGTGTATTTTTACCCTGTTTCAAAGTGTTGGACGATACCTGCCAGTGTTCTGCTAGTGGACAGATGGATTTGATTGTGATAATGGGTGGATAAGTGGCCACCAATGGCCATCAGGCTAGCCAGTCATTCAACCATGTGGTCAGACATCCAGGTGGCGAGTATCCCAACAGTGCTACTGCTTCAATCACGCTTGAAGGATCAGTTTACCCTACATTAACATCATACACACTTACCATCAGTGTCTTCCAGCAGTGCAGATAGTTTTAGTTGTATTTGTAATTTGTAATTCAAAAATTCCCAATGCAATCTTATTAGTTATCCACAGAACACGCTGTCAAATGTTTTCCTGGCGTATTCCTTGAATAGGAAGTAGTTCCAGTGTAAACTATTCACTACAAAATCTGTGGAATATCCAGACTAACAGGACATTTTCTTTGAAAAGACACATTGCTGTTGAATTTGTGTAATGTTCAGTTCAAATTCTATTCCCTTCCATTGTGTTGCGATGACAACAGAAATCTCACAAACCGCAAAACCTTGACGAATATAAAACTACCAAACTATTTGTATGGCTGTTCAATTCAATTCAGTTTTATTTATAGTGTCAAATCATTACAGACAGGACACTTTACAGATAGAGTAGTTCTAGACCACACTATAATTTACAGAGACCCAACAATTCCCACAAGGGCAGGCATTTGGTGCGACAGTGGCGAGGAAAAACTTTCTTTTAAGAGGCAAAAACCTCACACAGAACCTAGCTCTTGGGCTCTAGCTGTTTGGGGAGAGGGGGGCGAGAAACAGAGAGATACTGTATAAGAAATACTGTATATGTTTTGTAATTTGGTTGAATGGCAGTTAGCATGGCAATAAGACAAAAGCATAACCAATGGTCGAGCCACCTAGTCAGCAAGCATATTGATCATTCAGCGTCATTTAGCCTAGTAACATATTACAATATGCTATTGTCTCAGTGCAGTCAAGTAAAGCTGTTAAGGCCCATTCAGACCAGAAAAATAGCGATCTGGTGATTCGCCGCAGGATTGTGTGCTGTAGAGAACTACATGGTGATTGGTTATACATTGTTATGGGGGAGACGGAGGTTATCTGAAGAAGAGGTCAGCGTTGCTTTAACCTTACGTCATTCGTTGCATCACAGTGTCCGCTGTACAAATGTTCTGCTTAACAGCCAAAACACACTGGGCGTGCAAGCGTCGCGTATAGCAGCAGCATATTTCGGCGCCCATTTAATCCAATCTGTCCGTTCACGCCGTCTCCTCTATTTCTTGCACGGGACTTGAGCATATGTGTCAAGTGTAGAAATATTTCTATAATCTAGATGTGTTATTCTCAGTATTAAAGTTGTATTCCCTGTATAATGTATAGACTCGGGACACACAGATAGTTAGCTTAAGCTTTGATTACCTTATAGCCCAGGAATGTAGGTGTATGTTTTTCTGTACCACACTGAGAAGTGGAACGGGTGGGGGTGGCTCTTGGGTCACTGTTTGTGTGTATGTGAGAGCTGTAAAATCTGCCCGGAGACAGGAGGGAGAGAGGAGGGGGACGCCTTCAAGCAAGATGATAAAATATAGGAAGATGGTTAGACGGTGTTCATTATCTGACAGACTTTGCTGACTTGAACTCTGTATATTTTTGTCTGCGGTTAGGGAAACTTAGTGTCATTTTGTGAACCCACAATTGTGTTTTGTAAACTTAAATTCTGGACTTTAGGAAAGTTGCTTAACTGAACTCTACGTCTCAGATTGATCCTTGTGGTCTGGTAAATTTAAGTCCGATGTAAGAAGGCGCTGGAATTAATAAATTGGAGTCAGATTTAACAGGCCTTAGGGCCTTATTTTAGACAGAATTCCCTTCACAAGCCAGGCAGGTAATCACATACAGGAAGACCACAGTGCAGCCAGATAATTTACAAAAATAAAACACATTCAAAATAAAACACCTAGAGCTAAGAGGAGAAGGATCGCTTTGTGAAATACGCGTCCAGTATCAATGGCCAGGCGCACGATCAGGCACGTATCTACGCTACGCGACACTTACGCGCCCGGTGTGTTCCAGCTGTAAGTCTGCAGTCCGCAGGCAGATGGACAGTCATAAACATCATCAGCTGTTCATCATTATAGTTGTTTAGCTGTTGCGTAAATGTTTATTACTCTGAACAAACGAAATAATTGCTTTATTGATAACCCATTTCTACATTTATTTTCCTTTTTTAAATGAAAGTTAAATCTGTATAGGCTGTAAACGTGTGGTCGTAATGAGGCTAGATGGAGTAAAGGTCACCAATTTGTAACCCCAGCCCACAAGAAAGTGGGGGAGATTACTGGGAAAATAGAGAGTTGCTTTGTTTTTTTCCCTGTAGCTCCACGTTAAAACTTGAAAGTAACCTTTGCCCTTTGCTCTTCACCAGTGCAGCGGTTTAACATTGTCTGAGAGATATGTTATTGTTTGCGGAGGTCTTCACACAGGGGTAATACATTGTGTTGCAACCAACAGGTGTTCAGAAAAGCTGCTTATGGAACAATGCAGGGCTCAGTGTATCAGATGGATGAGACTATCAAAGCCTGCTAGATTACAAAGCAAATATAGCTATTGTGTGTGATTAAAAAAATGTGGTTGTACTTCTTCACTCACTATGAGCACCAAATGTTCTCAAAGAAAGATGGAAAACTCCTTCAAACTCCAAAAACGTTTTAATTTTCCTCACAACATTATCGAGAAATATTATCGTCCATATAGTTCAGGTATTGCTTGTGGTAGCACATATCTGTTTTTTCATATCAAGTTGTTTTTCTCAAACTCTGTCCCCAGGCGGTGAACTTCTGGCAAGTTCTGGTGATGAATGACGAGCACACAGAGCGTCGATACCTGCTGTACTTCCTGTCGGGCTGGGGACTTCCAGCTCTCGTTATCATTGTCCTGGTCATCGTCTTGCTCGGCGGCTACGGATGGACCATAGACAGTGTATACGGACTGGTCCAAGGAGATGTGTGAGTGTGGACATTGCAAAACACAGGCGCACAAATACACACACACACACACACACACACACACAAGTCGTCTTTAGAATTGCTTAAAGCGAGGTGGAATCGACCCAACCCTGACGTAATCTGTTTTTGTAAGAGGACTCGTGGGTGTGTTTTTTTACACCAGTCTGAGTCAGCCGTGGTGACTTCCGTTTCTTTTTCAGACCTTGGCAAATTCCCTTCAGGGTAGAGTAGAGCAAACAGAAAACACCTGAGCCGGTGACATCATGTCAGGAGGTAGTTTGCCCAATCAAATGAATGAACAAACTAGTCTCCCCACATAGAAACCTGATTCTTCACCTTAAAGGCTTTTACACAGAAGGGTGTAGGGAGGAACGGAGCAATCTTAAATAACCCATTTCCCATGTGGCTATGTTTTATGTCTGTGTTGGGGCTATAAATAACTGGTTGCCATCTATGTATAGAGCACCTGAAACCAAGAACACAACATATGAAGTCACTTTGTAAAAAAACCTGCACAATGGTCCCTAGTCAGGTGGGTCTAAGTGTGCGTGTGTGTGTGTCTGTGTGTGTGTGGTAATTGCCGGAGTAAACTTTTTTTACCGTCTTGCGTGTGGGATAAAGCGTTTGTGTGACGGGGCTAAATCAAATACTGATGAAGTTTGAGCACTTAAATCACGTCTAAAATTAGCCCGAGGTTTTAGGTGTGGCTGTTATCCTTGGGATCCAGGGTGTATGCGAGTTTCTTGTGGGTGGATGGGTAGGGTGTTTGCAAGACAGTGAGCGTATACATGAGAGACTCAAGGATACAGAGGAGTATTCAGTTTCCCTGGAAGCGTACCTTCCTCACAGGGAATGAGGCAGCCTTTTATACCCCCCCCCCCTTTTTTCTCTCTCTCTCTCCTTTTGCATGTGAACAGGTAGCCGTCTTGTTTTCTCAACACTCAAGTTGTCTCAGTTTCAACCTGCTTGCTTACAAACAGGTGTCAAGCTCAAACCTTGCGTCAGTGAGCATTTTTGTGTCATACATATTTTATTTCATAGGTATCCTATTAACAGAAGTCAACTTTTCGCCCTGTTTTTGTCACGATTACCTGATGTCACCCTTCTATCACCACTGTGGTGCTGGTACTCTGTCTTCCATATAGTTAGCAGGGTTCAACAATAGGGGTTGTCCGATGGCCCAGGTCAAGTAAAACGCCATGTCGGGCAAGTAAATATAACAACCCACTTGCCTATTCAGGCATCATCGTATCACAAAGTGACGTTATCCTTCTCTTGCTACCGTTAGAGAATGCTTGTTGAGGGATATGATTTGAATGCTCCGTTGGCCAATTAAGAATTGAGTTGGCGCTTGCCGTTTTTTGTTTTTTTCGACGTTTATAAAAAAAATCTTATGCTATTTTCATGTTTGTTTACGCTTTTTTGACGTTTTTTCCGAAGTTTGACCATTTTTTTTCTCTATTTTTTTCCCCTCTGAAATAAAACATTTGTATAGGGGCCAGAAAAAATTACTTTGGGCAAGTACAATTTTTTTTTCTTCACTTTTCACAGTGAAAAAAACCCTGTTGAACCCTTATTAGTACTTACACAGGGTACATTAAGGTGTACCTTCATCTCTCTGGGTCTCACGTTGTGTGGTTGAGAGGTCCTATTAGTGCTATGTTGGTTGAACCTCATTAGATTTTTACTGTGGCACATACAGTACAGCAGATCATTTTGATTCACTGTTGATGAGCAGAAGTGATCATTGAAATTTCACCACAGATGCATCACCCAATTAGCTTTTGCCAGTGAAGTAATTCTTATAACCATGATTTGGAGTTCAAAAAACAATTTAAATACAGTTGGATTTTGTTATTTGAGTCTATAAACGGTGTTACTGATTCTTGGTTAGTGTGGCTACTTCAAAGCCAGGCTATAAAGTAATTTCTCGGGGAGGCGGACATTTAAACCTGACATCTACATGTATCTATTCCATGCAGGCTGTTTTATAGTCTTATCTGTGGAAATGAAAATATACAACTTTAATGTCCTGTCATCGCATTATGCAAGTCAATGGATACTACAGAAGCATGTCTGTCTCCTTAAGATCGAGTTGACTTATACCTTTAACTATATATTAGGTGTTCCTTAAACAAGGCCCTGTGCTTAAGTGACTCATAACAGTCCAACCATATGTATAGAAAAGAAAATCCCTGCAGTATTTCTATGAAAATCCCCCATAAAAGGCATTACTCACTTTATTTATTCCCTCCCAAACTATATAAAGTTGGTAAAATGTGTCCCTGGGTAATGTTTTTTTTTATTATTATTTCTCATGAGACTTTCTTAGGATTTTTCACTACAGTAGTATCTCATCCTCTCACAAGGCCACAGCCGTACAAATATCCATATTCCAGTGTGTTTACACTCTCATGGTCTGGCTGTCTTGCTGGCACCGGTTAACGTAATGCTTTATTTAGCCTACCTCATACTATGTTGTGGCTAGCATAGCTCTAATTATATCTCTGCGACCTCTCAGTTCTGCCGTGAGGTCCTATCTGTATTGCACACTCCCACCAAACCAGGGCCCGAGCTTGTTTTGTGAAAAGGTCAAAGTCACATGAGTGTTTTGGCAGTTAACAGTTTTTTTGAGGTTGTTGATTTTTACCAGAGAAAACTGTTTTGCTCAGTTTTTTTTTTTTTTTTTTCATAAAGAAAAAAACACATCTGATTGGACAGAAGCTGGGAAAGAACTCAATGAAGATTTCCCAGGAAATCAAGTCATACTGAGTCACAATAGGCAAATTGCAGAAAGAGAAATAACTTGATTGTAATTTAAAAAACAATAACAACAGACTGCTTAAATAAAGAATTCCACTTTTTCAAGAAAAAAAGCTTTTGACTGTAGGCGGGATGAGCAGATGAACTCACATAACCACTTCATATTCATCTCCCTTTCAAAGCTGGAGACACATGTGTTGTTTGCTCCTGAAAAAGGTTCTGCCTTTTTTTAAATAGATCAAACACTTTTAAGCGCCTTTGGCCGTAGATATTATCCCGCTGTGGCTGCAGGGTGACCTGGTTGCTCAGAAGATTTAAGAACATACGTATTTTGCTGTTGAAGGCAAAAGCTGTTGTTGGGCAAGAACGCCTCAAGTCTTAGGCAGGCTCAGAGCTCTCACCAGCCAGATCCTGTTTGTGAAACTTGAAGAAACAAAGTCCTAAGTTGGAGTAAATATAGAGCATTATAGTGATGTAATATGTTTCCGTTTCCTACGGCTTACCTTTGAGCCGATTTCCTCTCCTTTCTCTGTACATTCTGCTTCTTTCTACATGAAAAAAACACATCACTCCCAATTTTTTTTCCGTCCCCTCTCTAGGTGCTTCATCCCAAACATCTATGCGGCTCTGTGCACGGCAGTGCTGGTGCCTCTCATCTGCCTGGTTGCAGTCATGGTCGTGTTCATACACGCCTATCAGGTTACCCAGCAGTGGAAGGCCTACGACGACATGTACCGCGGACGAACCAACAGCACAGGTACCAAATGCGTGCATGTGTGTTCACACACATAAGTGAATGCAGTTATACTTCAGCATAGATTTGAGATATGCGTTCTACTACGGTATATGAGCCCCCCTCCACCCCCAAAATAGGTTTTAGCCAGCCCAAAAGGAAAATCACCAGCACCCAAATGCTAAGAACTGAGAATAAAAACAGCAATTTAAATCCTTTCTGAATGTGTTTAAGAGCAAGTTACCAAACAACTGTTGAACAAGCAGAACATGAACTGGAAAATGAGAGCTAATCTCAGTTTTATCTCCAGAGTCAGCCTGTATACCAGACTCTCCTGGTGATTTATTTAAATATTCATATTATTTTTATAACCAGTTTTGCTAATTGGGGTTTTATTTACTCAAGCATAATATACATTTTTGTTTATTAAATTGTCAAAAATAGCAGGTAAATTTCTAGGTAACACAGACTCTTTGCCTTTACTGTACTCGGACCGATAATGCTGCCAAGGATGCTCTCAGGAACTAGAGCTGAAAATGTCAGCCCCTATCTTGCTCAGCTTACAGGCTCTGTCTCTGTCTGCTCTGCGTGTACCCAAGGGATTTATGATACAGGAACAAAACAATACCTGCTTTTCTGAATTATTTATTCAGCCATTGCACTTAGGTAGACATGTATTTTAAACACTGGTGTTGTTTTTGTTCATACGGGAACTTTGAAAAACGTTCTACCACATCTGTTTAAGGTCATTTAAAGCTCCAAAATGCACACAATGCAGTGCGGTAAGATGTGTGGAAACAACCTCAAACTTTTCCTTGATGTAAAATTCTTGTTTGCAGAGAAATAACCGTCATAGAGTAATGGTTTAGAAAAGAATCCGTAGCCCACACATGAAGGTCCTAGCCAAACCACTTTAGTCCCTTGGTATCATGGCTGGAATCAGTGGCCCTCAGTGAGAGTCAGCCGGCTTCAGCTTGTTTTGCTCAGTCAAGGCCCTCCAATGACAAAGCAAAGCCTGGATTTGTGCTAGTCCTTTGGCTGGCACGCGGTTCGCCTGACACACTGTGTGTGGCCTTTGAAGTAGCGTAGGAAACCAAAACAGTGCTTTGCTGAGCTGCAGGTAGGTGTGCATTATTTATTTTATTATTTATTATAAGAGAGCACTTCTTTCTTGTTTACACACCAGTCTGAGGCTAAAGGTCAGAGGGTTTTTCCATATGGGAGACGGTGTGGACAGCAGGCTAGGTTTGGGGTGAGTTGAGGGACAAGGAGACGCAGAGTATGGTACTGTACTGTGTGCTGAAAGTAAAAAGTAGAGAGGAAAACAAGGTTTCAGCAGCTTCTTAAACTTCTTATTTACCCTGAGAGAGAGAGAGAGAAAGAGAGAGAGAAAATGCCAGAAAAGGTAAGCACAGCACACACTATTCAAAGCAGCAGTCTAAAGTCCCAACTGAGGATATGTGTCACAAACACAGACGAAAGACCGGCCCTTGAGGTGTAAATATGTGTAAGTTTTGTGTTGAACAGCTCTGTGTAAACCTGCACACGAATGGCAATTCAAATGGATTCAAAAACCCAAAGTTGGACAGCAAAACTCTTTGTCAAAGCTCATGCAGTGGTGCATCAGTGTTGATTGGACCTTTTAGTTTTTATGTGGACGCACACTACCACCACATATACACATGCACACATAGGAGCATGAACACAATATATGTACACAAACACTATGGACTGCATTTAGTTATAGCAGTTTTCTTATCTTTATTGTAGCTTTTGGCAGAGTGCAGTGTACAATTCTTTGCACTATATCAGTATTGGCTTTGTTTCAACGTGTCCAGAGTCCAATGGGGAGTAAAACAACTGTGATGGAAAGGCCTGTAATATTGTGTTGTTCTAAACATAGGCTACGCCTCTGCTCGTTCCCTGAAAGCCACAGTGACTGTTACAGCAACCCTGATCAGTTTCAGTCCTGCAATGTGTAGTCGTCAGACAAAAGATCATGTTGTTAATATGTTAATCAAATATGTTTTGCTTCACCTTGACGTTCCCGTCCAGCTAAGCTACGTGCAGAACCTGTGGGATAGCTGAAGCCATTCTGAGATAAGCTAAGGGGTTATCTCTGTGTGTGTGTATGTGTGGGTGTGTGTGTGTGCGTGTGTGTGTGCGAGCGAGAAAGAGAGAGAGAGGCCCACATGTAAAAACTCACAGGGCCGTGCAAGATATAGCAGGACTTTTGACGTCAGTGAAATCGAGCAAGTGTGCCAGTTTGTGTTTCTGCCCTAGGCCTGACCGATAAGAGGAAAATCTGTATTGTGCGATAACATTGTTGATTATAGTGATCCTATGACGTTATTGCCGTGCATAATAATTAGCCATGTGGATTTAGAGGGGGGAAAAAAGGCAGGAGGGGCTGGTTTTTAGTCTCAGCCAGCAGCTAAGTTTACAAGAATTAGCTAATTTTAAGATACGAAGTAAACTAAGATAAACCGACTTAATACAGACAGTTTTGTTTTAGCTTGTCACAATTTGCTATTAGCCGAGCTACTGCGCTGTGCTCGTGTAAAACATAGCGGCAGTGGATGAGAGACTGCGGCAGAGCGGATTAAAATATCGCTTTCTACATGTCTACATGTTTATGCTTGTTGAACCAGTGAATTAATAAAGTATTGGCTCGCAAAGGTTTTATTGAACTTACTTACAGTAACAAGCGTAGTTGTCTCCAACTCAAGCTGCCTTCACTTTCGCCTAAATTTCTGAGGACTATGGTTAACTGCTCCTCAGATCTCTGCAGGGTAAATCCAGACAGCTAGCTAGACTATCTGTCCAATCTGAGTTTCTTTTGCACGACTAAAACAACTTTTGAACGGACACGTTCCACCAAAGCAAGTTTCTTCCCGAGGCTATTTTGCAGAGGCACTATGGCTCTGTCCAGTGCTTAACACCGCCCATGACGATTGTGATTGGTTTAAAGAAATGCCAATAAACCAGAGCACGTTTTTCTCCCATCACGGAATGTTATGTAGACTAGCCAGACCCTCCTCTGCAACGCTGTGGAGGGTCAATGGCAATGCGAGACTACTGTCTCCACCGCGGCCTCTCTGATCTGTTGTCAGCTGAATTTGTTCAGTGTGTGTGTGTGTGTGTGTGTGTGTGTGTGTGTGTGTGTGTGTGTGTGTGTGTGTGTGTGTGTGTGTGTGTGTGTGTGTGTGTGTGTGTGTGTGTGGAGGAGCTCAACCCCGACACAGAGCAGGGGAGAAGCTACAGCTTGATGATAATTACTAGTTTTATCCCTGGGACCTGTTTTAATACCGGGTTTTCGGTACCCATCCCAAAATAACATTGACTTCCCTTATTCAACGCATTTCAGTCTTTTTTTTTTTTTTTTTCGCAAAGGTTTTGAAAATATGATGTCAGCACTAGTCTGCACGTTGGTGCAAACCTGCAGACATATACCTGCACCTCAGCAAAGATTAGAACTCCATTGTGCCCAATGCAAGGCTGGCCAGCCAAACAAAAACCTAAATAAACTGGACTGACATCAAAACTATTCAGAGCACATCAGTAAGACCGTATCAGCGCCCTCACTCAGCCTACAAGGTGTGTTTGCAAAACATGATGTTCTTTTGATACAGAAGTGAGACTTTCACTTTTCTTGTTGAATTGCTGATTGGCCAGGAATGTTGAAATAAACTAAAAAATATGTGATGGAGGTCTGATTGCAGAGTGCTGTTTTATGTACTTAGTGTTTTTGAGGCTGTGTAGTCAATTTATTCGGATGCCAAACATATTTATATTTTGCATAGCCTTGAAATGCAAACTCTTGTATAGATGGATCAGGACTGGATTAGTGTTCTCATACCTTATTCTTCTAGATATTTTTGTTATGGCTATGTATACACATACTATTTTATTGTTTTGTCTTTCTTTCTAGGAATAATTTGTATAATTACAATTAGTTTTTGTTTTTAGGAATAAAATCCTATTGTTCTGAGCTATAACTAGACCGCCTTTCACCAAACGAGGATTATTACTTTGTAATGTAACCTGAGTAATGTAACCACTAAAACAACAACAGAGCCTCAATCTGCTCCTGCATTCTAATGATGTTTTCCTGAACGATAGAATTGGTGTTCGCGGCATAATTCCTCACAAACTAATGCATTAAAGTTGAGTTTTTATGAGGCAGATGCAGTTTTTTTAGAAGGTAACATTTAGAGTGCTGGGTTTCAGAGGTGCAAGTACTTTTATTCAAGTACTGTACTTAAGTACAATACATACACAATCAATTTGATGAACTCCACTACAGTTCAGAGGAACATATTGTGCTTTTTACTGTACGACATTTATTTGACAGCTATAATTACTAGTTACTTTTCAGAATAGGATTTTACATTTAAAAACATTGGATAAGCTTATAAAATACAATATTTGTTATTATACATTTCATATGTATGCAAGTTGTTTAAGATCCACCAAAGAAACATTTCCCCTCTGAACTTCTCTTGGGTTTGTTTAAATAATAAAATAATAACTTTTTTTTCTTCTTTCCTACCTCATTAATCATATCAGATTTACCGTTTGACCCTGTGAGCCAGTCAATGGACCAAACTGGATATAAAGTAGTTAAAACTTACTTTTACTTGTAATTTGGTATTCTTAAATATTTGTATTGTTACTTTTACTTAAAAGATCTGAGCACTTCTTGGGTGCCTGGGTAGCTCACCTGGTAGAGCGTGCACCCCATGGTCAAAGGCTCAGTCCTCGCCGCAGCAGCCGCATGTTCTATTCTGACATGCAGCCGCTGCATGTCATTCCAGTCCTCCCTCCCCCCTTTCATGTCTAAGCTGTCCACTCAAATAAAGACCTAAACAATTATCTTTAAAAAGATCTGAGCACTGTTGGGCTTAGTTTTTTTTATTTTATAAATTGCCAAATGTACTTGTGAATTCCTTGTATGTGTTTATACCATGAAAGTACACAAAAAAACATACTTTTGCAAACTAAGTACTCTTAGTAATTATTAGTCATTACTCCTACCAGTATATCATCTGCAGATTAAACAATATAAAAAAACACAGTTCCTAAATGTTCTTAGTTCACACACATACAATATAACTTGTGTGTGGGGTGTCTGTGCGTGTTCAACCCACGTTTATTACAGCTTGTTGTTATTACATCTGCTGACCTCTCTGTCACAGCGATGTCTTGGGTTTCTGCCCCAGCTGTTTTTGTTGAAGTTCTCCTCTCAGTTTGTCTTCTCACACCAAGAACCAGCTGTGGTCGAATGTAAACATGGGCCTGTTCTCCTGTGGAGAAAAGTAGCTCCCTGATGTCCAGAGGAAATCACTTCAAATAGTGTTGAGCAGAAATTTCACTAATGTGGGATAGGGGCGTTGAAACAGACCATATTCGATTAGTGCCTACTGATGTTACTTGTTGATTTTCCGCTGGCTGCTTTTTTTTGTTTCTGCCTTTTGTCTGCTGTGTTCAGACTCTGTTAACATTCAGGAAGAGTCTTTTCTAGGAGCAGATGCAATTAAAAGGGGAGTTCATATATATATCTGACTGCTTGAATTTGTCGATGAAAACCATGTGTAGCAATATATAATAATATTGAGGAGGTGACACATCCTGATGCATCGGGATATCGAATCCTTGACAGGATAATTTTAATTGAATTGAATCGTGAGACCGGTGAAGATTCACACCCCTGTTGGGGGGGTTCAACTGTTTGTTTGACTTCTTAGCTCCGCCAGACCCAAAGATCCCCATGACCATCAGTTAGCATCTCTCTAGCAGAGAGCTGAGACTCTCTCGCGTGTCTATGCAAAGGCATACATATGCATTCATGCATGTTCGCACACACACACATACAAGTATATGCACACATACAGTAACTTTGGAAAACTTGTGCTTGCTCCGCTTCTTTTTAGCAGTAGCGAGCCAGTCAGTCAGCATTTGGCTCTGGGAACCTGTTCTTACTGTGGGAGCTCTGCCCTGTCCACAGAATGGTATGTGCTTACATGGTTGGAAAACTCAAACCAGGGAGGGAGCAGATAGAGACAGATGTGCAAAATAGAAAAACAGAGAGAGAGAGAGAGAGAGAGAGAGAAAAAAAAAGAAAGTCAATGTTGCTCTGACTAGAAACAGTGGAAAGTTTGAGAGGCCTGAGAAAAAACGGTGAAAAGCAACTGATGAACAGGCTTCTGAAGCAGATGTATCGACTCTGAGGAAACATGCACCGAAATAAAACGTCCAGAGGAGCATAAAGCGCAAAGTAGTCTCGCTTTTGCCAGACCCTCCTCCAAAGGTCTGGCTACTCTACACAGCATTTGGGGATGGGAGGAAAACGTGCTCTGGTTTATTGGCATTTCTTTAAACCAATCCCAATCATCATGGCCGGAGCTAAACTCTGCACAGAGCCGCTGCAAAATAGCTGTGCGAGAGAAAACTCAGATTGGGCAGATAGTCTAGCTAGCTGTCTCCATTTACCCTGCAGAGATCTGAGGAGCAGTCAACCATAGTCCTCATTAATCCACCGATTTTAAAATTCCAACACAAAGAAAGCTGAAGGAAGCGGAAAATGCATGCAGCCGGCGGAATTTCCTGTAGCACCGGAGCAATCCCGGAAGTGGAACGTCAAGATGTAGACTAAGCGCAAAGAGACTAGGGGCCCTATCTTGCACCCGGCACCTGACGCAAGTGTCTTTGTTAGTTTAAGACCGACGCAGTTGTCAGTTTCCCATCCAGTGCCCACATCGTTTAAATAGCAAATGCACCTGCGCCCATCTTTGCGCCCATGGGCGTACTGGTCTTACAGGGAGGTGTGTTCAGGTGAATTCTGGGCGTATTGCTATCTTGAGGAAGCGGGAAGTGATCGGACCATTGACCAACAAAAACCAGTTCTAAAGTCAGTAATGCAGCATTTCATTGTTATTTTAACAGCAAATTAGTAAAATGTGCCTAGGTTTATGCACAGCGCGTGCACACTATGCTTGTTAAACCCACACAGGGAAGCGCAGCAGCACACAAACATGCAAAAGATTAAAAATAAAAATATTACGGTGCAAATCCGCCATCATAATAGCAATGAGCCAAGGTACAAACGTGCCTGGCTTTTAAAGGGAATGGGAGATGATCTCTGATTGGTTTATTGCATGTAACGCCCAAAACACACCTATGATTAATGAAGACACAAAGTACAACCTTTTTGAAACATGCGCCCGGCGCACAGACCCTTTTTTCCGCCGTCAAACTACCAAAAGTGGATTTGGACACTCTCTAAATGCACCAGCGCCATGCGCTTCACGCCGTGTGCTTAGATTGTTAAAACAGGGCCCTACGTGTGAAATAATGATGCTGAAGCATCGGGAAAACAATGACCAGAGTATTGGCAGAATGAATCAACACTGGCAGGATATAAGTCTCAAAGGGAAAGGGAGAGGCATAAAAAGGAGAAAAAAAAATTGAGAAAAAGGAAATGTGGCTAAAAAAAAAAGTACAACAGGGTTCAACCAGAGGAAAGCTGCAGTGAGGTAAGGAGCAGCACTCGGAGCAGAGTGGAACTGACAGAGTGGTGGAACTGGCACCTAAGTGTGAGGGCTTTTTGTGCAAACTTTGGGCCAGTGCCCTGTGTTTCCATCCTACTTGTGAACTGAACTGAACTGTACAGTATGTCCTATGTAACTCCAATCAGCAGACTACAGAGTGACTCAGCAGTCTCATTTAGAATTTTCCCTTTGGATTTGAAGCATTTATGTCTGTCTAAGGTACAATTGATGTTGAAGATGTAGCCTTGAAATACTTTTATGTTTATGTAATATATTAGATTAATCTTATTGTGAACTTTTAAAAATGTGCTCCGTATAGCCATGGTACAGAAAACTCCACCAGAGCTGAAAGTTATCAATGTTTCTGTCACACTCTCAGACACACAGGATGATCTTAGTGGTGGGCAGGGGCAAATTCTAGCCACTTTACCAAACCAGACAAAGTCTCTTTGTAAGTATTTCACAGAATATCTTGAGTAAATCACTCAGTGTTTTTTACTTTATTGCAGCTACAGAAATGCAGTATGGTTGTAGACATTTGATTGACATCTTTGGTCTAAAATCACCCTTGAGCTAGTCTATATCCTTGACGTTCCACTTCCGGGATTGCTCCAGTGAAATTCCGCCCGATGCATGTATTTTCGCCAATGTCCGTTTTTTTTGTTTTGTAATGAAGGATTGTAAAGTTTGTAAGTACACCAGAAGTTTATGTAAATAACACTTGCCTGCTGGCTTCTGTTCTTTACTGTTGTTGTTGTTGCTGTTGTAAGACGAGTGCTTAGGGCCGTCTACAAATTACAACACCAAAAAGAGATGCAACAAAAATATTTATTAATTTTACTTATTTTTTAAAGTAAGTGCTGTAGTATAACTAGCAGGAGACAAGTTATAATTGAGGTAAGTTTGGAGACATTACCTTATTTAATCATTAAATTAAAAAATATTTTTGTTGTATCTCTTCGGTGTTGTAATTTGTAGACGGCCCTAAGCACTCGTCTTACAGCAGCAGCAGAGACGAGAAGCCAGCAGGCAAGTGTTATTTACATAAACTTCTGGTGTACTTACAAACTTTCCAATCCATCGTTTTATGAGTACATAACCTATTTGTACTACTGTAGAAGTTTGGTATAATTTCGGGCATTATTAGTGGGGTCATTTACGAGATACAAACGTGGATCCATTAGCGCCTGTGCTAAACTATTCAGCTTAGCACAGGCTAAATTACAGAAATTACTCCGAACCATCACTTTAAGATTTTCCACTCTGGAGGGTGGTTTCACTTTTTTCCCCGTAATCCCCAAAAATTCCATCGCCGTCTAAATGAAAGGCACATCTGATCAAATATTTCGTTGTTTTCCACCGCTAGTGTATTCGGGTACACAGGGCCTTCAGGCTAATAAAACGCTGATACAGATAATCTGCAAACGGCCCGATAATAAAGCCAGGGACAATAAGCGGTCTATCCCTAATAAAGTGCATGAAGTGGAACCTCTTTTCTCTTTTTCTGTAAAACTCTCTTTTTTTATACGGAACACGTTCATTTACAAATATACAGTTTTTAGTCAACAGCTGCTTCCACAATGTTCTTATAGATTATTTCCTCCTGAAAAAAACATGCTGGATAGTAAAGAGCTGTTAAATTTATCAGGCCTCTCTCTGTTGTGATGACTCACTCTTGACAGTTGACTCAGGCTGCTCCTGATCGACAGTGTTCATTTTGTTTGTCCTCTAATTAGCCGTTCCAATATTAGGTAAGGGAATTATTTTTCAAGCTGAGAGGAACATCACGACCCGATATGGATGAGGTGCAAAGGGACGTCGGTGGCTTTAATTCAGTCTCCACTCCAGTGTGAGACTCCCACATCATGAATCATGAATAGTGCAAGGGGCAGTGGTTAAAAGGATTATAAATGACACTGTCCTTACCTTTTATAAATAAAGTCTGATGCACAGAATTCACCTCTACATGGGCAGCATAACAAACTGTATGCCTGTGTGACAGTGCTGTATTAGCCCTGACACCAAGTGGGTTATCAGTTGCCACGTGAAACCCGTGCAGAAAGACCTCTCTGTGGTCTCGTCTTATTTTACAAACACTTGCTCAAACATTTAAAAGCTACAGATTATCAAACAAAATTGAAACAAAAACCAAATTGTCCACCACGCTTTTTGTCCAAAAGCCTGTTGTGGCTTTGAATGAATAACACAGCAGTCATGGTGTTCCTACTGTGAGAATTGAAGATGTGCCACCTCTGGACAATGAATGCCAACCACATTTGCACACTTCTTTTTAGTGAATTAATCAGAGTGATCAGTTCTATGTCCATGTTGATAATCTGCCAGTTGTCTATATCATTTTCGCAAACAAAAGGATTGCACACTGGCTCTTAGATCAGTTAGTATTAGCATTAGTGGCACCGCAAATACTGAAAAGATTAAGCACTGAGTGGGGTAAATGGGAGTGCAGCCCTCAGCTAAGCTATTGTGTGTGTGTGTGTGTTTGTGTGTGTGTGCGCGCGTGCATGCGTGCGCCTACATGTAAAACTCACAGGGCCGTGCAAGACATAGCGGGACTTCTTACGTCGGTGAAATCAAGCGTGTGTGTGTGTGTGTGTGTGTGTGTGTGTGTGTGTGTGTGTGTGTGTGTGTGTCTGCACGATGTGAAGAAAAAATCTGTGTGCGCCTGAGGTCTTCTCAGCCAACCTTATGTTTCTGCTCTCTAGCAATGTACACCAAACACCAGTTTGGTCTTAATTCAGGGTCCACAGTACTCCACATGTGGACCATGTGTACTCATTAAGACTTGTGGAGCAGAACGGCCATACACCGATGCTGAACTGGGACTGTAAGAAGCGGTTCAGTAAACAGCTCCTCAGGCTCGCTCCGGGCTCACACACACCATCCCACACACCAAACTGTGCTGTATATCACCCAGAAACTACATCATGCATTCACATCTGGATTCAAGCATTCAGTGTGAATCATTTATATCATGTTAAACGTTAGTCATAACCCGAATAACGTTCAGGTATGTACAGTATTTTATTTAGTTGTTGATAGACTAACTTGTGCAGATGTTTGTTTGTTTTTTTAATCCTCTGCTGTTGTTACCTTGTGCTCCAGAGGTGCCGCTGGTCCTCTACCTGTTCCTGCTCATCTCCCTGGTCTGGTTGTGGGCAGGACTCCATATGGCCTACAGGTCCCTGTGGATGCTCATCCTCTATGTCATCTTTAACTGCTTGCTGGTAAGTTCATTGACTTGTTTTATTTGTTCCTTACAGTTATTTTCTTCATACGTTCAATCAACAGCAGCACCCAGTATGGCCAGTGTATGAGAACACCCAGTCATGGGATATGAGTTGTCAGATATGTTAATACGGACAGAGACCATTTCTGATACAGAGTCCAGACGCTTGTGTGGACAGAGATCGTTTTTGTTTAAAACACCGTTTAACCATGAAAGTAGTGTGGATGTAACCTTGGGCTACTAAAGGTGTGTGTGTGTGTGTGTGTGTGTGTGTGTGTGTGTGTGTGTGTGTGTGTGTGTGTGTGTGTGTGTGTGTGTGTGTGTGTGTGTGTGTGTGTGTGTGTGTGTGTGTGTGTGTGTGTATTGATGTTTTGTTGACTTAGAAAGTGAGAGTGATGAAGGCTACTTCATCCCACTTTGAAGCCCTGCTTTGATGTGTTGGCCGAGGCGAGCAAAAAGAGCCTCTGGAGAAAAGAAAGAGAGAGAGAGAGAGAGAGAGAGAGAGGCGGGTTATCACTGTCGCATCTTTTTGAAGCCTCTCACTCTCTCTCTCTCTCTCTCTCTCAGCTTTCCATTTGTGCTTTTGTCTGTTTGTTGTCTCTCTGTTTGCCTCTCTCTTAATTTGCTTCTCTGTGTCTTTATTCCGACTCCAAGTATCAGAAGAGATAAAGAAAGGGCGTGAATGAAGCACTAGATAACTCCATATCTCTTCACCGCTTACATTTACTGTACACTGCTATCTACTGTAACTTCAAAGAGTTAGATAGCAGGCAATTATCAATGAATATAGGTTGAACTCAACTGATACCTCTGGTGTTAGATCTCTCCATGGCCAACTCTGTAATAAAATATATAGACGACTCTCTGTTTTGATACACAGATGGCAAACCTGTGCATCATAATAACTATCTGGATTATTTTTAGTTTATTCTTTGTTATAATGTTGGTATCATTACTGTTTGGTTGTACATGGCTGATTAGAAGAAAAAAATGTTTCTGTGTTGAGTGGGATAATTTCACAAAGTTGTAAAGCCTGCTGTCTTTCCCTTACCTGAATGTATAATTCTTTAGTCATACAGCGCTACGTATTTTCTCAATTAATCGATTAGTTGTTTGGTCTATAAAATGTCAGAAAATTGTGAAAAATGACAATCAGTTTTCTCCAAAAGCCCAAAATGACATCCCCAAAGGTCTTGTTTTGTCCCCAACTCAAAGATATTCAGTTTTTATCTCACAGAGGAGAGAAGAAACTAGAAAATGTTCACATTTAAGAAGCTGGAATCAAAGATTTTTTACTTTATTTCATAAAAAAAATGACTCAAACTGATTAATAAATTTTTTTTTTCATTTCATGTTTATTTGATACGGACACATGCTACCACATAGACATTTGACCAACAAATCTCCAAAGTAAAGCATCACAGCGTTTATAGCTAATGCTAATTTCCTTTGCCAGTCAAGGGAAAGAATGATCATAATAGTTGCCGATTAATTAAGTAGTAGTGACAACTAATCGATTAATCAATACATCTTTGCAGCTCTGAATGCTAGCACTAATTAATTAGTTAATGAATTGAAGTCAGAGTAATGTGTAGTTATGTGGAAATGTCTTGCATCTTAAACAACTCAAAAATGTCTTCTTTGCACAGACATCCAGGAAGCTCCCCGGACCTCACTCTGGCACAATAGGCTCTTTTCTTTCATGTCTAGTCTATAAATGTTGCGGTCTCTTCTGTCATCCTCTGAGAGACACCATCTGCCTGTAAAGTGTGCCATAACAGGTCTGTGGTAACCAGTGGTGATATGTGGCATCCACATGCCAAAGACAACAGTGTGGCACCAAAGTAAACTCCTCCTGTTGGTAAAGTGACTAATGAGGAGAAGTGATGTCAACGCCAACAGTCGATGTCGCACTTCACACTTGTTCATGAGCTCCAGTAGTTTGTCCCACTCTGTGACATCATGTGGTCAGTTTCTCCAGCGGACCAATAGTGTGATGGTTCTCTTTAAAGTCAGTGGTCATCGGTTATATGACCAAGTTTGTCAATTATTTTAGTTCTGTGACACACTCCTTTTTGTCCCAAGAGATTGAGTGACCATTTATTTCTTACATTCCTAAACTTGTTTTTCTACTTGTCATTTTTTTACTGGAACAAGCTTAATTTGTCTTTTGACTGAGCTAAACTTAACCTTAACCCTGTAGAAACACTTCAGATGAAAGTCCTTTGTTCCCTCTGTTTAGTTCTGTTTATTGCCTCCTTAGTATATCGAGTATCGAAAACTGCCTTGTCGTTCAATAGCCAATTTCAATACCTAAGGAGTAAATCTCATCAGAGTCACTGAGCCAATCAGCATGCACCTTCACACAAATAACATAAACATACAGGCATGCATGCGCATCACGTATAAAACTCCCGTCCCTTTCCTGCTGCCGGCAGTGTAGCTGATTACAGCAATCAGCTACATTTCTACTGAGAGATGGGAAATACAACATAAAAGGACTTCATCATGTCAACCTAATAGATTGCCTCCCATTATATCAAGTTTGCCCTTGGCTTCAAAACCGGAACGAATTCTGGCGACAAGTTGACACTCGTAGCCAACTTTTCAAACCCAGCCTTCACTAAAATGAAAAAAAAGAGAAATCTTTTAGAAAACAACTATGGCAATTGATTTCCAATCCTATCTCCTACATTGCAACCTCAAAGCTCAAACTAAAACGGGAGCCTCTGGGGTTTGGTCTGGGTCTGCTGTAGGAATAAGGAAGGATTCATCAGAGTGGAACTGACAGGTGAAGATCCCCAAAGCCAAAGCGTGTCCAAGGACATTGATTAGCGGTAAACAAACTCGGCTGACCCAGTTTTCACATAGCACTGCTTTGCCAAGATACCCTGTTACCATGAACCAAGCATGGTTGCAATTAGATTTGTGTGAACATGCATTTTATGGAGCAAGCTTATTTAATTTGGCTGTGAAGGGGGAAATAGTCACAGTAAGAGGTGGGTTATTGTGGGACTTCCATTAGGACTAAATGAAAGTTTACGGAAAGCAACGGGGATCCTGATAATGAGACTTTGAACAGCAATAAAATGATGTCATGATTGATAACAGATTCAGGCCTAAAAGAATATGAAAGTAGTTGTAATGTAACTATGTGTCCTAGTGCCATTGCAGGCAATTCTGTTTAAAGAACTATTTACAGAATGCTTTTAAAATATGTTGCACAAGAAGACTTCAACCAAACGTTGCATTCATTTAAAAATGTGTATGTTGTACAGGCTAAAGTGCTGCATAACTACACTGCTTGTTTCTGCCAAGTTCTTACTCCAGGAGCGGCTTATTTAAACACGTTATCTTATCGTTTATTCAGGTCTTTCATGCTATCTTTTTCCAATGTGTTCATTGCCTTGAGGTTGGAAGTCGTTGTAGGTCTCTGCTACAAAGTATAGTAGAGCGGCTGTTGTTGTTTCCTTCACGCCGTGAATTTTCCATTAGGAGAATTTTCCATCTTTACCTTGCTGTTGTTATTGATGTGGTTGTGTGGCACATTTCCCAACAGTTGATTACTGAACACCATTAAACAGCTGCAGATGTTACAGCTGTGCACAGCTGTGTTTGTGTTGCCAAGTGCAGATTATATTTGGTTATTGAGCGCTGTGTTCGTAGAAAGCAACCTTTAGTCTCCAGTAGGGTATTCCATTGAACCAAACTATGAAACTGATCCTATTTGTGCTGATTAATACCGCCGTTCTTTTCTTTTCTTATTCCTTCCATCCCTTGTTTGTCAATTATACCACACTCTGTCACTCTGGTTCCGCATCTGTGCCACATCAGGCTGAATTAGATGACAATAATCAAATCACCAGCCCTTATTATCTCCTCCTGCGAAGGCCCCTCTGCTGGTAAACCTCATATCCTTGTATCGTCACAGTCAGAGACATCCCCAGCAGCACCATGCTCCATTACAATCCAATTCCACCCCCGCTTCCTCATTTAACCTTTGTACTCGCCTATAAATAGGACACCGAATATCTGTGTGTTATTACGACAAAAGAAGACACAGGCCCACGGGTGTCTACGCACATGCAAGCATCTGTGCGAAGCCTGCAAAGAATTAGGATTTAGGGGAATTATATCTGTTGCTTTTATGAGCATAGAAAATGAATTCCACACAACACAAAGCACTTGAAGGGAATATTGCATCAATTATCCAATTTAATACAAGAATGGCACTGTTCCCATCAACATCATCGCTCCAGCACGAGTCAGTTCAAAGACTTTGTGGGCTTTTAATTTCCTTTGATTTTACCTGTACTTTTTTTTCTGAAGCCAACTCTACTTTCTGTCTCCTTGACCTGTTCAACCATCACAACTTAATACATTCTAATCCCTTTTCCCTTCTTTGTATTTACACTTCATCCAATTTTAATGTCATTCTTGCCGCTAAGTGTTTCTGCTCATGGTCCCTTTTTGCTTTCTCTTGAGCCAAGCTTTGCTCCCCCCTCTACCGACCTCCTTCCCTGTCCCTCCTGCTCTCCTCAGGTTCGGTTGCTTTCCATCTCTAAAGACGTGGCCTCTCCAGTGATCAGGGAACACTTACATAACAGGCCTATGGCAGTTAAAGCTGCACAGCCTGCTAATGACCTGTGCTAATCACCCACAGCGCTGTTGTGATGGAGCCGCAGTCACGGAAGGCAACATACTGTACAGTACACACCCATACATGAATACACACCTGGCTGCTTTTGTTCCCAGAAGGAAGCTTCAATTATTTCCTTAACTTCATACATGATACATACAAAATTAGGCCTGCG